>NC_090934.1:1277984792-1278287822 GCF_040938575.1 Ambystoma mexicanum
TGTTTCTGTGATTCTAAACACTTGTAAACTCCTATCAGACCTAAGGCCTTTATTCATTTGCAAGGCAAACTGTAGAGTCCATTTTAGGATAATGGACGTCGGCTCTGGTCACATTTGTTTTGTCAGGGCATATATTTGAGCACTACCAGTTTTCTTATGGCTAATATCTATTGAGTGTGAGCAACATCCTCCAAATCTACACACAGGGTGGCCTAATGTCTGTGTTATTCTATAATACATATATTTTTACCCTGTAACTGATGTCATAGGTGAAATGATATCACTTCTGTAATCCATGGTCCACACCATGTTTGTCCTCACTGTTTCTGTTTAGGGCATGAACAATACAGTGGTCTGAGTGCACAATGTTTCTCATATTAGCACTGTTGGACAAGGGGGCTGGACACCGACCCTGAATGGCATAGTCACCTGTCTACTACCAGAGAGCAGGTGAGAGACTGCTCCTCTACAAATGCAATAAGAAAATTGCTTTATAGCACAATGGATAAGAACTAAATGGTCAGCCAATGTGGGCTGGTAGTAAATAGATAAAAGTTTGATAAGCGATTGAGAACAGGTTAGTGTTTCGGTGTCTTTGGAACATCACCATATTGTTTTCGGCACAATGATTGGTAGTTAATGCATTCCAAAGCTATGGGCTGTAACCTTGATAATGCTAGCACTAGAGTGGATGTTCTTGAAGGCTGTGTCTTGCAGATGGCTGGTAGCAGATGAACAAAGCTTCCTAGTTTAGTTGATTTCATTGATCAGGTTTTGCAGATATGGAGGGCCATTTCTGTGGTGGATCCTGTAGATGATACATTTGGAACTTGTTGCAACAGGAAACCGGTGGATTTGCTTTAATGTAGAGGTGCATTATCCTATGGGTGTAGGTTTTGGATGAGCTTGGTGGTCTTATTGTAAATTATTTGAGATTTATTTAAGGAGTATTGACAGAGGCCAATGTACGTTCAATAGGCGTAATCCAGTCTGGAAAAAAATTGCTCTTATTATGGATGCTTGCTGCTGAGTTGGTAAATAATGGCTGCTGTTTTAGCAAGTCGGAGATGATAGGTGAAGTGCTTGGTTACCACTAATTTGGTTGGACTGCAAACGCTTAGTGTCAGTGATGGCTCTGAGCTTTCTGGCTGTAGTGGTGGGAAGGTGAGAGAATCCCAGCTTCTCTGGCCAGAGGAATGGGAGTGTGCAGGGGTTCTTTGGCCCCAGCATGAATAGTTCTGATTTGTCGCCATACCATTCAAGAGCTGAATGGCTATCAAACACTGAATCCCATTGGGTTGTGCCATCTGTATATCCTTGGAAATTGAAGCTATAATATCTGGCCAAGACTGCCAAAGGGCATATGTAGCTACTGAGGGAAGGGGAGAAGATAAGAGGGTGTCTCCTTGCAGAATAACACAATCTAGGGTATGGCTGGGAGAAAGGAAGGTACCAAGTTTAACCTATTGAGATGTTTTGTCTAAAAAAGATTAGATAAATTAACGGCACAGACAGAAGTTGTTGACCAACCTTCGAGGGGCTCAATATGAATATGACTGTCGACTGTATGTAATGCTTTACAGAAATTGTGTAGGACAACCATGGCTGCTTTTGAGGCCTTACAATGAATGCGATTATGTTCCCTGATGTCTAGGGGTGAAGATTATTTTCCGTGGTCAGGCCTGAAGCTCAATTGGTGTGAATCAAAGGAGTATTTTTACCCAATCTTAGCAGATCGGAAAGAGGGTAATATTTCTCTGACCATTCAGACCGAAGGGAGGTTATCCTTAGCACTGGCATGGTTGTGGCATGTTTGAAGATAGAGGGGAACTGCCCTTCATGAAAAGAACTGCTTGACATACCTTCAAATAAAGCATCTCAGATGAGTAAACTTCCTCATGATGTAGCAAATTATCATAATGGATTGAGGATACGCTCCTCAATTTTGCCCTAAACACTAGCATTTTCCCAGAAGCTATTGCGTTCAAAATATTATACACGAGCACTCTCACCATTTTTATTTAAAAAGCCCAAACACAATAGAATGCGTGTACGGCCCAATCTGCATAAGACTACAACTACAATTAAACCAGCAGATAAGGGTTGCGGGATAGCATACCAGGAGGACATCCAGACACAATTAATTAACAGGGACATTTACTGACCCTATAAAAAGGGATGCTACACCTGAAATTAAAAATAAAATTATACAAATAGTACAAAGAGGGGAGGACAATGGTTCGCTCAGCAAACAATAATCTGAGTCCATTGTTCCAGCTATTCAGATCGTGCTACAAATGCATGCAGACCTCTTGGACACCTAATATTTTCGAGGTTAGTCTTAGGGCCTGATTTATGGATTTTTCTAGCACGGTGCAAAGTGACTTTGGACTGCCAACAAACACCCTGATTCACAGAGTGGTACAAAGTGTACTTATGGCAGTGCAAAGTGACTTTGCACTGGAAAAGTACTCTTTGCACCATGAATTAGGTTCATTTAGCATGGTGCAGAGGGCACTTTTGCAGCATAAAGTCACTTTGCACTGCCAAAAATACACTTTGCACTGCTCTGTGAATCAGGGTGTTGGTTGGCAGTGCAAAGTCACTTTCACCCCGCTAAAAGTTCCATGAATCAGGCCCTTTGTTTTTTAACCCCTGTCTAGTTCCTGTATTCAGCTGCGTTTTGAAATAAACAGAATACTTTATTGAGGATAGAATGCATATTGTCATTCTTCTGAAATATATCCCTCTAAAACACATTGGATGGCCCAGTCTTTGCACAAATATTTCACAGCCCAATGGCTGTGGTCTAATAAACCTTTCAAATGTGAAAAAGATTCCTAGTGAATTTTTAAGAGATATTTTGTTCTCTCATTGCACTACAGACTCACACTGAGGTAAGCCTTTTTTTCACCCTGTCGTCCATTATCTCCCAGTTTCTTGTTAATGGGTGAATGCAGTGAGAAAACAAATGCAAATGGCTGGACTGGGGAAATGTGGCAGAGCCTCTATGTTTTATGTTAAGTTATGTTATGTTAATGGTACTTATATAGCATACCATCACCAACGGAATAGGTCCCTAGGAACTCTAGCGGATCTGTAAACAGGAAGGGAGCGGGTAGGGTTAGTTGGGAGGAGGGGAGTAGGAGAGTGGGAGAGGTGGTGTGCTGTTGGCAGCATCAGCTCGGTATACACAGAGTGCTGGGCTTTGGTGCAAGTATCAGATTGGTAGGTGCTGTCTATGTGTTGATGCGGTGTGGTAAAGTGCGTGTGGATTGCTGGGAGAGAAAGGGTTTTGGGAGTTTTATGTCGGTTGAGTAAGCAGAGTTTGGTTAGTGGAGTCTGTATACTGGTTCAGGTGCTTCTGTTTCCGTTTGAGCTGTATACCTGGGGGTGGGGTTATTGCTAGTTCCTTATGGGCCATCTCGCTGTGGCGGTGCTGCGCGTGTCCAGCTGTGTCATAGTGAGTCTTGTATGGGGTGGTGGGTGTGTCTGAACCATTTCTTCGGGTGTGGAACTGGGTTGGTACTATCAATTCTCTTGTTATCTATTGTGACACTGGTCAGTTGAAGCTTTGAATGATTCAGGGTCGGAATGCTGTTGATGAGGCGTCCTAATGCGTCCGTCTTGGTTAGCCTGTGCATTCCGTCATTAGTTTCCTCCTCTCATGACTATCTTTCTGTTAGTTCTTTGGTTTTCGTGGGCTGACATCCTTAGTGTTATTGTTTAGTTGGTGTGTGATGGTGCATTGTGCTTCCTGCTGATGTATCTTGATGAGCAATTGTGTAAAGTGGGTGCTTATTCTGTTTCTCACCCTCTGGATTGGGCTAATGGTACGGGGTTTCCTGTTCCCTAGTTGTCTGCTGTGTCTGCTTTATGGGCCGGACTCTCAAAAAGTGGTGCAAATGAAAGGAGTGCAGAGAATGCGCTCGTTTCATGTGCGCGGTGTGGTGTCACGTGTCTGGACGGACAGAGTCACGTGACACAGTGCACGAGGGATAGAAATAAAGGTATCACCGGAACTGGTGGGGTAACGCCAGTCCGGGTTTAAGCAACCAAGAGAGTGGTCGCGTCTTGTATACTGCGCCGCCCCCGCGCACCGCGTATCAGCGCGAGCATCAGCCCGAGGCCTACCTCTGCCTCGTACATCCGCCCGTGCCCCAGCGGATGAAGACATCACACTGGCGACGAGGCGGTAAGTGGTTCGCGAGCCCCGAGATCAAAGGGAGCTATCGCATCCACGGACCCGCGCCCTAGAAAAACCACGAGGCCGGTAAGCGCTGACGCCGACCCCACCCGTTTTCATCAGAATCCACCCGCATCAGCTGCGAGCGAAAGCAACGTTTCGAGCTCCGACAGCTGAAACAAGCCATCAGCAGCACCCACGCCACATGTGAGGTGCAAAGAGCCCACGCATCACACGCGGCCCGCCCGGCCATTATACGCGGCCCGCCCTGCCGACAACGCCGCACGTGGGACCACGCGCCTTTGCAAACACAAGGCCCAACAGCAACAGCACGGCGAACAGCAACACAGCGCTGCAACACTGCGCAGCATAACATGTCGGACCCGACATCTAGCCCAACAGGGGCCGGCACTTGGTCTTCGTCAAGGAGGAGCATCACCGACGAGCGTACTGACCCCACGCTAACTACCTTCATGCCGCCATTCGACCCTTTCACCAATGGAGCGGCCATCAGGTGGGAAATATGGCTACAGCAGTTTGAGATGCACCTAGATGCCAGAGACATCACTATACCCAAAAAGATGCGCACCTTTCTCCTACTCAATATAGGATCTGCCGCCCTGCGCCTATTCAACGCCATGCCAAACCGCGGAAGCGACGCCAACTACGCCGCAGCAAAAGCCGCACTCAACAACATGTTCAAACCAGACCTCAACCCGGACTACGAGCGTTTCCATTTCTGCATGGTGAGACAACGAGAAAAAGAAACAGTGGACAAATTTCACGCTCGCCTTCGCGAAATGGCTGTAGGCTGTGAATTCCCAGACGAAGAGTTCGCCATCCGCCTCCTAATCATCAATGGAATTTCCTCCGAAAAACTGAGGAGAGCGATACTCTCGGAGAAAAATGTACGGCTATCCCGCATCCTCGAGATGGCGCGACTCCGCGAACAAACAGAGGACCAGGTAGCAGTGATGGAAGCAGCCATCCAGAAACTACCGCTGGACGACCCTGGACCTGCGGAAGACGTGGCAGCCATCTCCCGACAACAAGACACTCGCCCAAAACAGAACCGGAGACCTCACTCATCACAGGGACGAAATCAAACCTGCAAATGGTGTGGAGGCCCATGGCACAAAGGCGAATCCTGCCCGGCGTGGGGATCCACGTGCAGGAAATGTAACCGTTTGAATCACTATGCCGCAGTCTGCCTGAACCCGCCGGGCAAGAGTGACAAGGACCCAGACCCACGGCCTACACAGGAACCGCGAAGGAGATTCGCGCCCAGAGGATCCCGCCAACAAACACGAAAAGGAAAAGCCAGAGCAGTCGATGAATCGCAAAAATCACCAGCCACGAGTGACAGCGACCAAAGCGACAGCGACTCCTCTCCTGAAAGGCAAGGCAAAGAGAGGAAGAAGAAAGGGAAGAAGCGAGTACACCGAGTACATCTAATATCAGCGGTCGACCCACGAAAGTCACGACGGAAGAAGAGACCATCATGCACAGTCCTCTCCAACGGAGACCCACTGAAAGTAATCATTGACACGGGCGCTACAGTAAACGTCATGCCCGTGACAGAGTTCAACAGACTCAACCCCAGACCAGAACTCCGCAAGAAGATAGTCAGGCTATACGCCTATGGATCCAAGAAACCCCTGCCAGTACAAGGGTCGTTTAAGTCGGACTTTGCTCAAAATAACGCCAACTGCCGTGCCCGAATATACGTAGTAGATGCTGGGTGCGAGACCCTCCTGAGCTGCAAAACAGCCGAAAAGTTAAAGCTGATACACTTCGCATTCAGTGCGCAACACGACGAAATACACAACCTCTTAGGACGGCACAAGAAGCTGTTCCAGGGCATCGGACGCCTCAAAGGGAGAACCGTCAAGCTCCACATAGACCCCACTATCGAGCCCAAGGCAGTACGACATAGACGAATTCCATTTCATCTGAGAGATGCTGTAGAAAAGGAACTACTCAAGCTCGAAAATGCAGGGATCATCGAGAGGACGTCAGGACCAACCCCATGGGTTTCACCGATGGTAGTAGCCCAAAAACCGAAACAACCAGGCGCGGTAAGAATATGCATCGATATGAGGCTCCCGACATAGCCATCGGCCGCGAACGCCACGTCACTCCCACCATCGACGAACTCATCGTAGACCTCACGGGAGCGACGATCTTCAGCAAGCTCGACCTCCGGTCTGGCTATCACCAGCTGAAACTATCCAAAGAATCCAGATACATTACAACATTTTCGTCCCACCTTGGCCTGATGAGGTACAAGAGACTCAATTTTGGGATATCGTCTGCTGCGGAAGTGTTCCAGCACGAAATCCGCAAAGTCATCACAGGGCTCGAAGGGACCACCAACATCAGCGACGATATCCTAGTATACGCATCGAACAAGGACGAACACCATCGACGATTAGCTGCAGTTCTAAAGAGGCTCGAAGATGCAGGCCTGACCCTCAACGCAGAAGAATGCGAATTCAACAAAAAGGAACTATGTTTCTTCGGATACATATTCAGTGCAGCAGGTGTATCCCCTGACCCGTCCAAGGTAGAGGACATAAAAGAATTTGAACCACCACAATCCGCCTCGGAAGTGAGAAGTTTCATGGGGATGGCCACCTACTGTTCACCCTTCATTCCTGACCTCGCAAGCATTGCGAGCCCACTCAGGGAACTAACCAAGAAAGACCAAAAATGGGAGTAGACGGAGACACACCAACAGGCGTTCCAACTAATAAAAGACACCCTGTCCGCTTCCACCACCATGGCGTTTTTCAACATAGATCGACAGATCGAGCTTCTCGTCGACGCCAGCCCGGTTGGCCTAGGAGCAGTGCTGACCCAAACAGATAAAGATGGCAGAATATTCCCAATCGCATTTGCCAGTAGAGCCCTCACGAAACCCGAACTGAACTACGCGCACATCGAAAAAGAGGCCCTGGCAATCCTGTGGGGGTGTTGCCATTTCAAAGTATACTTACTAGGAAAACAAGCAAAGGTCTTCTCCGACCATAAGCCCCTAATCCCGATATTCCGGGGCTCTGCCCCACATCCTCCTGCCCGCATAGAGAAGTGGATGCTGCAACTGCAACCTTATAACATCGAGGTAGAATACCGCCCAAGATCAGACAACCCGGCAGACTACCTGTCCCGCCATCCGCGGCCGGCCACAGACAAAGAGCAACACCATGCAACAGAAACAGACGAGCACGTCTGTCATGTAATAGCGTGTGCCCGACCGCGAGCCCTGACACTGCAGGAAGTAGTGCAAGAAACAGAAGAAGACACCGTCCTGCAACACACGACCGCTGCCATCCAATCAGGAAATTGGAAAAACTACCTCATGTCAATGACTCACCGAACAGCCACAGCCCAAGCCAAACTCAGGGCCCTGTTCGGTATTAGACATGAACTCTCAGTAGCCCCAGAAGGAGTGGTATTGAAGGGACACCGAATCATACTACCAGAATCCCTAGAAGATAGAGCGCTCAAGCTAGCCCGCAGTGGACATCAAGGGATCGTCAAGTCAACAGCTTACCTAAAATCCAGAATGTGGATGCCAAACATGCACCAGAGGATAACCGAGCTCGTAGAGTCTTGCGCAGCCTGCCAAGCATCACGGAGACCAGCAAACCCAGAACCAATCAGCAACGCCCCACAAAGCCGAAAACGGTGGGACGCCGTTAGCATGGACCATTGCACCATCGCAGGGGAAGGATACCTGCTAGTAGTAATTGATGAATTTAGCAGATACCCCGAAGTAGAACATGTAGCTTCGACCAACGCCGAGACCACCATCCTCACACTGGAGAAAATGTTCGCCACACATGGGATCCCGAGGAAAATAAAAAGTGACAACGGGCCATCATTCACCAGTCAAGAACTGCGTGAGTTTTTCAAAGAAGTAAACGTCAAGCATCAACGCATTACCCCAAGATGGCCTCAGGCAAATGGTGACGCTGAACGTTTCATGGGGTCACTGAACAAAGTCATCAGGATTGCCAAAGAACAAGGACACCGCTGGTTGAAGACTGTATATCGGTTTCTGAGAACACACCGGCAAACCCCACACTCAGCCACTGGAGTCAGCCCAGCCGCCCTCATGTTTGGAGTGCCTATACAGGCGGAACTACCGGTGCACCCCAACTGGACAACGCCAGATCCAGACATCCTCGAGATGGATGCAAAGCGAGAAAGACACAATGAACGAGAAAGCATCGCCAGACGAGCCTACCACAGAGAACTAAATCCAGGTGATACAGTCCCCGTCAGGAACCGGGCACCGCCAAAGAAAATGTCCCTTAACTTCGAAGTTCGCCCATGGACTGTCAAGACCACCAACCATAGCATGATCACAGCAACCCGAGGAGAAGAAACCGTAACCAGGAACATCTCCCACTTCAGGAAGGTGCCCCAAGAAATGTGGGAAGAGTACCCGTCACCCCAGAGAGGAGAAGTAACACGCACACCCCAAAGACTCACACCACAGCGGAGCGCAGAGGCACCGCAAGAAGAAGAGATAGAAGCGGAGGTTGTCACCGAAGAGCCACCCCGGGAAAGAAACACCCGATACAATCTGAGAGAAAAACCCAAGCCGTCATCCCGCCTCCAGGGATACGTGGTGGATAGAATACGCCGTAAAAGACTGAAGCAGAGACACCTACCTGTTCAGAAGTAAGACTGAGTATAAGTGCTGTTGTTAGCCACAGTTAATTGTGTTGTTGTTAGCCGTAGTGAAATTTGCCTCCAAGTTGGGGAGGAATGTGGTGTCACGTGTCTGGACGGACAGAGTCATGTGACACAGTGCACGAGGGATAGAAATAAAGGTATCACCGGACCTGGCGGGGTAACGCCAGTCCGGGTTTAAGCAACCAAGAGAGTGGTCGCGTCTTGTATACTGCGCCGCCCCCGCGCACCGCGTATCAGCGCGAGCATCAGCCCGAGGCCTGCCTCTGCCTCGTACATCCGCCCGTGCCCCAGCGGATGAAGACATCACACGCGGCATTCAGAAATGCTCAGGTCTCCTTATTAGGACTTGAGCATTTATTTCAGCAGGGTCTGGACCGTTGTGCAAAGATGCGCTGTTCGGGCCCCTTGCATACTGTGTGACAGGATGCTAGCAACCAGGAAAGTTGCAGGGAGTGCATTTCTCTGAGGTGGGCTGTTAAAGGGGCTGTCTCGGGGAAATGCCAGTGGGAACAAATCCCTGTTTGTGGTGATTAAAATGCAAGCGTGTCAGCCGCAGGTAATAAGGGGGCTTTCATACTAAAAAATAAGAAAGTCATGACACCTATTTCAAAAGGCAGAGGGGTCCAGTTATTTGCACTAAGGTGGTAAAAAGGGAATCTGAATGAGTGCCTCTTAGGTGGGTCCGTTCAGATGCCCCTTGTGAATCGAATCTCCTCACTTGTGCACATTTTATTCTCTTGAGAATCTGCACTATTACCTTGCAGTACTGTCCTGCTGCCTTTTTCTGTTGACAGATGCGTGTTTTTTGTCAATAGACTGCGCCTTAATCAGGGCTCAAGTCGACGATACGCAACGTCACACACTTTTTTCAGAGGGCACCTTGATATGCTAATTTCTGGTGACACCACATTCAACTGGTATGTTAATGAGTCCCAACACTTTTTTGCAGTATTCCGCAGGAATGACCTTACGAGAAGGGGAACAAATGGGAAGACTACATTATTGCCAAGCAGAAAAAGCACGACTCCCCAGGGGGATCCTCACCACCTGACGATATTGCATCTTTTCATATCATAATTCCAAAGGCTGCCCACATGTTCGACCTCCAAGTATCCATGGAGAAGAAATCTGTCCTTTATGAACACAGGGACTGAAGGCATTTCCTTGTTTTACAGCCAGTTTCCTAACATTAATGTTGGGCATAGCCTTCCCTGGTTTCTCACCCCACCACTATGCAATGACCATTGTCCTAGCTCCCCATGCCCGTACTGCAAAATCAATTACCACTCCCTCCTCCCACTGTCCTTCTACCCCACACACACCCACATAGACACACACACACACCCAAACACACACTCACTGCAAGCCTGGGCTCAAGTCAAGGGTACACGCGGGTGGACGAACTCCCCCCCCCTTTTTTCAGAGGTCTCCTTGATATGATCATTTCTAGTGACACCACATTCAATTGGTATGTTAACGAGTCACGCAACTTTTCCTTTTAGGACTTGACCCATGACTTTAATGTATTTTATTATTTCAAGCATGCTGCCTCTTCGCTGGTTTGTGTACATATGTGGGCTGTTGAACGAGAGACCACTTACAGCAGGTCTGTTAATTAATGTGGAAGTTGGGCCTGATGAATAAAATCCCCATATATTGAATTATCATTGAATGAAGAGGGGACACATAACAAGAGCGCAACATTATTATTTTTCTAACCTATCGAGGTCTCATTTAAAGACATCAAGAATCCGCCTATCACTAGTTTTGACATGCGTTTTATTTCCTAATGTTCAATCCACGTGATTTAAATTGAGTTAAGTGCAATCTGTGGAATTCTGATGTCAACACGACAGTCACAGATTCAAATACCAACAAGATTGACTCAGCCATTCATTCTTCCAAGGCCGAGGAAGGGACTAACAACACATAACCTGGCACAACAGCACATGGGAATTCGCACCGACCCGAAAACCGCACTAAAGCTCAGCAAACGGTGTAAACCAAACTGAAGATACCAATAGGATATCACATCTCTCACTTTCATATTCCTACTAAACCCTACTACTTCCCCTCACCCATACTCCCTCTTTTTTTCACACCCTCTTTTTCAGATCCAACAGAGCGCCTAGGGACCACTGCGGTGGTGACGGTGAGCGGTACAAATACCTTTAACATTAACATGACTACACTATAATACGTGAGTGCCTGCAATATCTTTGTAAAGCCCTGTGCATAATATTGAACTGTGAGAAGAAAATGACATCAATGCTCTTATGGAGCTCTTGCGTTTCCCGTGGCCCCCCGAATGAAGGCCATCCAGTCCTGTTTTTGCTTCGCTTTTTTGGAATTGTAGTTTTCCTAAATTTCAAATGGGAAAGAAAAAATTACAAGTACCAGAATCCAAAGGGAATAAATATAAACGGGACTGGATGGCCTTCTCATGCAAAGCCCCAGGAAATTTCAAAGTTCTGCTCATATTATACCCCATTTGATTCATAATGTCACAAGGGGCAAAGTGTTGGCCTAGGTGTTGAGGAGAGGTTCCTTGAAGAGGTGGGTCATGAGTACTTTTCTGAATTGTAGGAGCGTGGGGGCAAGCCTGATGCTGATGAGGAGGAGGTTCTATGGTCTTGGGGCGTAGGCAGAGAAGGCTTGTTTCCTGGTCCTTTCCTTTTTTGCAGCAGCGGATTTTAGGTCTGCATGTGTCCTAGCTTCTGGTGGTGTGCTGTCCCCCTGAGATGCTGAGTTTCTCTGCGAGGTAGATGAATGACTTGAGGATGACTGCTTTATAGATGATGAAGCAAGACTTGAAGGTGATTCATGCATGCAGTGGGAGCTAGTGAAGGTCGATGAGGGCGTATCTGTGTAGACCCCTGGAGAGGCGTGTGGCTGCATGTAGGAAACTTTACAGGCGCACAAGGCGGGACGACTGGAGGCTTTCGAGGATGGCATTGCCCTCTTCATGTGAGATAGAATCAGTTCTTGAACAGTGGATCTAACGCTGTCCAGAGGGAGGAAGGGCTTGACTTTCCACAGGAGGCAGAGCTGATACCAAGCTGCTTGAGATTTCATAGCTATATGCGTCTTGAAGGAGAGGTGTTTGTTGATGTGGAGTACAAGGGACTTGGCGCATGAGGTGAGCTCAGGTGCCAAGCCATCATAGTTCTTGGTTGATAGCCAGATCTGTATGTCTGGGTGTTCAGTGTTGTTGGTGATGAAAGGAACTCATGGTGGCAACAGTAAAGAAAGACACAAGTGATAACAGTTCAAGGGTGTTTATTAAACTGTGTAAATGGGTGATAAAAACACCTAATCTGAACCTAAATCTAAGATGGCAGCAAGCTACGACCATCAAATAATAATAAGGCCGTCCTAGTGGCATCTTGTCAAATAAAAAGAGTCTATACTAAAAAACCTATTGCCAATCCTTATCGCTAAATTACAAAATAGTGTGGCATAATGTTCATCAGAAAAAAAAGAAGTGTTCTCAAAATGATAAGTCAGGATGGTATGGCTGGGATCTCACTTCCCCATGTTTTTAGCACACAACAAGGCGGGACGCCTGAGCACAGCACACTCCTGGGCCTCGCCAGCACGAGGTTACAGTTAGTTTCCAAAATATCATGGCCTTCTGTGGCCAGGTCTCTTTCACACAAAGGGCCTCATTACGAATCAGGCGTTAAGGGGTTAACGGCGCCGTAAACGGCGCCGACCCTTAACGCCTGATTCCGAGGTCCCTTTGCGCCATGGTGAGTTTAACGCCTACTTTTTGCAGGCGTTAAAATCCATGGGGCTAAGGGACCATGGTGCAAATTACGCCACCGTAATTTACGGTGGCGTAATTAGCACCTTCCCCACTCCCATTATGCCCTATGGGGCAAAAATGGGAATGGGGAAGGGTAAAATGGGAAATGGGGATTTACCACCCCACTCACCTTGGAATGGGGCGGTAAATCCGCCATCCACCATGGTGTAAACGTAGTTTACACCATGGTGGTAAGGGTACGACCCAGGTGGTAACTTACCGCCTGGGTCGTAATGAGGCCCAAAGTCTCTTGCCTCAGAGGACCTGATGGATCACAACCAACAAAAACAAAAGTTCCTTTAATAAATCTTCATGGGGCGATGACTCTACACCTTAGGATGCCCCTCTGCCGGGCTTCGATCCCTCATATAACGTGGGCCTCCCTCCGTCGGGTTCACGACAGCCTTTCATTCACAATGTAACATTGCAGACTCTCAATGTGTTTTTAAACAACCATTCACTGTGGACAACCCTCAGCTGGGTTCACTCTTTATTTTATTTATTTGCATTTGTTAAGCGCACTTGCAGCCCATGGGCATCGAGGCACTGTTACAAGAATATGTAATACATTTTGATTAAGGTTAACAGATGTCTATTAGTTACAGAGGGCAAAGATAGTGTGCGATACAGAGGAAAGCAGGGTAACGGGCAGAAGCAAATAAACAGTGGTTAGGTGTACAGCTTGCATGAAGAGAGTAGGTCTTTATCGACACAATGTTCATAGGTGTATTACTGTTCACCCCAATTCGCAGGTGCACCTCAGCCGGGTTCATATTTGCCAAACACACGGTTTACTTTGCTCTCTCACAATGTGGGATTCACTTCCCTTTGCTCTCCTTCTTGTCAACGTGTCAGAGACTTTTGATTGTACAAGGGGTTTGACTCGACCCTTGTATGACCCCTCTGACTCCTCATGCCAGCCTCTCCTAGGGCCTCCTGGTACTTGTAGTTTTAACAAATAGGACCAGCCAGAGTCCTTCGAAAGAGCGCCCAGGTGGCGCCTGACCACTCTACAGCTGGTCCTTCAATGGACTTTCTTTTAAGCTTTCACACTCAAGTTCTTTGTACAAAAGTTCACACAATGTTGCTGTTTGCAAACCTTGGGCTCAACACAGTCCGGTTTTCTATCAGCTCTCTCTCCCACTCACCGGCCTTGCTGAACCCGTTGGCGTTTCTTCCCTCTGGAGTTTAGGACAGTAACACGGTAGCAAGTGCATCTCCTCGCCTTGGTTATCAGTGCGGGAGGGCTCCAGGCACCATTGACATCTGATACACCACACGCCAGCTGGACTCCCCTGTCCTATGATTTCTCTTTAGGATGCTTTGTAGGTCTGAGCTGAATAGGGCAAGGGCAATTCCCTTCTCGTCATCCTTTCAGGTCTCGCTGCCTTTCTCCTCCGTTTGAACTGCTGGTCTGGAATAGCTGCTTCCTCGTGCATTTGGCCTTGCTCATATTGTGCTTTCGTGCTCCGCCTTTTATCCCTGTGGGGCAGAGGAAGGGCTGTCAGGTGTCTGTAATTATTGTCAATTACCTGACTTTGCCTGACCCTTGTATTGGGACATGTCAGGTAAATGGATCTGGTGTTAGTCTGTTGTCTTTCATGGTGTAAGAAAGTGTTTGTGTCGGAAAAGTGGGGGTAGAGCTTCTACATATCCTATGAGGCAGGATGGGGAACAGGTTTTAATGGGAAGAGAGAACCACGTCTCAACCTTCGGTTTCCCACTTCCACTCCCCAAAGACCCCCCCACCCAGGTGATCCTCCCCCACTGGTCCACCGCCAGGAATTGGATCCAATAGGGATGGCTGTGTCCTGGCCACCTGGGTGACAGATCTCTGGGGACAAGCGGGTGAGACACATTAAGTTTTCTCACAGTGAGGAGTAGGAATTCGATCTTGGGGGGGTTGAGCTTCATGTATTCATAGGACATCCAAGACTGGATCAGCAAGTGGCAGATTTTGAGCCTATGAATGTCCTTGATGGAGTCGATCTTGAGGTATAACTGTGTGTCGTCGGCATATTGGTGGATGTTGTGTATGGCTAGGAGGACTCCCAGCAGCTCCATTTATAGATTCCATCTGAACAAACTGCTGGCGGTTTGCAAGGTAGGACTTGAACCAGCGTAGGACAGGTTGCTGATCCCCATGCGCAGATGTAGGGTGTCCATAAGCGCTGTGTGGACTACTGTGTTGAAAGTGGCCAAAAGGTAGAGAAGGCCCAGGAGGCATGGGTGGCCATCGTCAAGGATGTTGAGGGCATTGTCAACCACCTTTATGGTTGCTGTCTCTGTGCTGCATCTGGATCTGATCCCAGATTTGTAGGTTTGGAGGAGATTGTTGGTGTGGATGTTTTTCTGTAGTTGTGCAGCTACCGCTTTCTCAATGATCTTACCTAGGAAGGGACGATGGGTGATGAGGTAATAGTTACCTAGATTTTCAGGATCCAGAGTGGGTTTCTTTAGTAGACAGAGAATGTGTCCTGTTTTTAAGGTTGATGGGAAGGTGCCTTGAGTTAGGAAGCTGTTGATGATCTCCAAGTAGGAGAGCTTCTGCGGGGAGAGTCTTGAGGATGGATGCTGGGAGGATGTCATCTGTATACGATATGGCTTTCAGGGTGCCCAGGGTTTCTACCAGGTCTTCTGTCACAAGTATTTTGAATGTGTTCCAGGGTGTGGAGATTTCGCAAGAAGGGACGTGAGGTGGGTCTATGGATGCAGAACTGCTGTCTTTGTGCTGGAAAATCGTGCTGATTTTGTCGATGAAGGTGTTGATGGGGTGGATTTTTTCGTTGGAGTGTGGAATGGCTGGGGCAGGTAGCGGGTTGATGCAGTGCTTGACCGCTTTGAAGAGGGCTCTGCTTTTGTTGTCTGCTTCTGCTATGGTGTTCTGATAGTAGGAGCCCTTGGCTGTGTTGATTAGTTTTCGGTGGGTTGCTCAGATTTCCTTGAGGAGTGCCAGGTTGGATGCGGTCCTAGAGTGCTGCCAGGTTTTCTCTTGTTTCCTGATGACTCTTTTGCTGAGGTTGAGTTCTTGCGTGTACCAGGGTTCTGACGGTTTCAGTTTGCAGGTGCATTGTTTCAGAGACGCCTGCCGGTCGATGGAGCCTGAGAGTGTGGTGTTGAGTGCTTCCAGTAGAGAGTCACAGTTGGGTTGGGGGTGTTCGGTCCATGTAAGGCGGAGGTTAACAAGATATTCCATGAGGGCTTCCACTGGAAAGTTCTTGAAGGGCCTGAAGGTTTGTCTGATGAGTTTCTGCTGGGAGTGCTCAAGTGGGATGGATTTCAGGCTGTTGAAAGGTACAGCTAGGTAGTCAAACAAGTCAAGCAGGAGAGGAGAGCTGTAGTGGAGGTAAGTTAGTGAGGTGATGATTAGGTCGAGGATGTTACCTATCTCGTGTGTTGGGGCTTTTGTGTGTTGTGTGAGGCTGAGGGTGTTGAGAAGGCCGAGGAGAGCTTCCTTCATCGGCTTGGTGGCCTTGTTGCCTGGGAGGTTGAAGTCTCCTAGGAAGATGCTGTTGGTGTGTGTGAGGGACATGTTGGTCACCAGGTCAGTGAAGTCTCAGATGAAGGCAGTGTTGGGTTTGGGTGGTCTGCAGATGAGATAGAAGGTGACTATGTCCATCGAGGAGGGCAGGAAATGGCAGGAGAGGACTTCAAAGGAGCCAATATTGCCGACTTTAAGTCTGGTGCGGGACCATGTGGTCTTGTGGATGACTGCGAGGCCTCCACCTGTCTTGTTCAGCCGGTCTCTGTGTTGGATGCTGTAGCCATCGGGGACAAAGATGTCTAGGTTGTGGGTGGACGTGGGTGTCAGCCAGGTCTCGGTGATGAAGATGGCGTCAAGAACGTGTGTAGTGATGCGGTCAGCGATGTCTGCTGCATGCTTGATAGCTGAACGAACGTTGGCGAGCAACAACTTTCATGTTGTGGACAGTGAGGGGGAAATGATGGGCTTGGAGCTAATGTGGGTGAGGTTGCTGCATTGCATAGTCCATGCCTTAGAGAAGGGGAGATGTTGGCGTTGCCTGGTGATGGTGGGGATGGAGGGAGAAAACACATGTCGGCGCGTGCTTACCTGTTGTCTGAGCAGGGGTTCAGGCTCTGGGTCCTCCTGGTCCGAACAGGTCTAAATAGGAATAGCCCTTTTCTTCATCTTCCCTTTGCTTCGGACACCCGCATCAGAGGCACCCTTGATCTAAGAGTTAAGAGCAGAAAGGAAAAGGCATGGCTAAGAAGCTGGGTTGAGCTTTGGCCACATGACCTAGATCCACTTGCACCTGTTCACCAACTGCAAAGGAAAAGAGACTGGAGGGCTGCTTAAGTAGGGAAAAAAGGCGGTAAAACAGGAAAGCACCAACAGTTTAAAGTGACTGACAGGTGGGCGGGGCTTAGGCAAAAGTTGAGTTTGAGATGGGAGTGGGAGGCACTTTGAAGTTTTGCCAGCAACCGTCTCATGTGTGAAGGGGCGAAAGGGTCAGGTGTCCAAATGTCATCTAGCCAGTAATGTCTGGATGGTCCCAACAGGTAACTATGCAACATTTGGTGCAAATTGGCACAACAGTATGGAATTAAGGAACAAACTAATAGATTTTCTGTTTTATATATACATAGATAAAGAACTTCCTAATCTTATGTAATAAGGATATTGCCTCATTTCTCTATTTGATCACAGACCTCTTTGGTGATTTTCATTTTCCTTATGTCATAAATGGGGGGATGGGGTATGTTGTCCTATTTAAAAATGTCTGGAGTTTATAGTCTTATTAAAAGTGAGTTATGGCATCAAATTCTGTTACCACATTCTGCTTGAATTTGAGAGGCGGGCAAGAGTTGTTTACTTGCCCATTGTGAGATTCTGATTGAAGCCGGGTGGTGGGGGGGAGGTGTAAGGGGCTTAGAGAAATGCCAAGCTGAAAGAAAAAAGCAGGAACATTTAAGAAAAGAGTAATGGAACAATAGCAGATAGAGAAAGAGAGTCAAAAACGGGGGTTAAGTTAAAGGTATTTGAAAAAGAAAAAAATGAATCAGAAGAGAAAAGAAGGGGACATTTCAATCAACTCCAAATGCAGAAAACCCAGACGTGACAAAAGAAAGAGGACAAGGTAATACAAGGGAACAAGATTTAATAGCGAATAAAAGCAGAACATGAAGAAGATGAGAAACGTAAAATGAAAACCTGGGTTTGAGGTGGGAGTCCAGAGACGATATGAAGGCACTTGTCCTCAGGATCCTTCCACTGTTTGGTCCCTGAACTTCTTAGCGACTTGCAATATGCTTTTAAAGGAAACTTAGCGGTACTGTATCACATGTATTTGATGATGGGTGTTACTACTGCACGGAAGTAGCCTGATTTAATATTGTAGACGTGGAATTCCCTTTTGCCTCCTTTCAGGAAGAATTTTTAAAATGTTGATGGATCGTAAATAATGTATCTGAACAAATTCTTCGCTTTACACCCTAAAAAAAAAAAACACTCAGCCATTCAAAGGGGCGCAAGTACGTGTGGGTTGGCCTATTCTTCCTCTGAAAACGAATGATCCATTTCACACTTACAGGTTCTTGACAATCATTGTGTCCCCCTTGGGAAATTTCATATGCGTTGTTATTGCACAGTAGTGACTCCCCCCCCACCCCAACCCCCGAACGTGCATCTGAATCCAATTCTCTCTTTTCAGTGCTGACGAGCGATTCGATGCTTCTTTTCACACCAACGTTTTGGTGAACGCCGCTGGAAACTGCGAATATCTGCCTCCAGGTAGGTCTGTCGAATTAACCCTTTCGCTGGCATGATGTAGTGACTAAGCTTCCCCTGGACCCTGACATCAATCATTTCCTATGAAAATTGGGCATATATCCTAAACAATGATATCTTTGAGTTGCTAGGTACAGATGGAACTTTGCAATAAACAGGAAATGCATTCAAGGACTTGGAGGGGGCCTGGATTAGTAACCGAGTTACTGCCTTTCAACCCTGGCCAAAAAATGTATGTGTGATTATGGACAAATCACTTATGTTACCTTAACCTTTATACATTTAAATTCCACACTGGGCTCCACGGGTCACAAGCTCAACACATATACTGGCTGTATAGGCCCTCTTTCAGACCTCTAGAGGCACAAGCCTGATTTGTTGATGACTGTGCTACCAGTGATCGTGTAAAGGGACACTGGCCTGAGATACCGAGCTTGAACTGGACTGCACATACAATGGCCGACATCTAACCAACCCCTCCTGCCTTCCTGAGAGCATACTAACAGGGTGGGCTGTTTTTTCATTTCTTTTCCCTCCTCTCCACTTTGACCTATTTCACGCAGTGCACCATTTAGGCCTTGAAGATTGCAATGTGCGTGGGAGTTGAACATCCACATGCCTTTCTGAGCAAAACTACAAATCAGGTACAAGCAGGCACAGATAACAGTGTGTTTCAGGGGGGGCTATGTAAGGTGTAATGCTGTGATGTCTTCCAAATGCTTCATTTCATCTCTGCCTGAGGAAGTGGAGACATTCCAAGAAAGCTCGCAAATATGCAAAATAAATGGCTTTCTTAGCCTAATTAAGGTATTGACTCATTGTTTTCTTGTGGATTAACATTCTGTTCAACCCTTGGCTAACAGGATACAAACAAACTGAACTATATATATCAAGTCACAAGCACACCCCACTTCTTACCCATCACACAGTTCTGTGTACAGTAGTGCTGGGCAAACTTGTTCGGGGATAAACTGAAACACTCTTTTTGGATGGCTCAGTGTCCTGCAGGCTTTTCAAACTTTTCCAGAGATTTGCCCTGAAAAGTTAGAATTCACGCAGGGAAAAGGGTATGCAGTAATAAATTGCGGCAAAAATGTCACCTTTACAAAATATCACAGCAAAAATGTGTTTTGTCCAGGTAAAGGTGTACCCCAATATACCATTTGAGAGTAACGGGGGTTGCGGGTGTGTCCCCCGCTCCCCTTAAATGGTATAATGGGTCTGCGGGTTGCAGGGGTGTCCACCGCATCCTTTACATGGATTGTGGTGGCAAAACCACAGCCTTTTTGCCACGTTTTTCTGTGTAAGCGGCCATTTTTGCCACGATTTTAACACATGGAACCGGGAAAAGAACATTAGCACCTTGTGTCTATCAAGGCAGGAGGAAATGGAGCTGGGTGAAGGTATAGATAAGCTCAAGTCACACAGTAGGCAACATTGCAGTGTAAGAATACGAGATGGAGGTGAGGCAGGCACCAGCTATGGGAGACAGCAGTTTGTGGCAGGGTAGGACTTTGAGGCACAGGACAGAGAAACCAATGGGAGCGTGGGGAAAGTTTGTTTGTTTATTATTTATAATGCGCGTCATACCCGGGGGTAACAGGGCGCAGCATATACAATAATATGCGAATTATCTACACAGAATTATACAGGATACATGCATGTAATGTAAAAATTAAATACAATGAGGCATATTTTCAAAAATGATATACAGAAGACCGAGGCAGGAATAGAGATTAAAGTGGCTAGTTACAGGCTGGCGTAGTCATATCAGTAGACCTCCCTGCTTAGGTTAGGAATGCTGGTTGACAGATTTTAGCCATATAGTAGTGTTGGCTCCCTCATGAAGATAAAATAGAAGAAGAAGGAGAGACAGTATGGGGCACCCCATCATTCAGCACAAGTGACCGACCGAACATGCTCAAATTAAATAGTAGAATGAGAAAAATATACTCTGAATGGGACAAAAGCATTTTACCTTTTAATGCACATTCCAAAATAGTGGAACAGACAGTAATGTAAATATACTTAAGCATTAAGAACCGATCAGGTGGGCCAGATGGGGTGTTATCGGCCCGGGGCCCAAGTTAAAGGTCCAGGTATAGCAAGGGAGTTTGATGAGGGTCCCAAGGCTGATAACACTCGATCTGGCACACTGGAGAGGGTCTTAACGATAATAGCATCCCGAGTTGCCAATCCGTAAACCCGCAGTGCTGAGAGCATTGGGCCTCATTAGAAGTTTGCCAGTCCGGTAATAATGGTGAAGGTAAGCTACCGGCACCATTACTACCGGACTGGTAAACTACGAGTTCTCTGGGCGGGTGCCTTCCCGGCGGTCGGACCACCACCCATGCGCAGACACTGACGTTAGCACCGGCACATTTCTGCATGGTGCCAGTGCTAACGTCATCCCCATTCCCATTGAGCCCAATGGGGCTCACATGGGAATGGGGATGAATTAATTCTGGCACCCGCAAATGGACAAATACTGGGTCCGGTTGGGCCGTAATGACCTGTTAATTTCCCATTTGCGGGTGCAGGAAAAAATTGCAAATTTGGTGGCAGCATGCCGGTTTTACCGGCAAGGCTACTGACAAACCTGTAATGAGGCCCATTGTATTTTGATTCAATGGGTCTCATTATAAGTATGGCGGTAAGGCAACAAAGGTGCTGGTAGCACTACCAGCACCGTTGCTACTGTACCGCCATACTACGAGTTCTGCTTGCGGGTTCCCTTGCATCCACCAGGTCTGACCTGGTGGCTGTACCGGCACCTGCAAGCAGAACATGACCGTAGCACCGGTACCGTTAGCGGTACCGGTGCTACCACCCTCCCCATTGAGCCCTATGGGGCTCAAATGGGAATGAGGAATCATTTTTTCCAGCGCCCAGAAAAGGGAAATTACCGGGTCCGACAAGGTCGTAATGACCTGGTAATTGCCCTTTTCTGGGCGCCTGAAAAAAATTAATGCTGGAGGAAGCTGTGCCTGTACTACAGGCACGGCTACTGCCAGCCTCGTAATGAGGCCCAATGAGCGGAATGCCTCACAGTGTCCCGTTCATTGAATCAAAATTCTTCACTAAGATGGCTGCCATTGATCTGGATAAAAGGGCTCCATATGGAGGCCCTCTTCCATTCCCATGGCGGCCACAAGGACTGGGAGTGCAAGCAGCAGCAGCGCCGGAGGTACGCCATTGCCGCAATCAGGTAAATGAGGATGGGGGAAATGGAAAATTAGGGGAGGGACGGTGGGGGCAAGATGGCGGGTGGGGGGAAGCAGCCATCAGGTTCTCCAGAACGCATGCTTACTTTCAGCCCAGGTTCTGAGCAACCTGATTGGTGGATGCCCCCATCCTGGGTGGTAATAGAAATGTAAATGCAGTTTCCATGTAGAAATCTTAGTAGACATATTGCAAATGTAAGTTCCTGCCAAACTTTATCAAAGTCCTAATACCATCAGTAAAGGCTGGAGAGTACCAGTAATATCATGTGGCATTTGGTAAGCCCTCAATTGCCATTGGAATGGACACAAAGTGCTAAGGAGAAGGAGATTGTCCATTCCCAAGGACCATGTTCCGTATTTCAAGCAGTACTTTAGCTAGTAGAGGCATTTGCATTTGCAAGGAACACTATATAAGTTTAACATCTGCACAATGGTTAAAGACTGTGTGCTAATTGGAGATAAACTGTGTGCTCGCCCATAGTCTGGTTATAGTGATAAAGTGCGTGAGGTGTTGCAACAACACATAGCTCAGCCATTCGTAAAGTGATAAAGCATGTTCAAGTGTTCCGTTTGATGTCCTCTGATATTGGACCCAAATATCCAAGTGCAACTGCTTGCAGTTGAGGGCTCGGCATAGTGAGAAACATTGAATACGTTGCGCGTTGGCTTAGCTGCGAAAAGATTGTCCTGGAATGAACCTTTTGCATCTTCTGGTCATCTAGGCATCTTCAAGAGTACCTGCTACATAGACGTGCGCTGGTTTCCATTTGATATCCAGAAGTGCAAGATGAAGTTTGGATCCTGGACCTATGACGGCTGGTCGCTAGACTTGAAGATGCAGGATGCTGACATATCTGGGTATATCGCCAATGGAGAGTGGGATCTCGTGGGTAAGGTCACCGCATTGAGACAGTGCTGTTCCTCAGGCTGCGCTTATATCTCCAACTAACAGCTCATATATTTCATACCTTTACCTGCTTTCACCAATGTTACTAACACAAGACGGAGAGGTCTGAAAATGTCTGACCATGGGCCTCATTACACGGATGGCGGTAAGGATTTACCGGTACCGGTAAAATACCGGTACCGGTAAATCCTTACCGCCTTACTACGAGGTCCCTTTGCGGGTTGGGGGATTTAACGCCTGCTTTTTGCAGGCGTTAAAAACCAACCCGCAAAGGGACCCAGGGAGCTAATTACGGTACCGCAATTTGCGGTACCGTAATTAGCGCCTTCCCCATTCCCATAAAGCCCTATGGGGCAAAAATGGGAATGGGGAAGGGCAATGGTGGAAGGGGGAATTACCGCCCCGCCAACTTTGGAATAGCGGTATTTTACTAATAGCACCTTGGTCCATTTTTGCTAATAGCACCTTGGTCCATGTGCTAATACCGCCATCCGTGTAATGAGGCCCCATGTCTGGCAACACCCATTGTGAGGGAAGCACATCATATTCATTGTAAAACTAAAAGTAGCTTCACATTTCAATAACTTGTTTTTCTTCAAATTCTTGAATGCAACAATGCTTGAGTCAATTTCAAAGGTTCTAAGATTATAGTGACATTTACAATTTTACTCATGCTTCTTGGCAAGGAAAATCTGTAGTGCAATCTATTAATTCATATGAAAATTTAAATGTTCTGCTTCTTTTGTGAAAAAGAATTATTAGTACATTCATAATAACCTTACAATCAATCAATGTTTACTTTATTGTAGGCAACGTGATCACAACAGTTTGAAACACACACATACATGGTATGGTCTAGTATTACTTAAGTGCAAAATGTATCACCGCAATAAGAAGGCATTTAGGCCCTCAAACAAGTGGCCAACACTCACACTCACTCTCTCTCTCTCTCTCTCTCTCTCTCTCTCTCTCTCTCTCTCTCTCTCTCTCTCTCTCTCTCTCTCTCTCTCTCTCTCTCTCTTTCTCTTCCTGTCTCCACATAATCTGTGATTTTTAAGAGAACAATTTAAAGGCAATCTCCATTTTAAAATGAATGCTTTTCGTCTCCCTGTCCAGCCTGTTAGGCTGCATATACTTCCATAACCCCATGTTTTCATAAGTAATATACCATGCACCACCGTGTAATTTTGCCTGAACAGCAATATAGGCTTTGTATAGAGTTAGGGCAAACCCCCTCAAATAATGTAATAATGATGCCTTTTAGGGTTACAAGACCCCTGTCATGTACTGCCATGTGGGTGACGCAGAGGACTTAGGATTTGGCCCATTGCTGAACTTGGTCAAGTGCAAGATGTTCTGGGCATAGCAGATACCCCAAGGAAGGGAAAGGTGCCCAATGGGGAACAGGGTTTTCTGCCCCCCAATGGATGGAGGTTTCCTATTGCAAAGGAATAATAGGCGCAACAAAGATGAGGTTCACTATTAGGCTTCATCAAAGGGCCACATATAGAAACAAAGTTTAGTGAAATACCTTACCATATTGGACCGAAGCAGCTCAAAGGTTATATGGCCCCCAAACAGGAACTTAAAAAAAAACGGAAGTAACATGAGAATAGGAAGAGATGGCCGCCGCACCTATATCTCTCTAGGTCCATCTGCAGGTTGGCAATGACAAGAGCTTGTTCAGAAGTGTGCACGCCACCCAGAGACACTGGGCCTCATTAGGAGGTTGGAGGTAGCCATGCTTCATAAGGGCATGGCTTCTCCCAAACTCGGGTCTGGCTCTGGGTCCCAAAAAAGGGAATTACCGGGCCATTCTGACCTTGGGGGCCCAGTATTTCCCTTTCGCAGGACCCAGAGCAGGTACATCTCCATTCCCATTTGAGCCCCCATAGGGCTCAATGGGAATTGTTGAGGATGGTAGCAGCGGTACCGTTCATAACGGTACCGTTGCTACCATCCTGTTTTGCTCGCGGGTGCCGCTCTGCATGACTGGTCTGACCAGGCATGCAGAGCAGCCCCCTCGTGCAGAATTCGTAATGTGGCGGTAGAGTGATAACGGCGAAGGCAGCAATACCGGCGCTGTTATCACTCTATTGCCACTGTCATAATGAGGTCCACTGTCTGTGATTCTTAGCCCCAGTTTTAAAGACCTCACCATCCACCCATTGGCTGAGGCAAACTTTCAAATTGATTGGATAATTGGTTTCCTAGTTCGAGCTAGGGAAAGGAAGTATTTGAAGAGTTTGAAGTTATTTTGGATTTCTTTAACTCTGTCTTCAGTGCAGCAGCTGTGTTTGTCAACAGCTCTGTACTTCCCTTGCATCCTGGATGATCCCTTCCAAGGTAAATCGTTGGGAAGGTTTTATGTTTTCTAAATTATTTCTCCAGAGGCAGGAACACCTCTAGTAAAGTGTTCTACCTTTAAAAACATAGTTTTCCTTAGATTTCGTAGATGCAGAGCTGATGGGAAAGTGTTCCCTTTACAAGCATTGCTGCTGAGAGGGTGAGGTGGCTGCAATGAGTTAGGTTTTCTTCTTCAAGGGTCTACACACAGTGTCTAAGGGCTGTCTCTGAATGTGCTAGTGTTTCCCCATAGCATATCTTCTTCCGAATCCCTGGTAGACCTTTCAGAATCCACTCTTGTTTCTCTGGAACCTGGTAATTGCCTAACATGTGTTCTCTATGGACGTTTAGGAAAACATCAGGGGTGGTCCACCTAACATCCAGGGTCTGATTTAGAGAGTCTCTCCATTAGGGCCATTTGGGAGAACACATTCCCCCTCTGTTGTCCATTAATTCTTATCCTTTCAAGAAGATAACACGTAGGCTGTTTTACTGGCTGAGTTGGCGTGTCTCTTAAGGTCCTGTCAGACTTACTCTCAGGCAGAAAGTGAACAAGATATGAGGTTGGCCCTGTGACCTTGTCACACTACTTTGACTCACACTATGAACATCTGCAGAACTACCTTCTTCTATGTCAATACATATAGACTGGAGAGTGTAGTCTTTCTTTCACAGGAAAATGCCTGACAGGAAATTCTTGACCCTGCTGAGATTTTAATATTTGGGTAAATGCTTCACCGACCTTGAGGGTCCAGGCCAGCTAGGCTCAATAGGGTCCTCAACCACCCTCTGAGGTTTGTGAGGCGATTGAGAGTCTACATTGACATGCAGTTATTCACAGTTAAATATCTAGAAGCTTCTCCCATGGTTTATTTTTAGATAGTGTTTTGTCATCGGCACCTGACCTTTACAACCTGGTAAATACACCTTCTCTATAAGGTGCTATTGACTTATTGTCTGACTATTCCCCATGAGACACCAGAAATTCTGATGAATAAACATTTCTCAGACTGTTTTTAAGTTGATATATTTGAACTTGGCTAGCATCATTAACAGGTAAACATATGGCCAGTTAGCGCATTGACATCAGTGCAGAGCCTGCGAACGCAGGTTCGAATCCCGGCAGCGCCAAACTCAGCGTTTCATCCTTCCGAGGTCGATAAATGAGCACCACACACCGTGGGTAATAATAAGCAGCGCTCAGATACCTGAGGGTTCGTAGCGCTATATAAATGCCAAATTATTATTATTATTATTATTGATGCCGGTTTCCAGAACACACAACAATCGTTAGTAGTTTACATTATTTATTTTTTATCATATGAACTTATGCCAACTGAGAGATGGCAGAGGACTCAGAAGAAACAAACACAGATACACACACACTGTCACATGTACTCTCACACACCCTTAAGCCCTCTTTCTAACACTTATTTTCATATTCTAACTCTAAGGGGGTCATTACGAGTTTGGAGGTAGCCATGGCGCTATTAGCGCCATGGCTGCCTCAAAACCCGGGTCCGGTCTCACTGAATGGGGACTTACCGAGACATTCCGACCTATGCGGACCCGGTAAGTCCCCATTCAGTAAACCATTCCCCATTCCCATTTGAGCCCTAGTAGGGCTCAAATGGGAATGGGGAAGGTGCTAATAACGGGCTCTCAAATTGCGGGCCCGTTATTAGCTCCAAGGTCCCTTAACGGGTCCCGCAAAGAATGGCTGGCCAGACCAGCCATTCCTGCTGGGACCCGCTAAGGGACCTCGGAATTGGGCGGTAAGGGTTTACCGGAACCAGCATCCTTACCGGTGCCCGTAAACCCTTACCGCCCAACTCGGAATGACCCCCCCCCAAGTATCACATTTACTCCTAGACACCCTTTCACTTTCACACTCCCACTCAGGATTTGGTATGTCAAGCTATGATAAGTGAGGCCATGACATAGTAGAGCATAACATGACATTACCAGTAAACTTGGCATTTCATTTAAAGTAAGATCCAAGTGTGAAATAACCAGTCAGCTCTTTGTTTGACTTTCCGAACAAGCTTAATATGTTCAGTGAGCACTCATTTGGACATTCCCAGGAAGCTCTCAGTTTGTTGTTCCCAGTAAGCTCTCAGTTTACATTCCAGGTAAGCATTCCCTTACCGGTAAGCTTGACATTGTCAGGAAGCTTGAAATTTGATGTTCCCAATAATCTCTCATTCTGTCATTCCCAGTAAGCTCGCAGTTTGCAGAATTCCAGTATACTAAACTGAAAATGTGTAAATGAGCCCCCATTATAGCCTAGAGAAATACAATATATTGAACTGAAAATACAAAACACACTGAGCTACCAGTATAATGCATTCGCGGTCCAGAGGCCGCAAGGGAGAAGCGTGTTGCACAAAAGAGCAGGCGAGAGGGGGATGGGTGGGAGGACGGTGGAGTTCAGGGGGGTACGTTATACCGTGCAGCGGGAACAATTGGTGCGTGGGGAAATCCCCAAAAGTGGCATTGGTGAGTGGCAGGTGTGAGGGGCAAAGAATGTCCTTGCAAGGGGCGTCCTGGGCAGCCTGTAACTAGCGCCTCTTTGCAACATCATGCTTGGGCTATTGGCTTTCAGAGATAGATCCATGGGATGATGCTCCGGGCCATTTCACAGAGATATGGCTTTGTATTACAGGCATGGCTACCTCCAAACTTGTAATGAGGCCCATTGTATTGTATTGTATTTGATCTTTCCACTGCTCCTTTCATGGGGGACCATGCAGTTATGCGCGACCACATAGAACAACTAGTAGGAATAACAGGACAGGCTCTGTCCTGGAATAACACCTGATAGCCAGAAAGAGGACAGTTTCGTTATAGAGAAGATTTAAGATCTGAGAGATGGATATAACCTGTGGGCTACCCCAGTACCCCACTCTCTCCTCTTGTTTAATCTGCACACATTTTCCCCAGACCAGGTGATTGCTGACTTATGCCTCTTACGGCATCTGTATGCTGATAGCAGCCATGCCGATCTACATCCTAGATCACCCTGAGAATGCAGGTGGTGGTCTTGTGGCAAATACGGTCTCTGTAAAGTGTAAGCCTGGATGCTCTGCCCCAGTGGGAGTGAGGTAGAAATGTTGCGGTTTGGCACTGCCTGATTCATTAAATGACTGATTACCTGCCCAAGGACTTGGTCCATCTTCGATGAAATCGGACAGAAATATGCTATGATGTTCAATAATTGCCTTCCATTCAAACCTCAAATTAAATCATTGATCCAGACATCCAATTTCCCCCTCAGCCAGTAATGGGAGTTGGATGAAACTTACCCAGGTGGTGGTGATTACTCTTTGAGATGCCCATAATGCAGCTCGCTAGGCATTTGGCAGTCTATCCACAAACATCACATGGTTCAGAGTAGGGCCATTGGCATGGTAGGTTGGCTGATATGTATACAGGTGTAGTGGCTAGTACTCGGTTCAATACATATTTGACAATGTATTTATGCTAATTACCTGCCTCTGGTTGACTCCTACAAAGTGTTGTCTTAAAGGTGTAGGATAAAAGAACTTTTCTGGGCTACTGAACTATGGAACACACTTTGGCCCTCATTATGAGTGTACAGGTCGGGAATAATTACGGTAAAACGGCTGGTAATACCGATCTGGGCCACTCTGACGTTGCCGTTAGGGGCAGTGAACTATTGGCAGGCCTGACTTGCCGGGAGTTCAGGCCACTACTGCCAAAGAATTGCTCCTATCACTGGCACCACTAATACCGGTGCCACTGATGGGGGCAAATCCATTCCATGGAGTCCAATTAGATTCCAGGGAATACGTACTTGCCGCAGTTGCCAGCACCCGTAATGTCCCAGTCACACCAGGATATCGGGTGCCGATAATGGTAAGGAGAGTATGCCGGTAAACTGCCGGTCGCACTGGCGAGTTACTGACAGACTCGTAATAAGGGCCATTTGTGTTTGTAGCATTATGGAATCAGATTTCCACCATGCTCTTTCAATTGGAGACCGTGATGTACTGTTTTTCAATGGACAAGTAAAGTTAGGATTACATGCATGCATGTGGCGGGAAGGATGCTCTCAATGAGCCATATGCATCTTCTGTATCTCATTTGGTAGGTTCTACCATTTGCCATATTGTACCAGCTACTCAAATGGCTAAAAACCAGTGGAGCACTGCTTACAAAAGTCTGAGTTGGGATTCCACTGGACCACAAAGATGAAGTCCCTCATTTGGAGTGTGGCTGTGTTAGCAATGGTAATTCCCCCAAATTATAGTTGCCAGTAGTGGTAACCGCAGAATAGCCATCTGATTATGAGTCAAGGTTAGTCCCCATTCTGACGACCCATATTGCTTATTGGGGGCATGGAGGAATTCCTTCTGAAGGTAATTGCATTTGCGGTAATTCCTCCATTTTTGCAAGTAATGCCTCCCTCCTGGAGGTATTACCTCCATAATAGTTTGAAATTCATAATAAGGAGTATGGAAAAAGAAATTATTTCTTTCCATTACCACTAGTTTTTTCAGTTACCTCCAAACTCGTAATGAGGCTTTTCATATTCGTCTGAGAAATAGACACTGGTCCTTATAGTTTTGTAGTGGTAACGTATAACCTATACGGGGACGACGGATCAGACTAATCAGGTGACCAGGAACTGTGTAATATGTCAGTGACTGCCCACATTCTCTTGGTCACTCGATTGCCCATCCTAGATGGGCGCCATTTCTTGCAGTTGATGTTACCCAGGCTCTTTCCCCATTCTCCTCACCCATGTGCCTCCCACCCCGCAAAGAATCCTGCACACCTCCACACTCCACACTCCCCATCCCAACACACTTACTTGGCTGGCCTTGAATCCTCGTCTCCTGGCTGCCCACACTGCCTCGCCGTCAATGCCAAGGAAATAGAAAAGGGCCTTACTCCCATTTGCATTCACATTATGGCAACCGTCTTTTTTCCACTGGAAATTGGGAACACTCAATACACGCAGAGCCCATTTCCCATGGAAAAAAAATACCTCATAACTATTTGCTACCAGGAAGGAGCCCTTGGGTCCGAATAGCGATCACCCCTGCGTTCGGGGACCTGCAGGACTGCTAAGGATCCTGGGCCCTTGCCTAGGGTTGCTCGGCTGTTTCGGTCCCTCACGCTGTGTTGTATGTGCACGCATTGCTTTTTATTCCCAGCAACCTCTGCTTTTACTCTGTTGTTTTATTGAAGTTGCTGTTATTCTTTTTATCATCATTACTGCAATTGTCCACCTCTTCTTTTTATTGTCCACATAGGGGTAACTGGATTGAGAAGTGAGTCGTTTTATGAGTGCTGCAAAGAGCCTTACCCCGATGTGACCTTCACTGTGATCATGCGGCGTCGGACCCTCTACTATGGCCTCAACCTACTCATTCCATGTGTGCTCATATCCGCGCTAGCCCTTCTGGTCTTCCTGCTCCCGGCCGACTCGGGAGAGAAAATCTCCCTTGGTAAGTACCCCTTTGTCGGAGGCCAGAGTAAGAGGCGTCTTTGACTCAGCTCGACACGGCATGGTTGAATCTTTTCAATGTTCCCCTCCATTATCCTACAACAGTTGTATTATGAAATGGAACATGTTGGTGTTGTCGTGGGCTACAGTGAGTAACCTGACATTTTATCAGAATGCTGCACATTATGTACAGCAATTAAAGGCAACACATTGCTAATTGCGAATTGGCACCGACTGTTATTTCGCCGAGAAGTACAGATATTCAATGCCTGCATTTGGATATTTGCCTTTCCCACATGTATATAGTTGCTTTCTTTGTTTCCGTTTAAATAACAAATTGTGTGCAGGGTTTTTGGTTCGCGTGAGCCTATTCAGCGTAATGACAGGTGTGGATGTGTGTCATTGCGGGGGTACAGACTTTTGGAAAATCGCAAGCGATGTATGCTGATTCCTTCTCAAACATGGGTGATTGTAGAGAACCAATTTCACGCTGCATCCTAATGAGGGGCATAGCAGGACTACCTCAGGCGTCATAGCATGAAACCTCCAGGAGAGACAGGTCTGCTCCCGCACGTGCTATAAGCAAGCTTTGCCCTCCGATCATGGATGATGGCAGCCATTTATACCTCGGCTTTCTGTAAGCGGGTTCGTTGATTTGATTTGATGAGTTTCCGTAATCAGGGCCTCCCTGTAGTGTTCAGCGGTTCGATTTCTTCTTGAAGGTTCCTGTTGGCCGCCTCTTCTTGTGAAGTCATATAGTTTATGTTGCAGTGGTTGTATCAGATTCCCGTCGGCAAGGGCCTTCCTGTGGTGCCCTGTTATTATATCTTCCCTTGTGAGGTCCTGTGATGCTACGACTTCAAGTGAGTTTCCAGCAGATTTGCTGTCGTGTTTGTATTGGGTTCACAGTTGTAAATGCCTCCCTGTGATTCCCTAGGTTTGCTCTTCCCTTGTAGGAACTTGTGGTTTGTGATGGTATCTGTGGGTTTTCCCGTGGATTTGTAGTTGTATTTGTATTGGGTTCACAGTTGCAAAAGCCTCCCTGTGGTTCCCTGGGTTTGATCTTCCATAGTGGGTACCTGTGGTCGTGTAGTTGTACGAGGTTGACGTTTTCTTTTTGTATTTGGTTCATTTGGTGATCTTCTGTGGTGAGTATTTTCTTGCGGGCTCCCGTGTGGCTGTCTGCCCTTGTGGGGTCCCTTGGTTGTGTGCTGTAGTGTTCAATTCACCGAATCGGTAGCCTCCCCATGGTGATTTCCTGTGGGCTCTTCTCTGGTTGATTTTTCCTTGCAGGTTTTACAATTATATATTTTTGAAAAAAAATGTTTTGGCCGCTTGTATCCGTTTTACAGAATCAATGCTTTCCTGCGGGGACCTTCATCTTCCTATGATTGATTCGTCCCTTATGGGGGTTCCATGTATCCCTCACAATGGAAATGGCTGTTGGAGAAGGCCAGGAGCATGTGGGGAACGGAGAAGCCACCTGCTATGTAAAACAACTCCTGGATGTGGTATATGGGGATCCCCAAAAGTGTCCACCCCCGTCTTCTATATAAAGGGAGCTACATGGCAAGGGCAGGCTAGGAAGCAGGTATCACAACACCCTGGAAGCCATAGAGGGATAGGAATTGATAGAGCAACAGGTCGCATTGAAGTATGTGGAGTGCCAAATTCTTGAATTGCACACCCATAAGGTTCCAAGCCATAGAACAACTATAGGAAGCGCCCTTCAGGACCCCTAGTTCGAATTTAGAGCCCCCATTAGTTCTATTGACCTACATGGAAACAAGACTCAGGGGACTTGAAAGTTGACACAGGATTAGAGTAGGGGGTTAGAGGAGAAGAGGACTCTTAAGATCCAAACCACCTTCACTGTGAACAGGAGGGAGAGACCCATGGTAACGTCATGAATAGGGGTGACTGAAAGGTTCTCATGTGAAACGAAAACATGCAGAATCCGCACTGGATTAAGATTCAGTCTGTTCTGCGAAATTAGCATTGCAATTCTGCTGCTACTGAAATCTTGCCCAGCGTTGAGCAGTTTTGCGCAGAGCATGGTGTTTCATTCCCATGTTAGTTTCATGTAGAGTGACGAGAAACTTCGCATGAGTCCTTTTTGTTTGTTCAGTGCAGCGGCATGAGAAACTTTGTGCAGGTTTTCCCAAACCGTGCTGGTTTGGCAAACTTTGTGTGGGTCTTTTTTCAATCCATTGTAGGTTTGCAACCCAAGAAACCTTTTGGGGGTGTTTTTTTGATCCGTAATAGTTTTGTGCAGCAGCATGAGAAACTTCATGTGGGTCTTTTCCGATCCATGGTAGTTTCATGCAGTAGCATGAGAAATGTTGCATAGACTTATTTTAGAGCTGTTCTAGTTTCGCGTTGCACCATGAGAAAATTCACAAGTTTCTTCAAACAGTGCTAGGTTTGCGCAGCGGCACAAGAAGGTTTGTGTAGCTTTTTGCTTGATTCGTGGTACGCTCGCACAGCGGCAAGGGGCACTTTGTGCCATTCTTTTTGATTTATGTTCTGTTCACACAGGAGCACGAGAAACTTCACACAGCCTTTTGTTTGATTCGTACTAGGTTTGAGCGGCGATCTGTGATTGGTTTGTGCAGCGGCATGAAAATCTTTGCACAGCTTGTTTCGGTTTGCACGACAGCATGAGAAACTTTGCACTACTCTTTCCGTTATGCATGAGTGGTGGAACGGTAGATTCCAGCAAAACAGATCGAAAACGTACAGATTTTGCTTCTGCGGCTGGTAGAACAAATTTCCCAATTTCGCCCAGCCCTAATCGGGAACCGTCTGCAGTAAGCATTTGAGGGAATTCCTTAAACAGGTGGAAAAGAATGGAGGGATGCCCCTCCCTTCTGTTTAGCAAGTGTAGGTGATAAAAGGGGCAGGACCTCTACCAAAACCCCTGTCTCACTTAACCCCTCAGATTCCTAATCATATCCGAAACCAGTGGAGTAACTTGGCTGAAAATGTTGGGGGGACATGGCATCTGAAGAAAAGGTGCCCAGCCAAATGAATGGGGACAAAATGGTGTGCCATGAAAGTTGTGGGGGGGGACAAACACCCCTGATCCGCCCCTAAAACATCACCCATGTCCGAAACCCTGGGCCATTACCAGAGCACTTCACACAGTTGAGGGAAACAACACCTCTGCAGGTTATGCAAGGCCAAGGGGGAAATAGGTCCCAAGGGAGATGCAGGGGACCCCAGAGGAACAGCGCACAGGGGTCCTGAAAGGGGGTTATGCTCAGCCTGACGTTTAAAGGGGCCTGCCCCTGTTGAAAATACTGCCAAACAAAAGCAGATCCCACCTGAAGCCCATAAATTGAACAGTCTTATTATTTATTCCCAAGAGAGATCACGGTCTTCCCTGAAAATCGGGACAAAGCAACCCACAAAATCTTGACCTGAAGATTCGGAGAAGTCACACACGTGATGAGGGGGGGGATCATTTGGAAACATTCAATCCCAAACCCAGGGGCAAATAGCAAAATGGACTCACTGTACATGCCCAAAGGATTGCTTATCTTGACGTCATTGAAACAGAGAGTGTACGCTCTGGTTGCAATGTAGGTGCAGAGCTGAGAGCTGTGAATAATAATCTATATAGCAATTGGCCTTGCACAAGCGCTTCGACAACCCACGCATGAGCTTTCTGCTAACTGTTGAGCTTTACAGGCCGATTCATGTAATTCCTCTCAAAAGTGTCGCACGCGGCTGGCACACAGCGTGCCCGTGCGAATGTCTGCGCCAGCCGCGTGCGATAAAATCAATTTCCGCGCACAGCGTATTCATGGATTCTCACCTCCAAAAGCAGACGTGGCACAGAGTGGCGCAGCGACCCTGCAGCACCGCCAGTTACGCCCCCAAGAACGCCCTCGCGCAAGGAAAAGCCACCAAGATCGCAAAACCATCGCAAAGGGCTGCGCCAACCCTGCACCAGTTTACCGGAATGGCAAACAGCAAACGCAAAGCGGGGAACGCGCATTACGGGTGTCGGGAACACGCGTGCGCGAGAAGTTTCACACGCGATCTGGCCTGGGGGAGCGTGTGCGTGTATTTCAGGGGTGCGCGAGAATTATTACACGCGAATGGCCTGGGTGCGTGTATTTCAGGGGTGCGCGAGAAGTTCCACACGCGAATGGCCTGGACGCGTGTATTACAGGGGTGCGCGAGAAGTTACACACGCGAATGGACTGGGCACATGTATTTCAGGGGTGCGCGAGAAGTTCTACACGCGAATGGCCTGGGTGCGTGTATTACAGGGGTGCGCGAGAAGTTCCACATGCGATTGGCCTGGGCGTGTGTATTTCAGGGGTGCGCGAGAAGTTCCACACGCGATTGGCCTGGGCGCGTGTATTTCAGAGGTGCGTGAGAAGTTTCATACGCGATTGGCCTGGGCGCATGTATTTCCGAGGTGCGCGAGAAGTTCCACACGTGATCTGGCCTGGGGGAGCGTGTGCGTGTATTCCAGAGGTGCACGAGAAGTTCCACTCGCGATTGGCCTGGGCGCGTGGATTTCAGACGTGCGCGGGAAGTTCCACACGCGATTGGCCTGGGCGCGTGTATTTCCGAGGTGCGCGAGAAGTTCCACACGCGATTGGCCTGGCCGCGTGTATTTCAGAGGTGCGCGAGAAGTTCCACATGCGATCTGGCCTGGGGGAGCGTGTGCGTGTATTCCAGAGGTGCGCAAGAAGTTCCACCCGCGATTGGCTGGGCGCGTGTATTTCAGAGGTGCGCGAGAAGTTCCACACGCGATTTCAGCAGGGTACGTGTATTTCAGGGGTGTGCGAGTATTTTCACACGCAATTTCAGCAGGGTACGTGTATTTCAGGGGTGCGCGAGAATTTTCACATGCGATTTCAGCAGGGCACGTGTATTTCAGGGGTGCGCAAGAATTTTCACACGCGATTTCAGCAGGGTACGTGTATTTCAGGGGTGCCGGGGAGTCCTACATGTGATTTGGCAGTGTGGGTCCTCCCAGGTGTCCCCTTGCACCCCCACACTCCAGCATTGTGGGGCACCTGCCAGCAGGCCCCCACTCATGCCCCACTCATGTCCCCCTGCACCCCCACCCCCCAGCATTGCGGGGCACCTGCCAGCAAGCCCCCACTCATGTCCCACTCATGTCCCCCTGCACCCCCACCCCCCAGCATTGCGGGGCACCTGCCAGCAGGCCCCCACTCATGTCCCACTCATGTCCCCCTGCACCCCCACCCCCCAGCATTGTGGGGCACCTGCCAGCAGACCCCCACTCATGTCCACTCATGTCCCCCTGCACCCTCACCCCCCAGCATTGCGGGGCACCTGCCAGCAGGCCCCCACACATGTCCCCCAGCCAACATGTCATCACAATCTAGATCACTGGCCCTTATGGTCAGCCTCCAAATGCAAAACACCCACTCGAGTATTGCATCCACCCACTTAGAAATGGCAATGACATGATAGAACCCCAAAAGCAAGTTTTGAAATGAACACATGGCCCTCACATACACCCAATGGGTGTCAGTGAATCTCAAAACCCATATCATGATATGCATGATACCAATGAGATGATACTACACATTGAAGTTTGATGAAAAAAAATGTATTAAAAACAGCATAAATGGAATTAAAAATAAACAAATGACAATGGGAATCAAAAACCAAAAGCAGCATGTCCGTAAAATAATGAAAAACGACAAATCATAATCCAAAGGAAAGGTGTCCAAAGTCACAGTTCAAGAAAGTAAATCCAAGGTAAAAACAAAACCGAAAACCATTGCTCCATGTGTAAAAAAAATATAAAAATCCAACAGTCAACTATATACAGATAAACAAACCAGGGTCCATGATCCCAACTGAAGAAATGAAACCTGCATAAAAATATTACCTAATAAAATAAAACTATATACAAAAATGTGGCCCATTGTCCAAAAGGTCCAAAATAAATAAAAAAAGCAAAGGAAACCTAACACTAACTACATAACTATTTACAAGGGCAGCGGGCTAGTCCGACGGCTCACTGGTTGTTGTCATGGGCCAGGGCATCATCAAACTCCTGTTCAATGGCTTGGAGGCGGGCATGTTCCCTGGCCCCGAGGTCCCGCAGGGATAATGCAGTGTCCAGCTCCAACTCCCTGCGAAGACCCTCGAGGCACTCAGCCCGCCTCAGCGCCCTCCGCATGGAGTTCTCCGCCCTGACCATTGTGAGCCGTTCCTCCTCTGCCCGCTGCCGCTCCGCACCTATCTGCTGGCCCAACCGCTCCCACACGGAAGCCACTCCCATTCCAGGGTTCTCCTGCCCTCCGGCCGATGCCTGCACCCCTGATGTTGATGGCCCCGAGCCATGATGCCTCCCACGTCGAGCCTGCCGCTGCCTCCGACGCAACTGCCTGTGCCAGCACGACGGCATCCAGGCTGATGGAAACCACCGACGCTGTCGTGCACGTGCCCTGCCTGATGATTCCGTCACATCCTCCATCTGCTGGGGTCCAGTTGCTGGTGTGTCCACCCCTGCTGGACCTCCGACTCCCGACTGTGGCAGGGATGGGATCCCCACCGAGGTGGCTGCATTGGTCGGGGCAGGTCCACAGGGGGCCCTGGTGGCATCTGGGCCGGAAGACGGCATGGAGTACGACTGGCGCATAGCCTCCACAGAGGAGGAGAGGGTCGCCAGAGTGCCCGACACATGTATGAGACCCCCGACCATGACCGCTCCCAACTGGGCCACGTTGGCACAGTGCTCTTTGTGATGACATGCATGCTCCCCCCGGGAAGCACGCACCTCATCACGAATGACAGCCGTGCGCAACGCGACACCAATTAGGACCTTCTCCATACGGCCAGGGGCCCCCTCGTTCGCAGGTGGAGGGGAGTCAGATGACATGGACATCCCCCCTACCTGTGGACGGGCCTGGGATGGGGCATCCCTGCTGGTGCATGGTGGTACAGTCACAGTGTCAGGGACAGTGACATGCACAGGCACCTCCATGGCGACCTGTGCTGCCTCCTGCCCCTGCCCCTGGACTGCACACTTGCACCAGCAGGGATGCCCCCACCATGCCCCATGTGCGGCTCAGTAGCGGCCTCCTCATCCTCAGTGGAAACCACCAACCTGGATGGCTCTACACCATCTTCCGCCGTTGCAAGCCCCTGTGGGGGCTCACCCACCCCTTCCACTGCAGCCGTGGGGGCATCCCCGCCGCTTAGCTCCACAGCGCCGTCTCAGCCCTCTTCTTCACTTTGCGCTGTGTAGAGGGAGACATAGAACGCAAGCATCAGGGTACTGTACAATGGTCCCTAGACAGGAAGCAATAGCAGATGAGTGGCACTGTTAAAGATCACTTCCATCATGTCCCTCTACAACACATGGGTCAGTGCAGGCAAAACACATGCAGTAACAGGCATGGCACATGCTATGGACATAAGCAAACATCTCCAAGGGACTCTTTAAGCATACAATGTTGTTTTTGGACTCACATGCATCATGGGTCATGCCTATCACATGCACACACTTCAACGTACTTTCATCCATCTGGACTCGTACACCCCAGACACAGTGGATGCAAGGATAACTAGGCTGCATCAGTGAATCTGAACATTGTCACAGACATGTGTCATGCATCCATGGCATCCACAAGTCACAGACACGCAGGTCAGAAACACAGACATGGACACCATACATGTACATGGCATCAGCACCCATCCCTCACCCACACCCATGTCCAGGAACAGAGACTGGCATGCTCTCATGTGCCCATTCCGCATAGGGCTCCCCATGTTACATTTAAACACATACACCAACCGTGTGCTTCACACATTACTGGTCTCACATGCATGACCATGATGTCCCTACACACACATGCGTACATGGTCTATGCCACACATACTGGCAAGTATCATACAACCAGCACGCTGCAACATGCCCTGTCTCACACAGCAATGCTTGGCCACTTACCGCTCGACTCCAGACGGGTCTGCCTCTCTAGGATCTGGGCATGAGCGCTGGGCGTACGCGTTCCAGGACCCTCAGCTGGATGGTACTCATGCTGCCCCGGCCCCCCTCCACGAGGCGCCGGGCCTTTATGAGGGTCCTGGACCTGAAGTCCTCCCAGCGCTTCTTGACTTGCTTGATGTTGCGGGTTGCCACCCCCTCCGCGTTGATGGCAACCACAAAGTCGTCCCAGATCCTGTCCCGTCCTTCCTTGTCGGCGCGTGGTGATCCGAAGAGGGCATCATAATGCCCCAGGACAAGCTCCACCAGGACACCAACTTCCTTCTGTCTGAAGCTGTTGGCCCTCTGCCCCTCTGGCTGGGGGTCGCCAGTGGTCTCGGATGGTGTTTGCCCCGACATGGCGACCCCCGAGGCAGGCGTGGGTGGGCAACTGGGTCCTGGGGCTGGGCTGTGGAGCGATGGTATCCCAGTTGGGAGTGTTCTGTTCCAGCAGGGGTGGACACAGCAACTGGAACCCTGCAGATGGCTGATGAGCAGGCACCAAATGGCAGGGCACGGTGGCAGCAGGCAGGCAGGCAGCAGCAAATGGTTCGTGGGAGGCTGCTCGGGGCTCTGGGGGCAGTAATTCAGCCTTTTGGGCAGGAGCGTGGTCTTCCGTGTGCTTACGTGTGGCCAGCTTGATACGGAGTGATTTGGCACGTGAAAATTCTGCACGTCAGCGTGTGAATCGAGGAAAGGCCCTTAGCGCGTATGCGCGTCAGCACGCATACATGATTCCATTGGACCAAAGGCCCTTAGCGTGTATGCGTGTCTGTGACGTATCGCGCACGGGCGTTGCTTTTCGTGGGGTGTGGTGCGTGTGTTTTGCAGGCGTTGGGGTTCACACGCTATTACTTCACAGCGGGTGGGTGTTGGCTACGCGTTCTTCTACACGCAAGGCACACGGTGAGTGGTACCCTGTTCCCCCAGGCCCGATCACGTGTAAAACCACCCGCGAGCCCCTGAAATACACGCGCCCAGGCCAATCGTGTGTGAAACTTCTCGTGCACCTCTGAAATACACGCGCCCAGGCCAATCGCGTGTGAAACTTCTCACGCACCCCTGAAATACACGCGCCCAGGCCAATCGCGTGTGGAACTTCTCGCGCACCCCTGAAATACACGCACCCAGGCCAATCGCGTGTGAGAAACTTCTCGCACACCTCTGAAATACATGCACACGCTACCCCAGGCCCGATCGGGTGTGAAACTTCTCGCGCACCTCTGAAATACACGCACACGCTCCCCCAGGCCCGATCGGGTGTGAAACTTCTCGTGCACCTCTGAAATACACGCACACGCTCCCCCAGGCCAGATCGCGTGTGAAACTTCTCGCGCACCTCTGAAATACACGCACACGCTCCCCCAGGCCTGATCGCATGTGAAACTTCTCGCGCACCTCTGAAATACACGCACACGCTCCCCCAGGCCCGATCGCGTGTGAAACTTCTCGTGCACCTCGTAAATACACACACACGCTCCCCCAGGCCCGATCGTGTGTGGAACTTCTCGTGCTTGTAGAACTTTGGCGCACATTTTTTTCCTGCGCAGGGACGCTACCGCCTGCTTTCGTGTGGCGGACATGTATGGGCCTGTGCGCGTCTTTGGCCGTGCACTGTTTTTCCCTATTCGATTCCATGAATATGTGTTGTAGGCGAGCGTGTGGGCGTTCTGCGCACTTGCCTCCTGTACTTCCCCCGTGAAGCCCACATTTTCACGAGTTGTTCCCCATTCTGCGTGTAACGGCCCGTGTTACGCCTACTTTTGTTATGTGCGCCGCGCTATGTGCGAATTCGCTGTGGCCTTATCGCACGGCGTTCGATGACCTGTGCGCCAGCGTGCGCCAGCGTGTGCCGCGCACTTTTTCAGCGCACATCCCACATTTTGCGCGTGCACAGACTTCCATGAATAGATGTGCGATGTTTTCTGTGCGATAATCGCACTTGCACTGCGATTTTCGGTATTTCTCTGCGAATCGCACGTTTTCGCACGCCTGCGCCGTTTTTTCGGCGCACATCAATTCCATGAATCGGCCTGTTAATCTAGTCTATGCAAAGCATTCTCGTCCTTGGCACTTAAGGGGTTAAATGACACGGTTCCTTAAGTATACTTATGCATATGCAAATGTGCTGTAGACAGTCTCGCGGTGCACTGACTGCAACTGTACCCTTACACCACCACTTAAGGTATGGAATCCCCTATCTGAACTAATAGTTGTGTTTTTTTTATTTCAGGTATAACTGTGCTGCTGTCTCTCACTGTCTTCATGCTGCTAGTGGCAGAAATTATGCCAGCAACTTCTGATTCGGTGCCATTGATAGGTGAGATCAACGTGCCTTCTATTGATAATATCTACTCGGTTTTGAAAGTGATCTGGCAAAATGGTACAGACCAATTGTGTGCGTGCTTCGATATTCACTTAAAATCAACGGATTACTGTAGAAAGGGCTTGTTTTGCTAAAGCATGAAATATTCCTGGAGGGAATTCTGCAAGAAGGCCCGAAGCGCCAAGCTTCAAGATATGTCCATGACCTCAGATTAGAGTTTCCTAGGAAGCTTGTCTATGACGTGCTTAAAAGTGTGAATGCTTTTCTTGTTGGTAAGCCTTGCACATGGCTTTTACATCTTCCATTAATGTCACGCCCCATTTTCATCGGTTTGTATGGTTTGGAGGAGAGGCAGAATGCAACGTGCAGTTCCGCCGCCTACCTTGCTCTCCGCCATACAAGTGCCACAGCATTTGCACTGGCATGCATTTTCTTGCCGGCACAAATGCTTGGAATCTCTATGGAGCCTGGCGGCTTTATGTATCAGCATAAAGCAAGCAGAGTCCATAGGGATCCATTGTAGATGTCACCTCCCATGCAAGTTTACAAGTAAACACTATGGTAGGCTGCGTTTAATTCATTCGCACAGCAGAGTTCAAAAGTGCAGGGGGAAAAGGGGTACACTGCCTTTTGCACTGCACATTTGCACACCGCTACGATAATTACTAACATTTGGTGGAGACGAAGCCGCTTATGTATATGTCTACACGTAACGGATCCCGCCAACAAATTATGATCTCTTTAAAATCTGCTCCATTGTGTGGCTGTAGGCACATCATAAGCGGGTCTTGCATTTCATTTCAAAACGTAGCCTTGTGCCAATGTATCGAGTCAATGTTCACAATAATTGTTTGCTAGAGCATAGCAGGCCTCCTAAATAACAGATTTGATGCTTGCCCCTCAACCTCACTGGACTTAGCCGCCCCTTTCAGAATTTGCATCTATTCCATTAAAGCACTACACCGTCATGCAGAGGTCTTCAATTCTCGTTCTCAGGGGACTCATCCATGCCAGATTTTCTGGCTAACCGAAGACTATCTAAATTACATGCATTTTCCACCTCTGTTCTCAAATGCCTTTGTGCGGATAACCTTGTTTTCTGGATGTCAGCACGAATGCATTGCCTCCTGAGGGACAGACTTAAAGACCCCCTGCCCTAACGTCTTCAAATATCAATTCAGCATTATTTGAATTCATTGTGTATTTTGTTTGGGAGTCCAGTGCTTGACACTTTTTGAATTTGTAGGTGTGCATTTACCCTTGTTCCTTTATCTGCAGCCCAGTATTTTGCCAGCACGATGATCATCGTTGGCCTGTCAGTGGTTGTCACAGTCATCGTCCTGCAATATCACCACCATGACCCGGACGGAGGCAAAATGCCGAACTGGGTATGCTTTGGTTTTCATTTTGGATGCCTGGAATGTTAAATGTAGCACATTATAGAATATGTGAGACTCTCTACCAGGTGATCATGAAAAGAACACGAGGCTCCTCCGAGGCAGGCAACCAAAAAGAGACAGTGTGATTTAATAAATATGCTTTTCTGGTTAATTAACTTATTCAAGACCCTTTTCTTCAAGCATGGGCTCCTCCCTAACACCTAAGTCCACACACTCTCCACTCACCATCCAACCTGAGACTGGGCGAACTGCTTCTCCCATGTTTTCCCCCATGATTACTTGTAGACCCCTTGCTGACAAATTGCCCCCCCCCCCACGTGCTAGCACCTGCTCCATTGTATCTCGGCTTCCCTCACTGTGTTCTTTAGCCTTATGACCTGCAATGAGCCCTGCTGATTCCCGAAGCTAGGTCTCTGCTCAGTAAATGCCATAATAATGATAATAATAGGAATAATAATAATACGAGTCATTTTCATGTATTAGAAGCTTTGAAAATGTTGTCAAGAGTAAGTTAATCCATAAATTTTAACTATTTAAAAGATGATGTAATTAACACTCCAAACTATTTGTTGGCAATTTATTTCTGGACTGCTGGAGAACAAGTATCTGTGTCTCATCTATTAAGCATTTTTTTGTAGTAATATTTGCTGAAAAAATAACTTTAAATAACCTTATTTTTAAAATGTTTTAATTAAAAAAATATATATATCTTTTTTTTGGGTGGGGTTCCCCCCAGCCTCCCCTTTCCCTATTCTCTTACCCTTCACCCAACCCAAACCCAGGTAGGTCTGAAGGCTTCTAGGAGTTTGCAAACTCTCGTAAAGGCCCAACATCGTTCCCCCAAAAGGAACGTAGGCCCAGTGAGACAGCAAGTTCAAACTGAGGTTTATTACAGCCAAAACCAACAGGGATCAGTACAAGGATAGAAGAAATCCAAAGACATCTCAACGTCTCCTGGCACGCAGGCCAGTTTTGTATCCTGATTGCATCATAGTGATATCACAACCTGGGCCCTACACCAGAAAACCTATGGGCCTACTGGATTGGTCGTCAGGAGCCTAATAACCTATGTAATCCCTTGTATGAGTTATTCCACTGGCCCTCAAATTACTATCTCTAAACAATGTAGCAGAGTGAGGGTCTTACCATTGGTTCTTGCCCATTGCTACCACCCCTAGGAGAATGAACTCTGATTTGCTAGAGCTGCCCTCTCTAGGCCTGGGATCCACAATGGTTCTCAGCTCTTGGTGTACCTTCTCAAGGTAATAAGAACGACTATTTGTCTGCATTGTAACTTGCGTGCACAGCCTTAGACTATAAGAGTGCTAGTTCATCCCGTGCAACACTTGTCTCATGTTGTAACATCTTTGTTGCAAGCTACTCTCTGGCGCTGTGAGATTGACCCTCTTTCCCAGCTCTGGTTTCGGTTCATCATCTGAGTCGCCCAAGTTACGTGTTCAGAGACCAAGATTTTGAGCTTCTGCAGCTCTGAATTATGAAGCATTATTCACATTTATTGCAGCTGGTGTTACTGTCATTCTGGGAATGGAATGTCGTTCGTATCTGGTGGCCCTGGCAGCGGATCCTGTCTCACACATTTGCTCTTGTCTTGTATGAGTTCGTCTCAGCACAGCTCTTGTTGAGAGGCATGTGGCCCGCTGTCATTTTCCTAAACCATTCCTACAGTGTCCATGCTATTCTATACTTTTCATATAGTGACACTTGGCTCTGTCAGGCCCCATAGCTGCTCCTGCTGTTCCATAAGGTTAATTGCACATAAGCATCTGCAAGCTGTACTTAGGATCTCTTGCTTCTTCCGGTTTCTGGGTTGCTGCATTAAGCTAATGACAAAATAATAAAAGCAATGACGGTATGTATATGTATCTGTCCTTATAGAACTGTACGCTTGTGTTCTTCTTGTACTCAAGTGTGTGTTCATGTCCCGATGTGTTGATGGCACATGTGCTTCCTGTCTAACGCTGCTATGTCGTGGTGTCTCTAACGACATCAGTAACGTGGCTTCTTGGCACTTTAGTCGATATTGTCAATTGAGTTCTCTTTGGTTGCAGTCTGAGGCTCATCGTCCACTCTGGGGAAGATTTTTACCGCACCTGGTCTGTAGGGCGGGCTGAGTGGGTACCTCTAGACATACTTATCGATCGGTGGAGCACTGAGAATTGGTCCGAAATAGTATGGGAGTTGATGGTATCTCCTGCTCTTCTTCTGCGTCATGTACCTTATAGGAGGGGGAAGAAGGGGGCAAATTTGCCCATCCCTCTTCAGTCACCCCTCTGGTTGACTTGTTGACCAAATCCTTATATGACCCTCTTTTTCCTCTGGGCTGCCATTTCTTCGTTATTGTTCTTAGGGGCCCATAATATTTTGCGTGGTCATCAAATAATCAGTGCATGTAACACGATACTCCCTTGGGGTTGCACCAAACCCACTTCGCCTCATAGAACTTTGGATCATGGGGATCTTCCAGCTTTATTATCCCTGCTGGAAATAGTTCACACTGCACAATCTACGTTCTTAACTTGTCTCTCTCTGTAACAATCTCATCCCTTGTTTCTCCTATGTTTACATCCATCGGGATCTTCATTCCAATAGCCTCTTCTGCTGTTTTCTTGCACCTTGCCATGCGTATCTTGATCCCACATACTGATGTTGCTCCCAGCACGAGCGCTCCAGCTATCACCTTCAGTCCATCTGATAGCCATGATGGCATCCATGACCACATACATGCTAGCCAGCTCTGGTCCTTCCCTGTTCCTCGTGCTTCATCCTCCATCCTCGCATGCATCTGTGCCGACTGTGTAACTGCATAACTGCATCTGAGAGAGTTCTGTTATCTTTGTCGTTAGCTGGTATGAATGTGCAACATGAACTCCATATCTTTGCACAAACTTCTCCTTCCATGGCCGTGAGGAGATCCAGAACATACCTATTCTGGAGCGCCACCAACCTCATAACTCTGAGCTCTTCTTTTATGGCATTGAATCCATTCACTCTAGAGTTAATCATTACCATGAGCTCCCAAACGAGTGATCTGTAACGATTTGGCATTTGTATGCACCTGTATTCCTGGTATTATTGATGCAAATAACATTTGTGTTCTGCTAAACAGCCTGTGTTCTGCTGGGATCTCATCCATTGCTGCTTCTGATGCCTCTGAGAAGTAATTCCCCTCTCTTTTCACTCTGCTCAATCTGGTCTGCTTCTCCGTCTTCTCTATCTGGGCTGTTGGTGCTATCTTGACCAACCTCTTCCTCCGTCTGTTGTTATCCATCTTCGGGAACTCATCGACCCTCTCATCCTTTTTGGGTAACACCAACAAAGGCATTTTGATGCGTACCAAGGAGCATACTCCTCCCCACTCAGGTGGCAGCTTCTCACATGCCTTTGATCCACGTGCCCAGTAGTGGTCTACTAGCACTGCCGTTCCTGCTCTCATTGCTGCAAGGTGCTCAATCGTCTTGCATCCCACGTTCTCACCAACTTCAACATCGCCATTGTTCTGATAGCACAAGGCTGGCATCTTCAGGCGAATTATTGGCATCAGTCCAGCTTCATTCTCCACCCATGTCAGCAAATTTGCACTCGTATCCCATTCATTCAGGCACTTGTCATTTATTCCTGCACCCTGTTTACTGCCAACTGTGCTAACGTCAGTGCCTTGCTTCCCACCATTCCATCTTGCCAACCATCATAAGTGTACACTCGTCCATACACTAATATCTGTGGCCTTTCTCAGCATCCAGGCTCTCCTCCTATTTCCTTCACTCTTGTCCAGGGACATGGCAATCCCTTCAGTGTGATAGTCTTTGTCTCTCCCTTCTTGGGTCCATCAGTTATGTATTGCAAACCTTCACCTAGCTGCCAGTAATTGTTCATCATGTCTAATGTCTTTAAGTAATTATCCTCGCATGGCAAAGTCCCTTTCGACATCCATCTCAATGTTGCTGTCTTCCCTTGGAATCTTTCTTGCGTCTGCACCATCGCGAGATACATCGACACTGTGCTCTTGCTCTGGGTATTTCAGTTGCTATGAATGTTCTGGAAACACTCATGGCATAGGGGATTAAAGTGAAGGCATAACCGCTCTCCCCAGTGGTTTCCCTACCTACTTTGGTCATATGTTTATACCAAATGTTGTTAGATACTCGTGCTGTGTCGGTGAGATACATGTCAACTTCCTTTAATGTCTGGGTCAACACTGTGTTTACCTCTCCTTACCTTATCAGCAGTGTCTTCTCGTCCACCTGACATGGTCGTCCCTCCTGCCTGGGTTGGGGAAATGTTAGTAAGAGGGTACAGCGGTAGTGCTAACAGTAACGTACAATTGCCAAAATACAAATCCCATCAAGCCACTTGGAATTAATAGACACGCCATGATAATAATGTTCTTTGTATCTTTCATACCCACTTACGCTGCTTGATCCTTGCAGCCTGGTGATAAAGTTACCTGCCTGAAATTCGCAAAGAAAGGTGTTACTTTGTTAGTATTTGTCAGTACCCTTAAGCTCCATGAACTAAATAGTCCGTAATGGCAAAGGCAAAGACCTCCACTCAAACCTTTCTTACTGAGGGGTCTCTCAATGTGGCCAACACTGGGATTTCACTGTGTTCAATTTGTGGGTATGTTTGGGCCAAATATTCTACAAAGACAAGATAATATACTGCAGGAGATTGTGCTCTGAACCTTCTGAGCTTCCTTAGATAGTGCACACACTGATTAGAAAAACGTTTGGGGTGATGGATGTGAGGTAACATCTGGATACCAACCTATACAATCCTTACAACATTTGCATGCATCAACCTGCGTGTGCCAAAGAAAAAATAACAAACAGACAGTGTTTCATTCATCAATCTGTACAAGTGTTTCAGTTTCTACTGCTTGGGATTGTCGAAACATGGGGTGACCTTGTCTCTCTAGCTCAATGAGGTCCGCTCGCACTTGTAGTTCATCAAGGTCCTGAAACTTGGACCTGTCAGTCACAGAAACTCTGTTGCCAGGTGAGGCCACTGCTTTGTAGGGCTTGACGTGTTGAAGATGATTCCAGACAGACTTTCCTACTAATTTAAGAGATCTGTCTGTGGCCTCTTCTATAACATGAGGTTCTGTAAATCTAGGCGCATTCCAATGCCTGACAAAATTTCATAGGAGGACAATGTCTACCACTTTCACTAAATGTTTTAGTTCATTGTCTTGTGCTGTGTCATCGCAGTCAATCTCTTTGTTGTCTTCTGCCCCCCGGATCCTCTGTATCTGGTGAGAGCTAAAAGAAGCACTAGAAACCAGAGAAGGGATGTATTCATACATTTCCTGTCCTACGGCATCTGTACTGTTCTCATAATCTTTCAATGCTCTTGTGGGAGTAGTCAGGGGAAGGTTCATGTGCTGTCCTGACCCCACCTCGTGGGGCGTTAAATGGTGGCCGGACCCTGGCTTATTACACAATTCAAGCAAGGCCAATGGTAAACAATGGAGCTGGTTTTTCTTGGTGCTCTTCTGAGTTTTGGCTATGCACTGCTTCAGGAGTCCATCCAGGTGTTCACACAGCCTATTTGCTTGCGGGTGCTTCTCACAGGGGAATTTGTGCTTGATGCCTAGCAAGGTTGTGTTGTGGTAAAACAGTTCATTGGCGAAGTGAGGGCCGTTGTCAGACTGCAGGACCTCATACACGCCCCATTTCGGGAAAACTTCCATGACCAGGAATTTAGCTGCTCTAAGGGCATTGCCGTGGGAGCCTTTATCCATCTAGAGAATGGGCAGACAACCACTATCATGTAAAAGAAACCTTGACAAACTTGGACCATGTCCACATAGTCCACGTAGAGATGCAGAAATGGGCCTACAGGTCTTGGTATGGCTCCTCTCACAACTCTCAAAGTATGTCCTGCTGTAAACTGTTAACATGTCAAGCAATTGCTTATAAAATCAGCTGCATGTTCATTCAAATTTCGGCAAAACCACATTTCTCCAATGCGTGTAGCAATGATCTCCTTCCCTGTGTATGTTGGATAATGTAATTGTACCAATGCTGTTTTCAGTAATGCCAGTGGCATGAATACTTTCCCTGTGTTGCTCTGTTGCCATAGAACATCTGTTGGAGACATAGAGCATCCTCTCTTTATCCATAGCTCCTTCTCCTCCTGGGGTGCAGCTCTCTGTAGTTCCATAATCTGTGTCTCTGGTAGTACATTGTAAGCTTCCTTCATCACCATGTTCCTCACTCCTCCCTGAGCCTTTGGTCTCTCCTCCAGTACCCACAGTTGCCCAAAATATGGTGCACCCTTTGCTTCATAATCTGCTGCTTCATTTCCTTTTGAGATAGGGTCTTCCCCTTTTGTGTGGGACTGGCACTTCACTAGTGCTACCTGTTTTGGATATGCAATCACCTCGATCAATTTTCCCAATAAAAGCGCATGCTGCACTGGGGTCCCGCCTGCTCTCCTGAACCCCCTCCTGAGCCATTGCGCCAGTACTGAGTGTACTGTTGATGTAACGTAAGTTGAATCAGAATAAATTGTCACATACTTCTCTATGTTGTTTTCCAGTGCTAATATAAAAGCCACTAGTTCTGCTGCCTGTGCTGAATAATGGGATGGTAGCCATGCACTCACAACCACCTTGCTTGTCCCATCCTCTTGCAGTCTCACCACTGCAGTCCCAGTATACCTAATCCCATCAGTTTGATCAATTGTCAATGAACTGTCAATGTACAGCACATCTCCCCATTCAAGTGCGCCTTCCTCCACTTTGCATGTCTCACTGAACATCTCTATGTTCTTCGAACGGTCATGGGCATAGTCTCCTGCCTTGAGAACGTCAGCCAAGAATAGTGCTGGGTTTACAGTCTTGCATCTTACTTCAGTCTTACATTCGATAGTATTAGTTCATACCTTGATGCTCTCTGTGTGGTCAATGTGCTCTTTGGCTTATACAGTATAACTAAGAGGGCATGCTCCATGTAAAGAGTGGTGGTGCAGCCCATGGTCACTGCTGATGACCTTTCCACTGTGAAGGCTGCAGCTGCCAATGATTGTTCGCATGGATAATGTCCTCTCATCACTGGGTCAAGTTGTCCACTGTAATAAGCAATTAGCTCATGGCCCATGCTTGTCTTCTGAGTCAGCACCACCTTCGTCACTACACCCTCAGTGTGTGAAAACAAAACAAACTTCTTATAGTCTGGGGTCCCTAGCACTGGAGCAGTGCTTATGACTTCCTTCAGTTCTTCAAAAGCCTCAGTCATGTCTGTGGTCCATGTCAGTGTCTTTGTTCCCCTTTGTGCTTCTTTCAGAGCCCCTAGTAGTGGTGTATGTGCTGTAGTCAAAGACCCATGCTCTGCAATAATTGCACAACCCCAAGAACTGTTGCTTTTCCCTTACTGTCGTGGGCCAGGGTGTTTTGTGTATTGTCTCTGCTCTCTTTGGGGCAAAGTGTCAGCCATCCTTAGATATCATCTGTCCAATGAAGAGCACCTCCTTCTGACAGTACTGTAGTTTAGCCTTGTCCTCCTTGTACCCTTTGTCAGCTAACACTGTCAGCATGTACATTGAGTACCTGATCACTCGGTTAAAGATAGATGGTGACTCGCAGTACCCTTGTGGTAAACGAGTATGCTTCCACTTCTGGCTTTGGTAGATAAAGCTAGTTAAATGTTGAGTCCGGGTGTAATGTCACTGAAAATAAGGTATTCTTTAAATCAATGGTCGTGAATTAGGTGGCTTCCAACTGGAATGCCGCACAAAATTGTCACTGGGTTTGCTGCTACAGGATATTCTGCTTCTGCAATGTGGTTAAGAGGTCTTAATCCTTAATAAAATGCCATGACCCCCCGTTGGTAATATGAATATTCTCATATATTCCCTCATCTGCTTCCTTGGTTAGGGCATACTGTTATACTCTTGGCGAAATCCCTCCTGGTTTTAGTTTAATCTTCACCCCTCCTATGCTCTTTATGCACTCTATGTCATAAGGACTTGTGGTCTATAAACTGTCCGGTACCTTGGCCATTTCCTCCTCACAAAATGAGGGCAGTGCCTCCAGCACCATTGCCATTCTCTATTCTCTATGGCACCTCTCTGTAATGGAACTGTGACCAAAATGTTACACTAATTTCAACCACCATCTCAAATTCCAGTGTCTCCTCTCCAAATAGTTCATCATCTATCACTGTTGTCAATCTGCACCCTTCTGCAACTGCAATTATTGCTCTCCATGCTCTCCCAGTGTCATCCACTGTGTGTACTGAAATCCAATCCTCCTTTGCCAACTCTGCCTCTATTTCTATGGAGACTTTTGTTCCTTTTGGCTCATCTAAGGGTATCTGTGACCTGAACAGCTATTCGTTTGGTACTCGCCACACCTTCCCTTAAATGCCTGGCATCCATGCAAAGACAATGTCAGTCCCATATTGAAACCTCTCTGGGTCCACTGTCATCCCACTCTGTACCGTGCATCCACAATATGATTGGATGATCTGTTTTAAATTTGCCATGTGTATACCTGGTGTTGAACACATTATGCCTTTGTCTGTGAATGAGATAGTCCTGTTTAGTTTGCTCATGATGTCTCATCCCAATATGTTTACAGGTGTCTGTCAAGAGTAAAGTAGAGGTAGTGATAAGTCGTGATCTGCTACAGAGAGTGAGATGTTATCAGTAAAAAGAACCACTTTTTGAGTCCCAGAGAACCCTTGAGTGTTCATGGCATCACCTGACAACGCAAATGTTACTTCCCTAATGTATGACCCAGTCTCCACAGTGTCAAAAATAGAGAAAAATGTGTTGTCACCTATCGAGGTTCCTCTGCAGGGTTGGGTGTGATCGACAGGATGGGACACATCAGGTTCTTCTGTGGGCTGTCCTGTTGAGGGTTCATAAATAACCTGTTCCCTATAAAGGGGTTGTTGCCCACCCTGGTAATTCCTCCCAGTCATGGAATTGATACTGTCACCACTGTGTCGATGTGTGCTGGTGTGTCATCATCCTGTATTTGTGCTAGCTGTTGGATGTTCCCTCTGATCTGTGGCGTTTGTAGGTACTGTGGTATTGGTGCTGCCATCTGTGGTACCTTGCGTCTGGGCCTGTGGCTGTGTTGATGCATGTGCTTGTGTTTGTGCTTGTGGTATCTGCTGATATGTGCCTTGCATCTGCCCTTGTGGCTGTTGATAATGCTGCTTGCCCTGCCCTCCCCAATTCTGTTGTGTCCCTCTAAATCAACAGGCTTGTGAAATATGTCCTAGCTGGCCGCAAGTCCCTGTGTTCTGCTGCATCTGTTGTCTGTATCCCCGAAATCCTCCTGGAAACCGCCCTTGGCAGTGATGCATCTGTGGCTCGAAGCCACACTTCCTCCCCTTACTCAGAATCCCTGCTGTGGGCTGCCCCACCCTATGTACCCTCTTCCCGTGGGCGGTGGAAACTGTTGTGGTTGTTGATACTGCTGCTGTGCCTGTCAGTGGGGCTGGTTATAACTGCCCCTTCCATCGCATACTTTGATAGCTTCTGCTGCACTAGTTTGGCCTCATCTTCCTTTCTTTCTTCTGCCTTTTGCTTAACCTTCTCCTGTCACAATCTACAATGGTGCACTATTGTGAGTTGTATTTCTGCTCATCCCTCTGCTTCCATCCCTACCAATTTCTTCAAACTCTTCTGTACTGGCTGTGGTAGTCCATGGACTAAAATATGAATGTACTGCACATGATCTTCATCTTCCCTCATTTTGCGTGATGTAATCGCCCCTATTTCTGACATGTCTGCATATTATGTTGATAATGCTTGCCATACTGCTGCCCTGCAGTTTACAAATGGTGCCCCGTCGTGCTCTGTGTTCTATATCGTCACCCCTGGGAACTCTGCCCTCTACCACATGTCATTGGCTGCGTCACCTAGTATCGATACTAATAGTCCCTTTATATCACCCACTGCTAATCTGTGACCAGCTGTCAGCTTCTCCATCTCATAAATAAATGTTCCCGCTCCCGCGCTCAAGGATGGTAGCCTACACTTCAGATTCTCCTTGTCTGTGTGCTCCCATTGGCACATACCGAGGTCGCGCACCTCCTCGCTTTAATAAAGGAATCTGTGAATATGCTGCCCTCACTTCCGGTGTCCTTTGATGCAGTTTAATTTGTCGAGGCCCTTTCTCACCCTCAATGTCTGTGCACATCTCTGCTGTTTGCATTGTGGGTACTCTCTTGTTATCGTCATAAACTCTAGACAATCATCCTCGTGAACAAGCTATTGCGGTCTCCCCCTCCTACATCCTGGGAGATCCCTTAGTCTATTAACATGTGTTGTGTGTGGTGCATATGTTTGTCTGCTGTGCCTGCTCTTCTGAATCAGCCCCCATTCTCCTTATCTGTGGGTCCTAAATTCCCAAGATGCCCACTTGTCTGTCTCTGTGGACTGTGACCGTTGCTGCTCCCCCCTATCGTCCCGACTGTGTTTATCATCATTGTCGGATCCTGTGTCCATGTTACTACACAAATCATCGACAAAACAGTCTCCTCGATATCAAGTCTGTGTTAGGTTTCATACTAAGATTGATGTCTACTAAATCATACTTGCTGGCTCTGGCCCAGACCCCGAGGCCTGCTCCACTCCCTCCTTTCATGCTCATACCTCGTGAATTTGTGCAATCTGGCTCAGCCCGTTCGTCCTCCTCCCATTTGTTCCTGTCCCTATCCGATGCAACCTTTGTCTTCAACGTCCTTATTGCTTGCTCATCCACCTCCCTGCGCGCTCGTTCTCTTGCCAATCTGGCCAACTGTGATTTGCTCTGTTCCCTCTCTGCTAACTTGTGTTTTTCTTGCTCTGCTATTGCTTTCCATCCCCCTGCCTTCTCCAGCTCTCTCCCTCTGCTCCCTCATCTCCCTTTCTGCTCTCTTCCTTTCCTTTAGATCCCTTTCTATCCCTTCTTCCCATTCACTTTCCAGGTGTTCTTTCTCTTGTTCCCTTTTCATTCCCTGTCTTCTTGCTGCAGTTTCTCCTCTCTCCTTCCCTTGCGCTCTAAGCTCACTTCCCTGTCCTTCTCCCTCCTAAACTCCTCTCCCATTAGTTCTGCCGAGTCTGTCGTGTTGCTGTCCCTCTTCAGGCTTTCTATTGCCTTGGTCGCCCCTACTGCCTCCACATTTGTCTTCCTTTGAAGCTTTAAGGGAATAGTGCGCTCAGAAATATTATTGTCCCGATGGTTCGGGCATGTGTTTTTAAGCATACGTTTATCAATCGCAAAAACATTTCCAATGCACCTTACCATAGTTTTCCTCTTTTGTACACATGCACAATCAGGCAGCAACGCGGCCATCTTGTGATAATCTTATCAGTTTCCGCATCGCCCAGGGTGCACTGCCCTGGCGGCACAAATTCATATCCCCGCCCCTGTGCCTGACATCACCAAACCTAGTGATATTTTCTGCATTTCTCCGTGACTTTACTGGGCAGCGTGGCCAAACGTGCCCAGTCATCACCTACGTGACGTGATGCAGAACCCGGAAATCAACACACACCGTCTCACAACACAGCACATCACAATTCGGAACATAAAACTGTACTTTAAAAGGAAACAGCAAGACTGTACAATTTGTACAGTACTTTTATTTCACAATAAACAATCCAAGAACATCCGGCTATTGCCATGTTCAAACAAATTGGAATTTTTTTTCTTTGCTCTCGATCCGCAAATGTTTATCGTGAGACTCGCGGTGTTCCTTTTGGGTACACAAGGTGTTCATTTTGGGTAAAAGAAGCGCTTTGGTCGCACAGTGAATTGCAGGTCTTTTGCATCAACTTGGAGCTAGACCACCAAAAAAGATGTTATGTTGCTCCTAATGACTGGTACCACGTAAGGGCATATCGGCCCTTGGCAATCGTCCCAAAAAAGAGTCAAATATATCCAGTTATTGACATATATCTGCAGCTGCCGGTTGAAGAAACCATCAGTTGGTATCTGGAATCGATGACAATCGCAGAATGGCAGGATGTACCTGGTTGGAAAACATAATATAAATGTGTCTCAGTAGCCGATCTGTATTACAATTTATCATTTTACTTATTAATTCGGCATCGAGTTAAAACTAACGATTAGCACAGACGTGAAACAATGTGAACAAAGCTAAAACAACGTGGAAAGTACTATACAATTTGCTTCTTAGGATAGTGCAATGGAGTATTTTCAGCTCTAAACGGGATAGGGAAGCTGACACTACAATTCAAGGTGCACATAGATGGCATTTTAATGAAATATTAGCATTGAACCTGGGGGAACTGAGTGGTGGTCTACATGCATCTTGATGCTGGACTGCTCATGTGCCCAGTAGAAAGACCAGTACACACAAATGTTGTACTTGCGTTTCATTGCAATATGCGACACAGAACAAACAAGTACAATGTAACCCAGCAATAATGTTCAGCTAACGATAAATTGATGCTCGTTCGGGTATAAAATCGTCTAAAGTCAAAGTTACATAATATTCTGCATTTCCATTCTCTTAGCATAACTCAGACCGTAACGCAGACTCCGTTCTCATCAACAATTTTTCCTTAACTGAACTTACATGTTCCTTAGTCCAGTTTTGGAATGGAGAACCTTATCATATCTTACATTATTACACCTCTCCTTTGATTCAATTCCTTTTGTAATGGTCTCTTTCTCGCAAGGTCAAAAACAATTGAACCTTATACTGTCTGTGTGATGTGTGGGCTTCCTCAGCTCGCAAGCAAAATTTCAAAGCTGGTGACCTTCACTCAGAATGAAGATACATTCTTAGTTTGCAACATCTTGGATCACCGCATCCATGAAAACTGGAATTGTGATGCACGGCACAGGAGGAAAAATGTGGGGGCTATCCTTGCCCGATGATCGTGGTGCTGCTGAGTGGTAGGGGAAACTTTGCAATGACAGAATGCGCCCTACTACAAAATTGGAGTCAAGGGTACACAAAAAGGAGTCAAAGTGTGTCTAGCAATAGCCCCACCTCTGCTTATGTCACGGCCTCTTTCCCTTATGTAGCCTAGGTCTCATCCCTTTTGTGGGACGAGCAGTTATTCAGCTATTTGGGCAACTGTATGGTAATGCAACTTCCGAATCGCAAAGTTTCTTTCACACTATTACCCATCTGGCCCTCCCACGATCAGTGAAGGTCCCACAGTAGCTCGACGAAGTTGTGAACTGTGAAAGCACAGCGTTGCATTGTAAGGCAATTCTAAAAACTGCACTAGTTGAAAAAAATAATTAAGAAAGAGGATACATTTTAACAGACAAATTGGATGCTTTATTTGGACACTTCATAAAAACATTGTTAATCAAAAAAACAGATGGTAATCATTTGTACCTGGATTTGAACTGTTCCACGAGCTCTGCTTTAGGTGGACAGGGCACATTGGCAATGTTTTGTGGCAATGTATGTGTACTCGGAACAAAATCGCACGCAATTCCATGATTATGCATCTTCAAAACATTAATAATAAGATCTTTCACAAAATCAAATTCCATTTCCTCATATACTGACTTGACCACCCATTTTTTGCTTCTTTTTGTAAAGGCCATAGTGTAGCGAAGCATCCCAAGGTTTCCCGCAGTCCCCGATTGTTCACAGCCTACATTCTCGTTATTCGCTAATACCGCTAGTAATGTCATATATTTCATCCCTTGAATGCCGAAATGCAATCTCTTTGGCCTGTACTTTAGGCACATATTGTGGAACACCTCCAAATCTCCCATGTGACAGAATGCTGTGAGTCCCTTCAGATCTCTTGATAGAGTTTTATCAAACGCAATCTTCTCAAGGGCTTTGTGTGGAGGCAAAGATGGAATCAACCACTTCTTCCTCCGTTCCTGCTCCGGCGACAAAGGGCCATGTTCACATTGGTGGAAATGTTGGTTTTCTGTCGAAGGGTGAACGTTGGATAGGTGGTGCATCAGTGACCTCCATTTGTCTAGTAGAATTTCCACAGACCCATCACAAGTTTTGGAGCTCTACCAAAGATGATTGCTGAAAGACTGGGATCACTGTGAAATACTTTTGAAACCTTTTTTTTCCCTGCAGCTAGTATTTTTTTTATTGATGTATTTGGCAACGTTCCATACATCAAAGTGATTGCGAATATTTGGAAACTGCTCTCTCATTATCTTGGTTATTGAAATATGTCTATCCGTGGCTATGAGGTCGATTTGCATTGCCCTCGATTGTAGATCTTCCAATGATTTCTGTCCATCGCCAGCTAGCCTGAACCCAGTTCAATTTTCCAAGCTTCACTAATGGCAGGGAATAGATATTGGGCCTCATTACGACCCTGGCGGTAATCGCCCGTCATTACCGCCATGGCGTAATGAGCGTTTACGCCATGGGACGATGGCGTAAAGAGCGCCACATCACGACCCATCGCGCACGAGCATTACGCCATGGCGGTAATGCAATTAACGCCATGGCGGAAAAGGCCCCTACCGTCATCGCTAAGCGAGCAAGGTGCCCTTCCGCCAGCGTAAGTAGCAGCCACCGTAATTTACGACCACCGTAATTTACGGCCACCGTAATTAGCGGCGGCCGTAAAAGGCCAAACCGGAAATAGCGTCATCGCGCCGGAACGGGAAGCAGCCCGTCGGCCATCTTTAAAAACACAATCCATCGCCATCCTACAAAACAACACCAGACCCAACCCTGACACCTGTCCCAACCAAACACCCACCCATCCAAGTACCCGAAAATGCCAAAATCTGTGAAAAAGGCATGTGACCGCCAGCGCCAGGAGCGATTCAGCCGGGAGGAAATCTGCATGCTAGCGGAGACCCTGCAGGACAACGCAGGTGTTGTATTCTCCCCTGAAATGACCAGGACAGCAATCGGGAAGAAGAAGGCCATCTGGGCCCTGGTGGCTGAGCGCGTCAGCGCGGTGGGGACCGTACCCCGCACCCCACAGCAGTGCCGGAAGCGCTGGGATGACCTGCGCATACGGGTCAGAGCCGTCATCTCGGCAAACCGCAACCTTGCCCAGGGAACCGGTGGAGGGTCGGAATCCCCCCTGAAACTCCAACCGTGGGAGGAGATCTGTGCTACCACCATCGGCATGGAATCCATCGAAGGCGTTGGAGGGATGGAAAGGGGAGCCCCGACATCAGGCGATGAAGGTAGGTGCCTCATACAAGACATGCCATAGTCACAGCAGTCCAATCATGTGTAGCACAAGGTTGCCCTAGAGTGTAAATGCAACACAAATCAATACTGCCCATAGCCACATGCGAGCACCACCCTGCATACACTGCTGGCACCCGCATACCTGCATCCACATACCACACCAAAAGGAGACAACCTGCATGGCACTGCCTGAAATCTGCCTCATCCACTGGCCAAAATAATGTCAACCATTGTCATTCAGAAGTCCGTAGACCCATCAATAACGCACTCCCACCTTTGCTCCACCACAGGCACAGAATCACACCCAGAGGACCAGGACACCCCTGCGCCGAAGAGAGCGAAGTCCAACGACAACCTCCCTGCACCCTCAACCTCAGCTGCAGTGAGGCAGACCCCACGACAAGCAGGTCCCACTGCAGGCATACCGGAGGTCCCACCGGCAAGCACCCCTGTTGGCAGCAGGCCAGCAGCAGCTGCTCCACCTCCACCGACATTGCCTGCCACAGAAGGCAGGGGGTCAGCGGCCAGCAGCAACATCGGGGAGACAGCTGCAACAGCTGCATGTTCTGACTCGGACATGGAGCAGGAGGTCAGAAGCCCCACTGACCAACTACATTCCCCCTGTTTCTCAGACGCCAGCCCCCATGAGGGCGACACACAGGGGCACACTGAGGCAGAGGAGTGGCCTTCCACCCCATGCCCTGTCCACACTCCACAGGAGGGGACCAGCCCCTCCATCACTCCACCTGCACTGGCCATGGGCCAGCACGGCCAGCCGTCCCTCGAGGACATCACTCAGCGGCAGCATCAACTGTCCGCAATGCTGGATGAGCATGCCATGGAATGTGTGGGGGCTAGGTTCAGCATTGAACAGGCCACGGAGACACTAAGGGCGGAAGTGGCGCGGAGCACTGCCACCCTGAGGGATGCCATGCAGGCCATGTCCAGGGACATCTGTGCCGAACTTGCGGGCTTGCGTCGTGCGGTCACTGACCTCACCCACACACGACAGGAGCTGCATGCACATGGGCAGCCAGGGACATCCTCCACTGCCAGTTCTGCGCAGAGCAGCCCCGTGCGCCGTTCTGGACGCAACCTGCGCTCCACAGCCAGGGGTGCCCCGGGTGCCGGGAGAGGGGGCTTGTGACGGCCTGTGGACACGGCCACAGGCATCTGTTGACAGCTACATGGGGTGTGTTGGGGTGTGCAGGGGGGAGGTGGGAGGTGGGAGGGGGTGTGTTGGGGTGTGCAGGGGGGAGGTGGGAGGTGGGAGGGGGTGTGTTGGGGTGTGCAGGGGGGAGGTGGGAGGTGGGAGGGGGTGTGTTGGGGTGTGCAGGGGGGAGGTGGGAGGTGGGAGGGGGTGTGTTGGGGTGTGCAGGGGGGAGGTGGGAGGGGGTGTGACACGACAGTTCATAGTTCCAATACACTTTTTTCTTTCAAAAAAAGAAATGTGTGGACATTTTCATTGCGTATGTGTGCTTTATTGGTGTACAGTCCACAGTGTGCATGTCCCAGAGACACACAGTGCACCAAGTGCAGTCTCCATGCGATAAACACCAGCCGTGTGTGCTAGAAGCAGTGGTCGATGATACTTTGGCGCATGGCACGCCCCTCCTGTGCATCGCCTCCTCCATGTGGTGGCGCCCCATCTGCACCCTCCTCATCCTCATCGTCAGGTGGTTGCAGTTCTGCGTCAGGGGGCAGGGGCACATTCCGTCTGACGCACATATTGTGCAGCATGACACATGCCATGACGATCTTTGCCACCTTCTCATGGCCATACAGGAGTGCCCCACCAGACCTGCTGAGGCTTCGGAACCGTGCCTTCAGGAGGCCGAATGTCTGCTCTATGACCACACGAGTACGTGTATGTGCACGGTTGAAGTCCTCCTCGTGCTGGTTCTGCGGGTTCCGGACTGGCGTGAGGAGCCACCTCTTCAGGGGATAGGCTGCATCACCTGTATGTAGGCGAGAATGTATGTGTCAGTCATGTTGTCTGATCAGGAACATGATGTTCCACCATGGCTGGCATGGAACTGTTACCTTGGCTCACTTCTACATGCACTAATTGATTCACACTATGCAACCAGTATATGCTCATTGCTGCCATGGCCTGTTTTGCATGCCATCACCCTATGTATGCAGAGGGGTTTTGTGCATTGTGAGTGCCCTTCCTCTGTATCCGTTCTCTGTGTTACTCACAGCCAGGTGGAGTATGCATCTCCCCCCCCCTTTCTGCCAGGTGGAGTATGCATCTTCCCCCCCCCCTTTCTGCCAGGTGGAGTATGCATCTCCCCCCCCCCTTTCTGCCAGGTGGAGTATGCATCTTCCCCCCCCCTTTCTGCCAGGTGGAGTATGCATCTTCCCCCCCCCCTTTCTGCCAGGTGGAGTATGCATCTTCCCCCCCCCCTTTCTGCCAGGTGGAGTATGCATCTTCCCCCCCCCCTTTCTGCCAGGTGGAGTATGCACTGGTACGTCATTCCCATGCCCACTTCCATGACATTGCACTCACCGAGTAGCCAGGATCTTGGGCCTGCATGTCGCTCCATGTAGCGTGGTATTGTGGAGTTCCTCAGGACCATTGAATCATGGGTTGATCCGGGGAATCGGGCACAACAATGTGTGATGATCTTGTTGGAGTCACAGACCATTTGCACGTTGATAGAGTGGAACTGTTTCCGGTTGCGGTACGGTACCTCCATGGCACGTGGAACCACCAATTCCACATGGGTGCAGTCGATGGCACCAATGCAACCGGGTATGCTGGCTAGTGCATGGAAACCCACTTTGGTGTTTGCAATCTCCTGGGCAGTCCGTGGTAATGAGATGTGGTCGTCTGTGTGCTTGAGGAGGGCATCGAGCACTTGGATGAGTGTTCGTGAGAATAATGGTTGTGAAATGCCATGCAGGTGCCCCACTGTGTGCTGGTAGGTGCCTGTGGCAAGGAAGTGGAGTACAGCCACTACCTTCAGTAGGGGGGGGATGGCGGTTGGACTTTCTATCATGCTGACGATGTCGTCGTGTGTCATGTCTACGATGGCGGTGATGGTGTCCCGGTCCAAACGGTACAGGGTGTGGATCTGCTCAGCAGTGAGGTTGTTTGGATTGGCTCTGATGCGTGGGATTGGGGGCTGCCTGCGTGGTGGCACTGGCTGTGCTGGTGGGGCTTGCTGGGCCTGCCTTGCCCTCCTTCTCCTCCTGCGTCTCCTCTGTGCTGCCTGTTGTTGTTGTTGTTGCTGTTGTAGTAGCACATGCATTGCTATCAGGTCCTCCAGCCCCAACATTGCTAGTCGTATTGCCATCATTGTGGAGTGTGACTGGGTGTGGGTAGGGGTGGGGTGTGCTCTTTTTGTACTCCCCTGAGTCTGTATTGCCTTCACCTGTGCTGTTTCTGTGCACCTGTGGCAGCTGCATTCACTTGAATTGGCCCTTTACGGTTGGTTCGCGATGGCGTTATTTGCACCATGGCGGTAAGGTACTTAGCGGCCTCGGTGATGGCGTTAGGTGCATGTCCGCTTGGGTCGGCATTTGCGTACCTTTCCGCCATGGCGCTAAGTACGGTGTGGCCGGTCGCGTGCGCGCACCCTTAGCGCAGTTAGCGGCAGCGTTAACTACGATGCCGCTATTGGCATCGTAGTTTACGGTCAGGAGTCATGATCGGACCTGGCGGAAAACGATGGCGGTAACCATTTACCGCCATCGTTTTTCACTTACCGCCAGGGTCGTAATGAGGCCCATTGACATGGATATTTGTAGTACTGCATTTTAGAAATGAAATGGAGTACCACAAATTGACAGAAACTGGACAACTTAATGAAACTAGAGCCACTGAAAAGTAAAGCTGCTGCACACAGTAGATTTCCAGCTGGCAGTTTCCCCAGTATTGATTCAGCGGACTATGAACATTTTTCATGGAACATTTCACAGGTGGCATGTATTTTGAGGTTACTGCCTTGTGATACATGAGTCACATTCACCAATGGCTTCCCACATATTTCCCCTCTCACTGAATGTTCACATTTCAGCATCTTTATAATCTCCATCAAGCTGCTGTCGAATACTATGTATTTAGCCTCCTATATTAGACTGTCATCCGGCATTAATGTTGTTTCTGACTGAACTGTGGTTGACATATCAGCCAAACTGGACATACTGTAGTCGAGCTCTTTGTCTAGTTCCTCGGTCAATTGTATTGATGCTTCAGTCACTGTAATTTCAGCGTCTGTTGCTTGAACCTGAATCGGAGAAAACATCAATGTCGACTGGTTTTTGGGTGGCCCTTTTTTGGCGGGTATGGATTGTGTCAAGTGGTCTGCGACTAATTCAAAAGCATCTTCAATACATTCAGTTTCATCTTCATCTGGTGGAGCAGACGCATTGTAGCAATGGTCCAAAAACACTTTGCTGGCTTCGCTGGTCACATTAAATTCATTTTTTGGCCTTTGGGCAAATGCAACTCGGGTCAGAACATGCCGCACCTCATTAAATAGTTGCTCCACGGTGAAATCAGTTTGGTAAGCAGCATCGCTCATTTGTGTCACTGTCTGTGTCTGCATAGTCTGTACACCATCGGGCAACTAGAAGACAGGTTGGAAAAAGATGTTCAATGTAAATCCAACATACAGTATTGGACAGTTTACATTAAAAACATATTTTGAAGATCCAGCACAAAACACTGGTTAAAAATTGAAATTGTTTACAAATTACTTATTTTTCTTGCTTTTCTTTGAAACCTTCTTTACTGTAACGTCAGCAACAGCAAGCTGGTCCACCGACTCGGATCCACATGCCTCCTATTCTATATCTGGATCTTGTATACTTCTCTAGAAAAGAGTATCCATTTAAAATAAGTCATTTGTTAAGTCATTTGTATTCGAAATCAAATTATTCCTTTGCACACATGGCTTACACAGATAAACCCATACATCGTGTATGTCATTTAGTCAAAATATACATTTGGGATTTCATCTGCTTGATGGCTGGTTTACTCGATCACAGTTGACTGCCCGAAGCACACTCTTTGAAATGTTGCACTCAAGCAATTTGCAAAATAATACTAATACTGTCACTGTCTAATAGTATCAGATCTAAGACCGACTTTCTATCATTCGAGGGAAATGTCAGTATGCATACCTCTGGCTCTGGATCTACAACAAGGTATGATATAATTGTAGTCGAAGCTTCAGCATCTCCCTGAAACACAGTACTTGTATTAGTATGGTTGAAAAAATGTGAATTTTAACACACACAATGTGACAGACAATGGTACATATCTATAAAAAAACACGAATGAAAAATTGTGTAAACGAACAACACGATATGTAAATATGATGAGATTATCTAATTCGATGGAACTGTCAGTACGCATACATCTGGCTCTGGATCAACTACAAGGGATGATGTAATTGTAGTCCAAGCTTCAGCATCTCCCTCGAAAACAGTACTTGTATTAGTATGGATGAAAGAAGTGAAAGTGAACACACACATTGTGCCGCAGACATAGGTACATATCAATAGCAATCCACGAATGAAACATTGTGTAAAAGAATGTGACAGTACGTAAATATGATCAGATTCGCTCAAATGGTTCGAAATATTGCAAGCAAGTAATTTGCAAAAACGACTTGTTTCTAATATTGTCACTGTCTAATAGTATCACATCTAGGACCGACTTTCTTTCATTCGAGGGAACTGTCAGTACGCATACCTCTGGCTCTGGATCTACAACAAGGGATGATGTAATTGTAGTTGAAGCTTCAGCATCTCCCTGAAACACAGTATTAGTATTAGTATGGATGAAACAATTGAAATTGAACACACACGTGACGCAGACATTGGTACATATCAATAGCAATCCATGAATGAAACATTGTGTAAACGAATGACACAGTACTTAAATATGATCAGATTATCTCAAATTCCATGCATAAAACAGTTCCGGAACTGAATAGCTAAGTAAGACTACCTGATACGCGTTCGAAGTGGTTGTTGACTCCAGGCAAGACATGGATGCTGAATCTTGCTCCTTCATATTCAGTGCACAGTCATGGAGTTATTAAGGGAAAATATTATTTGATTTAGAAATGCTAATCTTAATAATTGGCATGTAAGTAGACAGATTACAAAAACATTATGCTTATTTCAAAGGACACTATAGCATAGCTATCTGTGCCCATAAATCAATTTTCTATGAGGCTTCTAAAACCAAGGACAGATGTTTAGCAAAATGGTCTTTATTTAAAAAGCAATACAATCTTACTAATATGAAAAGTATTATAAGGGACAAAAACACCTAAAACACCAATCCATCCATTTAGTTACCTGTTCATGACCCCAGGGTTACAGCTAAATCCGGAACCGTGACATGGCGGCATGTGAACGAATAGAGTCGGTATTGCAATTGGGAGCAATTTTCGAGTCGTTCTGAGTTGATTCTTCTTTGTGTACATGGATGGGTTGTACATATTCTGGGTAAATTGCAGGCTGCAGATGCGGAATCGATCACCCCTCTTGTCCTCCAAGACATCTTTGACTCTACTTTCAAGCTCTTCCAGCGCATATCCGCAATTTCTGACCCATTCTCTTATTCGATTTACAGTCTTTGGGAATACATGCATTGTAGTGCCTTCGGATTGCTCATGGGTCTTAGAAGGGCAACAGAAAATTGCACATGCAGGCATTGTAAATTCTGCAAAAAAAAAGATCAACATTATTCGAAAATTACTTTTCATAAAAACGTGAGAAAGAAGGATAGTACCATACATTCTTCTATGCAAGGTATGTTTTGGTCACCACAGCAAAACCAGTGTAGCGTGGGCGGCTGTATTATAGGATAACTTTCATAAACAATCCTTTGATGTGACAAAAATCAGATCATGTTACTCGTCCCTTGAATGTACTATCGTGCATCAAAAGGAAACATGCTTATAATATTGACACGCCCGCTAAGGATGCAATTCGATGCCAATTGACACTCATGACAATTGATGTATCGATTACATAACAAATTAAACTCAAGTCAATGGCAACGAGACGAATGAACATAACACTACTGGGTACATTCGCTCGAAATAGATAGAAATTAAGAGATCAAGGAGATATCATTAGGAGACATGCCCTTACCTTGACGAACGAACAGATTCAGCAAGCAGGGTGGTTAGTGGCAGGAGAACAGGGAGATGTTCACAGGTTGCATGACGACGAGTAGAGTCGCAGTGGTCACAGAAGTTCTCAGGTAGCACGACGACGATCAGATTTGCAGTGGTCACAGAAGTTCTCAGGTAGCATGACGACAAGCAGATTCGCAGTGGTCACTGAGGTTCTCAGGTAGCATGACAACAAGCAGATTCACAGTGGTCACTGAGGTTCTCAAGTAGCACGTTCACAAGTTGACTTGCAGTGCTCAAAGATGCTGTCATGATAAATATCAAGTGGTTTATAAAGAATTAGAAAAGAGGCTGTGTATGTGAATGAATGACATGTAGATGTCGTGGTTTTATGTGGATTGCAGGGCGCGGCCTGCTTAGGGGGACCCTGCCTGGAGACACGGGTTCTGTATAGGCCATGTGTAGAATGGCCCCTGTGCGGAAGATACCTTTGAAGTGTACATGTTGTTTGGCACCTTGGCCGTTCCTGCCCCTGCCAGCCCCCTTTAGCAGCGCACATCCACTGGTGCCAACTGCCTTTGATAATGGAGGGGGGATGGATCGGCCTGAGGCGTGCAGACAAGGGCCGGAACACTGCTGAATGGAGACACACTTATGCGGATTGCAAGGGCGTGGCCTGCTTCAGGGGATGCTGCCTGGAGACACGGGGTCTGTATAGGACATGTGTAGAATGGCCCCTATGCGGAAGATACCTTTGAAGTGTACATGTTGTTTGGCACTGTGGCCGTTCCCGCCCCTGCCAGCCCCCTTTGGCAGTGCACATCCACTGGTGCAAACTGCCTTTGATAATGGAGGGGGGCGTGGATGGGCCTGAGGTGTGCAGACAAGGGCTGGAACATTGCTGAATGGAGACACACTTATGTGGATTGCAGGGGCACGGCCTGCTTCAGGGGATCCTGCCTGGAGACACAGGGTCTGTATAGGACATGTGTAGAATGGCCCCTGTACAGAAGATACCTTTGAAGTGTACATGTTGTTCGGTACCTTGGCTGTTCCCGCCCCTTCCAGCCCCCTTTGGCAGCGCACATCCACTGGTGCCAACTGCCTTTGATAATGGAGATGGATGGGCCTGAGGCATGCAGACAAGGGCCGGACCACTGCTGAATGGAGACACACTTATGTGGATTGCAGGGGCGCGGCCTGCTTCAGGGGATCCTGCATGGAGATACAGGGTTTCTATAGGCCGTGTGTAGAATGGCCCCTGTGGGGAAGATACCTTTTGAAGTGTACAAGTTGTTTGGCACCTTGGCCGTTCCCGCCCCTGCCAGCCCCCTTTGGCAGCGCACATCCACTGCTGCCAACTGCCTTTGATAATGGAGGGGGGATGGATGGGCCTGAGGCGCGCAGACAAGGGCCGGACCACTGCTGAATGAAGACACACTTGATTCACTGAAAAACTGAAACAACCATTGATAAAAATTCTGTAGTGCTTTATTTTGTTTCTTAATTTTATGCCACAAATGTACTACACATTGTAAAGTTCAGCTTGCAGCACATTGAGGGAAAATCCCCTGTATTGACCGCTGTTACTGGGGAATGTGTCTCTAATGGCACCAACGGCACATGCGGGTATTACTCCTCAAACGCAGTGTCCAAGCCTCCCATGAAGCCACCATGTGTATGAACAATAGGCCACCAGCCTGTAACACCTGTTTGTTTGTTTATGTTTGTTTATTTTATTTTATACCTGTGAAAGAGAAAGATACAAACTATTTTTAAATGATCAATATAAGTGTATTATACCTTATTTGCCAATGACAATTCTTGTATCCAATGGCATTGTTGCCAGTGCAAATGCTACCTAGACACTGTACAATATTGAACGACTATTATACGAATATTACTAGAAAATTGCAAGACTAAATTGGTTTGACAATGATATATTGAAGTTACGGAAATATAGGAGACAACCATCAAATAGTAGTGGCCTAAGTGACATCACAACCAGAGTATACTTACTCATTACTTGGATTCCGAGGGCGAACTGTTGCGCGAAGTTCGTGCATAAGCACCATCAAAATCCTCAACACGGAACGTGTGAGGCAGGCTGCCCTGAAGTCAGGCAGCTCGGTAACACATTGCGGCCGTGGCTCGCCTTGCGATATGTAGGACAAGCATCCAGAGTTTTCTCGGCAGCTGCAGTTCTCCTCCTCGGTTGGCATTAGTGCACACCAATTGCAGGTGCACCAGGTGGAAACCCCATCCATGCGACTAGGACCAGGCTCTTCATCTGTTGAATTGTCCTCCTAACTGTGGTCTGAAGCCCCATCGTTTCTGCATCTTTCTCTTTCGAGTAATTCCTCGTACTGGTAGGGCTGTATTGTTGCCATTGTGGGGGAAACAAACGAAAATAATTTATAGTAATGGTGCTGGTATCTGTTTGCATGGGCTACAAGCAACGAAGGTAGCTGACCAGAGCACAGAAACGAGGCACAGAATACTCAAAAAATACAGTCAGAGGAATGGAAAAGAAAATCTGATGTTGTCTGTTATGAAGCGATCTGTTTATACTTATTGAGGAAAGAGGCGTCCTGCCATTTCTATGGCGACACGTCATTAGCTGAGGCGCAGAGAATGTTGACACAAGACGTGCTTTGGCATTGTGAAATGGGCGGTACGGGTCTAGTGATGTCAGTCTCAGGGGTGGGGGATGTAATTTAGGGCCACCAGGGCAGTCCACCCTGGACGATGCAGCAACTGATAAGATTATCACAAGGTTGCTGCACCCCCGGTTGCCTGATTTTGCATGTGTACAAAAGAGGAAAACTAAGGTAAGGTGCATTGGAAATGTTTGTGTGATCGATCAACGTATGCTTAAAAACATATGCCCGAACCCTCGGGACAATAATATTTCTGAGCGCACTATTCCTTTAAGAGTACCTGCGCTGCTATCCATTCGGTTGTGCTTATACCCTCAAACTCCTCCTTCGTGCACTGCTGCACCTCACTGCTCGCCCCAGCATCATTTTCCGGCTGTCCTGTGCCCTTCCGCTTATCCTCTTTAGTGTATGGTGGTGGCTTATGTGTCAGATTGGAATATCCCTCTGCTGCCCTTAATTCCCTTATTGGATACATCCCCTGTTCATCATCTGCGTCATCAGATATTAAACTTGGAGGGGCAGGGGGCGGTGTGAAGGGATGGGTCCCTTAGTCCTTCACCTCCTGTTGGCTTAGCAGCCACTGACGCCTTGCGATGTCCCCTTCACCCTCCTGAAACATGCACCACAATTTGAATATGGCCATGCGTTTTGTCAATTTCTTCCAATTGTAAGCACCCTGTTTGTGTGTCAATAGCGATTGCTGCATGTCTTTGGAGAAACTTCCACAAGGTGGCCATGGTTTTGTTAATTTACCTTCTGTACTTTTGGACCGCTCTATGCTTTATTTGAAAATGTTCTCCTTATGAGGCAGAGGTGTCTTATGCAAATGCTGAAGGGGAGTAATCCCTTTCAATGCCTCTTGACTGACCTCATGTCGAGTTTTTCGATAATCCGTTGTTCAGGGATAAAAGTCACAATGCAATGATAATACGTTCCAATTTCTACGAGCCTCTCTGGCTCTACAACTTATCACACATGCTCCGCGCACCACCCCTCCTTCACAATCGCTACCTTCTCAGGCACACAACCACAATCCTGCGCATGTGCCTTCCGTGCACTACCACTGGTTCATCTCGTGTGCCAATCCCAAGTTCTCAATACTAACTCCACATAGCCTCAAACTCTCTGTGTCCTATGTGCAAACCTAAGGGTGATGTCACCAAGCTATCAACTCAATATAGTTAAATCAAATATCGCATGCACACAATAACAGCCCGTAACTCCCAAACTCACACAAAAAACCCACAGCTGTCTTCCTCCTCTCTAGGCAGAGCATACCAATATTCTCTTGTGGTCCAACTGCACCCGTTGCATCGCCTAACGTGTGAAACACCTCTCTGCCGGAGACTTAACCAGTCAACTCACCTTCTGCAATCTAGGCAGGCTCCCTTGGTAACCCTCACGGGAATACCATCATCTATGACCCGAGAAAAAATGCCCAGCCCACAGGAATACCTTACTTACATAACTTTTGTCATCCAAGCCTTTAAGTCAATAGTCTAGGTTATTCACCAGACCCTTTTACCTCGAAGATTGAATGTGCCCTAAACATAGAAAAGAGACTTCTACCTCTGCTGCTTTCCCTACTCACTACAATACTACAAAACAATACTATAACACTACAAAACAATACTTCACCAATACTCGACAATACTCGACAATCCTCCATAACCTCCCTCACACCCACTGTTGCTGTCGGACTGGATCAATACTTATGTTCTGTGCTGTGCTGGCACTGCTCGGCTGCCAGCTCCCCGTCAAGGCACTCGCCTCCCCGTCCTGGTTTGCCTGGACAGCTCGCCGATCTCGGCAGGATGATTTCCAAACGGCTCCTGACAATCTTTAAACGGGTACGTGTTCTCCCATCTATCTCGAAATATGCGAGTGTCCCGCCGCCTCTTAGGTTCGGCAGTGAAGGAGTACACTTGGTGCCGGGCTGGTGCAGCCAACCTTTCCCTGGCTACCAACTTGTTGGGTACAAACTCCCAGGTAGGTCCAAGGGCTACCAGGAGTTTGCAAACTCTTGGAAGGCCCAACCCCTTCCCTTACCCCAAAAGGAACGTAGGCCCAGTCAGACAGCAAGTTCAACCTGCGGTTTATTACAGTCAAAACCAACAGGGATCAGTAAACGGATAAAAGAAATCCAAAGACATCTAAACGTCTCCTGGCTCGCAGGCCAGTTTTGTATCCTGATTGCGTCATAGTGACATCACAACCTGGGCCCTACTCCAGAAAGGAGCCTAATAACCTATATAATCCCTTATGTGAGTTATTCCACTGGCCCTCACATGTTAGGTGGCTGGCCTGGTCCATCCCCAAATTACTATCTCTAAACAATGTTGCAGTGTGAGGGTCTAACCATTGGTTCTTGCCTGTTGCTACCCACCCTTAGGAGACAGAAATGTGATTGGCTAGAGTTGCCCTCCCCAGGCCTGGGATCTGCAATGGTTCTCATTGGTGTACCTTCTCAAGGTAATAAGAACAACTATTTGTCTGCATTGTAACTTGTGTGCACCACCTTAGACGATGAGAGTGCTAGATCATATCATGCAACACTTGTCTCACGTTGTAACATCTTTGTTGCAAGCTTCTGTCTGGCGGCGTGAGATCGATTCTCTTTCCCAGCTCTGGTTTCGGTTCATTATCTGAGTCAGCCAGGTCACGTGTTCAGAGAGCATGATTTGGAGCTTCTGCAGCTCTGAATTATGAGGAATTATTCGCATTTATTTCATCTGGAGTTACTGCCGTTGAGGGAATGTAATGACGTCCGTATCTGGTGGCCTTGGCAGCGGGTCCTGTCTCACACGTTTGCTCTTATCCTGTCTGAATTCGCCTCAGCTCAGCTCTTGCTGAGAGGCATGTGGCCTGCTTTAATTTTCCTAAACCATTATGTGGCTCCTACAGTGTCCATGCTATTCTACACTTTCCATATGTTAGTCACACTTGGCTCTGTCAGGTCCCATAGGTGCTACTGCAGTTCCATAAGGTTAATTTCACATAAGCATCTACAAGCTGTACTTAGGATCTCTTGCTTCTTGAGGTTTCTGCGCTGCTGCATAAGCTAATGACAAAATAATAAAAACAATGACAGTATGTATATGTATCTGTCCTCTAACCTATAGAACTGTACGCTCATGTTCTTTGTGTATTAGAGTGTGTGTTCATGTCCCAATGTGCAGATGGCACTTGTGATTCCTGTCTAACGCTGCTATGTTGTGGTGTCTCTGACAACATCAGTAACATGGCTTCTTGTCGCTTTAGTCGATACTGTCAATTGAGGTATCTTTGGTTTCAGTCTTATGCTCCTCGTCCACTCTGGGGAAGATTTTTACGGCACCTGGTCTGTAGCACTGGCTGAGTGGGCACCTCTCAACATACTTATTGATCATTGCAGTACTAGGAATTGGTCCGAAATAGTATGAGCATTCACAGTATCTCCTGCTTTTCTTCTGCATCACGTACCTTATCAGAGGCAGAGGAGGGGTGAATTTGCCCATCCCTCTTCAAAGAATTTAGAGTAGAATTAGCATCCATTTCAGACTATGTATTTTGCTTTTCGCAAGTTGCAGTTATAACATGTTTTTTTCTGTCGTTGTCTCTGTTCGATCATCACAAGACATTCCATCTCAGTGTCCTCGGTCACTTGACAACATCCTTGTGCCTAAAAGCTTCTATACAGCGTAGAAATGTTTGACCATAGCACATAAAATGGCCCTTGATTTCATTGTGCCACAATTATTTCTTTGTTGCAATGTGTCTATCTTTCCTACTTCCATCTTCCTATCTTCTATCTCCCTCTCTACCTGTGGTGTTCCCCAGGGGTCTAACCTGGTAACTCTCGCCTACTACATTTCCATTTTCTGCTCATTTTCTGCTCAAATTTCCAGTGCTATGCTGATGACACCCAACTCATTTTCAAGCTTCCTTCAGCCACCTCCTCTCCTTCCCTCATCTCCGACTGCCTAATCGCCATTCAAAATTGGTGTGCCGCCAATGATCTTTGTTTAAATGCTAACAAGACTGAGATCCTCCTCATTGGTACACCCTCTCCATCCTTTCCCTTCACTCTCTGGCTGGCCTCAGGGTCATCTTTGACTCCACAATTTCCTTCTCCGCACACATCTCTGTTGTCTATAAAAGTCAAACTTCTTACTGCACCTCCTTAGAGATACTCTTCCTTTCTTCTCCTTCCCTCAGAAGCTCACTGTCTCCCAAGCTCTGATTCTCTCTAGGTTGGACCACTGTAACAGCCTCTTCCTAAATCTACCTGCCTCCACTCTCCGCCCTTTACAACTAATCCAGAACAGGACTGCAAGACTTGTCCTTGGCCTCAAGCCCTGGGATTGTATCTCTCCCGCTCTGAAATGCCTTCATTGGCTCCCAGTGGATGCTGGATTACATTGAAAACCCTTTGCATTGTCCACAAGGCTTTCTGGGGCCTGAGCCCAAAATACCTCCAACTATCCCTCTGTAAATACCTCCCCTCTCGAGCCCTTCGCTCCTCTACCTCCAACTCCCTCAGGGTCAGTCATTTTTCAAAGAAAGGAGCTGGGGGTAGATCTGTCTTCGGCTGGGGCCTCACTTTGGAACTGCCTCCCTGAAGCTTGAGGAGAACCATCTACGGTTCTGGTAGCTCATCAAGACCTCTTCCTCTTCATTTCTGCCTTTGCCCCGCTTCTCCCCTGCTGATCTGCTTTGTCTCTTGTCACTGTGCACCTTGCCACCCTCTGTACTTCGGGCCCAGGTACTTGCTCACCCTGCCACCCTCCTCCTGCACTGTCTCCGGGCCACCTCTTGCACTGGGGCCTGTATCTGTACCCATACAGTGCCCCACCCACTCTTCTGCACTTATCTGATGCACCCTATCTGACTAACCTAGCACTTTGCCACTTACAGGCTGCACAATCACTATTTTTTCACCTCATTTATTTATTTATTTACTTATTATTTATTTTATTCTCTCCTATGCTTTGCACTTTCCAATTTCTCCCCCCTTCCATGCACTTCCCCCTTTTCCCTTCACCATGCACTTGCGCTTTCTCAATGTCGCTAGGCCTAGTAAGATCCTTGTTTTTGTTTCTCCCCTGCTCCCTTCCCTTTGCCTGGTCATGCTCTGAAACACCTGTGTACGAGCGCGATATAAATAAAATATATCACATCATGGCATGCTGTTCAGGATCTTTGTTTGCATGTATGAGGTAACGAGTGCCCAGAGTACAGTATGCAATGTGAGTGTGCTGTTTTCCCTGCGCTACTCTATATTCTTTCCTACACAGTTATGAACCCTTCCAATGATTTGTATTTTGCCAACCTCTGAAGCCTGAAAAGTAGATCCATGCAGATTTATTGGCCATGAGGCCAACTTTGCAAAAGACCTGCAGATGAACTGGCATGCTTTTAAATCTCCGTTACCAGTTTAAGGGTATCCACTACAAAGTGTAGTTTGCGTTCTGACTTTGAGAACATTTAGACATGTAATTGCTCATTTTACCAAAGCCGGTAAGATAGTTAAAGCCGGTAAGGTGGCTCAGTGTGTTGAGCGTTTGCTGCTGCGATGTGTGTTTGATCTGCAGGTTCGAACCCCGGCAAGGACGACTCAGCCTTTCATCCTTCTGAAGTTGGTAAATGAGTATCAACACAGGTTGGGAGATATTGTATGCATATTTCTTTTATATAAAGTGCTTAAGCGTAAGTGCTATATAATAACACATCATTATCATTAAGCCTTGGACGTCTGCTTGCATTCACAGTAATTTGGTAATATGTGCCTATACACACTGATATTAGTGATACATATGGTGATCCATTCTTTAAGGAAATGTATATCACATTATAATGATATTGTAACCATATTTTTTGTAGTTTACTTAGGAACAATGCTATGTGATGACATTTCTTGTTTTGTTAAGTGTTGAAAGGTTGTGTTCCATTGCTTTGTGCGATGTCACTTTGGGGTGGGGTCACATGACATCACCTCCTGTAATGTCATCTGAGGTCAAGGGTCGTGTGATGTCACTTCCGCTACCCCTGGCATTTTGGTGAAATTACATCCCTGGTTAGGGGGCCTTGCTCCAGGATCCCCTAAGGTAAATACAGAGTTTACAGCATTTTGAGCCCCTGTTTGTTCCCTGTTTGGCTGGGGAGCTTGCCCCCATATGCCTGCCGCGCAGGTATTATTTATTTATTTAAATGTATAAAGTGCACAGCAGCCCTCGGGCATCGTGGCGCTGTTACAAGAATATTTGCTTAGTTTCATTTTAGACAAATTTAACAAGACAACGTTACAAGAGTTTAACAGCGGAAGTACAGCAGAAATGTTCTGTGGTTACAGAGGAACAGCATTGAGGTATCGCTAGTTAAATAACTTGATTTTTAGAGCTTTTCTGAATGCAATGAGAGAGTTTTCCTTTCTGAGTTTGGATGGCATTGAACTGCTGTGTCCTCCTCCCTCTGCCGGTTCTCTTTCTCAGGTGAGGTGCTGCAGGAGGGTTGCTCTCCCTAGATCAGTTCCAGATCTCTGGTATTGTGTGTGGCGCTAGAAAGTTGCTGGAAGGAAGCATGTTGATTCCGAAATTGGCAAGCATCTTGATTTGGGGGCATGGTGAGAGATAAAGGGGTACTGCGACAATACAGCCTGGCATAAGGGCAGGAGCAGGGATCGGCAGGGACTGGCTCTGGGGTTCTCCCTGGTTGGCCTCCCCAGCTCAGAGGGATTCCCATCCCCTCCTGATAAGATATGTACTACAATTCTCAAAGTTGTGTGTGCTTTCCATCCCTCTCAATCTATAATGGCTTCTTTTGTACTTGAAAAACACTTTCTAGAATTCAGTGTTCACACTTCCCTTTTCTCACAGTCTTTATTAGACACTTTGTTACTATTACTACATTTTCCACAATTCCGGGTTTGCACTTGCATTCCCGCATAGTCTTCATTTGCTGCTTTGGTATTTAAACTACATTTACCAGAATTCAGTGTCTTAAATGTCCTTCTCCTTAAGTATTTATGGACCAGTTTGGTTGTTCAGACAAATTACCAGAATTGAGTGTCTACATTTTACTTCTGTCACCGTGTTTGTTGGACACATTGGTGTTTTGGCTACAATGTCCAGAATTCAGTGTGCAAGCTTCTCTTACACTGTGTACAGCTTCTGAGCGTTGCCTCCTTCAGTCTCAATTAACCACATTGGTACTCAGAATACAGTTCCTTGAATTTAGTGACAAAAAATATGTTAATGCTTGCTAATGCTTTGGAAAATTAAGCAGACCTACCACTGAACCACTTAAAACCTTATCTCTTGGAAGGCTTAGGGAAGGGAGATAACTGCATTCCTTTGTTGTCCAACATACAGGCAAACATGTTTCAAAAAGGTAGCAGGCGCCCTTCTCCAGAAAGAACATGGCATGATAACCTGTTCTGTGTTTTTTCCCACTTTGAGAGTTCGCAGCCATCGTTTTTTGCTCACTGTACCTTTCACAGATGGGGAATATCCATTTGCATATCAGTCTTTGTCCCACCCACTTGAGCAGTCCAGCACCGAAATGCTATGGCAATTCCCTTTTGAACAAGAGTACCAACAGCAACCCCATACACGTGGTTCAGCCTTGTTGGGTGAGCTGGGAGTCCACGTCTGGGTTCCCCCAGGTAGCTCAGGATGACCAACCTCAAAATCCTTGCAAACATTTTTCAGAAAGGTAGCAGGCACCCCTCTCCAGACATCTGTGTTTTTTCCCCACTTTGAGAGTTTGCAGCCATCACTTTTTGCTCACTGTACCTTTCACTGATGGGAACAATCTATTTCCTTATCAGTCTTTGTCCTGCCCACATGGGCAGTCCAGCACCAAAATGCTATGGCTGTGCATGCCTGTTGAGCATTAAGAAGTAATTTCTACTCTTTCAGAATTCTGGAACACAGCGCCAAGAAAGCTACACAGAATGTTACCTAAAATAGAGCTAAGCCGTATTTGATCTGGACATAAAATATCCCTATTTGGCGCTTCTAAAGGAAGCTAGTTTTAGCAACATGCATTTAATCAAAACCAATGCCCCAATTATGAATCAACAGTCCCTTCATGTGGACTTTGTTCTTTCTTTCGAACCAAAGCTTCAGCCAGTTGGACCCTGCATGTCCTTATATTTGATATGTAAATCACCCTCTGTTGGGAGCCACATGATTCTGAAACCAAAATGCCCTTCATTGTAACCCACTAACTACTCCAAGCAAATGCAATGAACAAAAGAGACCCAGTGACTGGAAACATTTTGCCTTGGCACTCATCTCTGCCAGGGTATAATTAGTGATTATTATTATTATTATTTTTATTATTATTATTATTATTATTGTATTTATTGAGCGCGGACCTAGCTTCGAGAAGCAACGCAAAGCTCTACAGAGGTATACAACAATGCAGATACATAACGGAGCGCTTTACAGAGGTATACAACAGTACAAATGCATAACAGAGTGCTTTTTCAGAGGTTTGAACTGCACATATCTACAGCGGGGGGTAGGATACAGAGGGGCACAGAGGAGGAGTACAGCTGTACCAGGTGGCCGGGATGAGAGGGGCGAGTGGCGTCTAGCGTGTCAGGTGGCGCGAGGGGCGACATGATGGCCTAGGTGTTGAGGAGTGGAGACTCCTTAAAAAGGTGGGTCTTGAGTTCTTTTCCGAATTGCAGGAGCGTAGGGGCGAATATGATGCTAATGGTGAGAAGGTTCCATAGTCTAGGGAGGGTAGGCAGAGATGGCTTGTTTTCTGATCTTTTCCTTTTTGCAGCAGTAGATTTCAAATCTGCATGTGTTTTGACTCCTGGTGGTGCACTGTCTGCCGGAGATGCTGAGTTTCTCCACGAGGTAGCTGGGGGACTTGTGGGCGACTGCCATAGGTGATGCAGCAAGCCTTGAAGTGGGACCCAGTGAAGGTCGATAAGGGGCGGGCTGATGTGGCTGTGTCAACATAGACCCTTGATGAGGCACACGGCCACATGTAGGACACTTCTCAGGGGCACAAGGGAGGATGACAGGAGATCTTCAAGGATTGCATTTCCCCCATCCCGATGGGATTGGAGCAGTGCTTGAACGGTGGATCTAAAGCTGTCTGAAGGGAGGAGGGGCTTGACTTTCTACAGGAAGGAGATCTGATGCCAAGTTCTGAGTTTTCTTAGCTATGTGTGTTTGAAGGAGAGGTGTTTGTAGGTGTGGAACCCGAGAGACTTGGCACAGGAGGTGAGCTTGCATGTGAAGCCCTCAGAGTACATGGTTGATAACCAGGTCTGTATGTCTGGGTATTCGTTGTTGTTGGTGAGGAGTAGGAATTTGGTCTTGGGGGGGTTGAGCTTCAAGTATGCACTGGACATCCAAGACTGGATCAGCGAAAGGAAGGTTTTGAGCCTATGGATGCCCTTGATGGAGTCGATCTTGAGGTATAGCTGTGTGTCATCGGCGTATTGGTGGATGTGGATGTTTTGTGTGGCTAGTAGGGCTCCCAGATGCTGCATGTATAGATTGAAGATCAATGGGGTGAGGATGTAACCCTGCGGGACTGCAGAGGACATAGCTAGCATTGGTGATCTAGAGGAGTCCATCTGAGCAAACTGCTGCGGTTGGCAAGGTAGAACTTGAAGCAGCAGAGGGCAAGGTCGCTGATCCCCATGTGCCGATGTAGGGTGTCCATAAGTGCATGGTGATCTACTGTGTCTAAAGCGGCCGAGAGGTCGAGTAGAACCAAGAAGCAGGTGTGGTACTTGTCAAGGAGGTTGAGGGCATTGTCGACCACCTGTATGGTTGCTGTCTCCACGCTGCATCTGGGTCTGAACCTGGATTGGTAGGTTTGAAGGAGATTGTTGGTGTTGATGTGTTGTGGCAGTTTTGCAGCTACTGCTTTTTCGGTCTTACCTATGTGATGGGGCAATAGTTAACTAAGTTGTTGGGATCCAGAGTGGGTTTGTTTAGTGGAGGGAGAATTTGTCCTCTTTTTAGGGTTGATGGAAAGGTGCCTTTAGTTAGGGAGCTGTTGATTTTGTCCAATAAGGTAAGGAGTGCTTCTGCGGTGAGGGTCTTGAGGATGGATGCTGGGAGGATGTCGTCTGTATACAATGTGGTTTTGAGTGCAGCCAGGGTTTCTACAAGGTCCTCCATCAAGAGTGTCTTGAATGTTGTCCAGGGTGTGGAGATTTCAAACAGAGGGATGTGAGGTGGGTCTCTGTATGCAGAGCTGGTGTCGATGTGCTGGTGAATTTTGCTGATTTTGTCGATGAAGAAGGTGTTGATGTCAGTGAATTTTCGATGGAGTGTGTTTTGGCTTGGTCCGGTAGCAGGTTTACTCAGTGTGTGACTTCTTTGAAGAGGGATCCGCTTTTGTTGTCAACTTCTGCTATGGTGTTCTGATAGTAGGAGGCCTCGACTGTGTTGATTAGTTGTCGGCAGGTTGCTCATAGTTCCCTGAGGATTTCCAGGTCGGCTGCAGTCCTGCAGCGGTGCCAGGTTTCCTCTTGTTTCCTGATGAGTGTTTTGCTTAGGTTGAGTTCTTGCGTGTACCAGAGTGTTGACCAGTTCGGTTTGCAGGTGTGTTGTTTCAGAGGTGCGCGTCGGTTGATGGAGGCTGAGAGGGTGGCATTGAGTGCTTCCAGTAGAGAGTCACAGTTCGGTTGGGGTGTTCGGTCCATGTAAGGGGGAGGTTGGCAAGGTCTTCTGTGAGGGCTTCCGACAGGAAGTTCTTGAAGGACCTGAAGAATTGTCTGCTGGGTTTCTGCTGGGAGTGCTTGACTAGGGTGGTCTGCTGGATGTTGAAAGGCACAGCTAGGTGGTCAGGCCAGTCAAGCAGGAGAGGAGAGTTGTAGTGTAGGAAAGACAGTGCAGTGATTATTAGGTCGAGGATGTTACCTTGGTCGTGTGTTGGGTCTTTCGTGTGTTGTGTGAGGCTGAGGCTGTCAAGAAGGCGGAAGAGAGCTTCCTTCATCTGTTTGGTGGCCTTGTGGCCTGGGAGGTTGAAGTCACCTAGAAAGATGTTGTTGGTGTGTTTTAGGGACATGGTGGTGACCAGGTCGGTGAAGTCTCTGATAAAGGCAGTGTTGGGTTTGGGTGGTGATCTGTAGATGAGATGGAAGGTCACTGTGTCCGTCAGGGAGAGCCGCAAGTGCAGGAGAGGACTTCGAAGGAGCCAATGTTGTTGATGTCAAATCTGGTGCAGGGCCACAAGGTCTTGTGGATGACTGTGAGGCCTCTGCCTGTCTTGTTAGGCGGTCACTGTGTTGGATGATGTAGCTGTCAGGGACTAAAACATCCAGGATGTGGGTGGAGCTGGGTATCAGCCAAGTCGCTGTGATGAAGATTGGTTCAAGGTTGTGTGTAGTGATGAGGTCGGCAATGTCTGCTGCATGGGTGATAGCTGAGTGGATGTTGGCGAGCATCAACATCTGTGTTGTGGATGGTGAGAGGGCACTGATGAGCTTGGGGCTGATGTGAGTGAGGTTGCTGCATTGCAGAATCAATGCCTTAGAGGAGGGATGATGTCTTTGGTGTTCCCTGCTGATGGTATGGATGGCTTATGGGGACAGAGGGAAAAAACACATGTTGGTGCATGTTTATCTGTTTAATGAGCAGGGGTTCGGACCTGGGTCCTCCTGGTTCGATCAGATCCAAACAGGAATTGCCTTTTTCTTCATCTGCCCTTCACCTCGGACGCCTGGGTGAGAGACGCCCTTGATCTAAGAGTTAAGAGCAGAAAGGAAGTGGCAGGGCTAAGAATGTGGGTTGGGTTTATGCCACGTCACCTAGATCCACTTGCACGAGCTCATCAACTTCAAAGGAAAAGAGGCTGGAGGGCTGCTTAATTATAGAAAACATGCAGCAAATCAGGAAAGCACCAAGGTTTAAAGTGATTGTCAGGTGGCCAGGGCTTAAGCCATGTGACCTTGATCCGCTGGCACCTGCTCACCAACTGCAAAGTAAAAGAGGCTGAAGGGCTGATTAAGCAAGCTAAAAGAGCAGCAAAACAGGAAGGCACCAACAGTTTAATGTGTTTGACAGGTGGGTTGGGCTTAGGCCACGTGACCTAGATCCACTTGCACATGCTCACCAACTGCAAAGGAAAAGAGGATGGGGGAGCTGCTTAAGTAGGGATAAAGTGCAGGGGAAACAGGAAGGCACCAACAGTTTAAAGTGATTGACAGGTGGGTGGGGCTTAGGCCACGTGACCTAGATCCACTTGCACATGCTCACCAACTGCAGAGGAAAAGAGGCTGGAGGGCTGCTTATGATGGTGATGACATGATTCATGCTAGGGTTAAAATGTGATTGTCTTGTAAACGATGTTCATTCATTTATCGAGGAATAATGGGCAAATGAACAAATGAATCTGATCCATAGAAAATTGAATGGTTGTAGCCACTGAGCAGCTGATCATGAAAGGAAGGTTCTTACTGGAGGGAATCAGTGTAAGGTTGTCCGCTTGAAGGGTCAGAGGTTGAAGTACTGCGAACAAAGATTATTGTCCCCGGCGAACCAATCAAAATCAGTTTAATATGTGCTGATTAAAAGTAACCTCAAACAAAGATTATTACCACCATAGTATTGACATCAATGCCTTATTTGTTTTCCTACGAGCTTTTACGTTCTAACCCCACCTCAATCTTCTAAAATTAGGACAAGTAATCCATTGATGTATTATTGTGCCTTCAGCTGTTATTTCCCTGACGAGGTAAATGGATTTGCTTATCACGGTGCACAATTGAAAAATTGGGGGGAATACAGTACAGCACCTTACAGTTGAAAGCAGGTTAATTAGCTCTTAGAGAAATGAATGAATTCATGAATGAATGTTTGGAAAAGTACTGTACTTTTTAGCTCATGTGATTGCTCAGAATGTGACCCATATATTATGCTATTGACCAGTATTTGGACCATTCAGACAAAGCCTCCGCTGTCAGTGGCTCAATAGCTGCGCACACAAGACCCCTCACCACCGCCTCACACATTGCCACTGGCAGCTGTCAGGTCTGAATGAGAGGGAAATCTGTGAGTGATGCATGAGAGGAGTATTCTCTTTGAGACTGGAGACCAGTGCCTTCAAGCTTTTAAGGAGTGTACAAGGCGTGGAGTGCATTTTCATTAATGACCACTCTAGCAGTCTGCAATTCTTAATTATTCCTGTATTCCCTTAGTCTCACATTGGAAGTGGATAGCCATTCAAACGTAGGCCTTCATATGCTAAAACAATAAATCTTGCTTATCACTCCTGTTATGTTAAAATGTCTCTGGTATGAGCTATGATACTGTTGGGATGTAATATAAATAGTATTACTAATGCTTCAGTGAAGGTTTGCTTATATTCTGTGCTTCATTTTGCTCTTCACTAAGATGCAAATATTCTTTTCTGCCTTCTCTTTCTAGACCAGAAATATCTTACTGAATTGGTGCGCATGGTTTCTGAGAATGAAGCGACCCGGAGAGCACAAAGTACGCTCAGCCTGCCAGCATAGCAAGCGTCGTTTTAGTATGTCAAGTGTGGAGCTGAACACTGTGAGCGGGCAGCAGTCCAACAACGGAAACATGCTGTACCTTGGTTACAAAGGTCTGGATGCCGTTCACTGTGCACCTGCCACTGACTCCGGAGTGGTGTGCGGAAAGCTGACCTGCTCTCCCTCCGAAGAGGACCCCCTTCTTCAGAACATGCACCACTCAGAGGGGGATCCAGATTTAGCCAAGATTCTGGAAGAAGTCCGGTACATTGCCAACAGATTCCGAGGCCAAGACGAGGAGGAAATTATCTGCAACGAATGGAAATTTGCGGCCTCTGTTGTGGACCGGTTGTGCTTAGTGGCTTTTTCTGTCTTTACGATCATCTGTACAATTTCGATTTTAATGTCGGCACCAAATTTTGTAGTAGCTGTGTCTAAAGATTTTGCTTGACTGAAAGGGAATTAGACTAAACAGCGTTCAAAGATTGCAAAGAAGGAATCCAACAGCAAAATGGATCATGGATCAATGGCCCTTCACCGCGTCAATTCACAATAGGAATACAGTCCTTGTGTGGAATTGCTCATAGAGACAGAAACTCTAGGACGGGTGATTTGCAGGAGCCCAGATGTTAAAACAAGAGCAACACAAGCAAAGACCCTTCCCTTCCACAAGAGATATGAACACACAAAGGGAATTGACGAAACACCACATCATTTAACCAGAGTCGGGTGGAAGTTCAGGGTGGCAGACAAGCCCCAATGCACATTTCACTTTAAAATTGAATTTAATAGTAAAGCAAGCATCATATATTATTTCTTAGCTTTCGACCCCAACAATGCATCTCTTAGTTAATTGTAGTTTACTTAATATTTGTTGTTTTGGGTGACCTTTCTGCATTTTATTTTGTATGTTTTGACCTGATCCTTGCCCCAACTACCAGTCTGTGTTTTCTTCTGTACACTTTATGATTTTTCACTTTTTAAAGGAAATTCTGCAGGCATTTTATAGAACTACGGAGCAGTGCAAAAAGCTGTGATTTAAAATGAGGTGAACGATAAAAATAATGCCAAGGTTCAGCAGAGAATTCAATAATTCAAGCATTCAACCTATCTTTTTTTAGAGACTCTGGTGTGCATTGTGCTATGTATTGCAAACACAATGCGCATCATTACAAATGTGCCGGTCCAGTAACAACGGTGCCGGTAAGCATACCGCCATCGTAGTTACCGGACCGGCACAGTACGACTCTGCGGGTGGGTGGTCAGATCTGGTGGGCGGAACGGCACGCACCCACAGAGTTTCACGGAACCACTGACATCATTACTAACCATTTACCGGCGCCTGAATTCCTGGAACGCTGGGGTTGTAATCCCTGTTGTTACCGACAAGCCAGGCGCCGATAAATATTGCAAGTCCGGCGGCAATCCGCCTGTAGCACCGGCAGGGTTACGGCCGGACTTGTACTGAGGCCCACTGATCCTACCAAAAGAATGTGCATTTCTCAAGAGGTTTGTCAATAACGTTACACAGATTTGACTTAGAAAATGGCTGGTGATGTTGTATTAGTTTCACAGGCACCCGTGGATTTGAAGTAAAGGGGTGATTTGCTTTATTGCCTCAGTCCTAATTCCCCCCTCATTCCAAATGCAAGAATTGCCTCTCTTGTGCTGCTAATCTCGGTACCACGTTCATTTACCGAGTCATTTTTTCGAATTATTTTTTTGCCCAAAACATTTTTCTCGAAAAGACTCATCAAAAAATATAGGGGGTTGTGGGGAAGGGTATATATAGGGTGTGGGGGTAGTGAATGGTGTTAGGGGGGGGTTGGTGGGGAACAACTCCAAAAAGGAAGAAACAATTTTTCGATGAGTTTTTTGTTGTTCATTGAAAAACCCATAAAAAATGACAGTCGATTAATAAACATTGAACCGCTAATCTCAAGCTGCGTTCAATGGGCCAAATTTCACACTGCAGGTACTAGTGTAGGGAAATGTAAATCATGCAGTCATATTAGAGGGTACAGAACACGTCTGGGCAATGTATGTATTACACAGGCTGTCTTTGTTTTGAAAGTAGTGAAGATGAGGGAAAGGAAAAACAAGGCTAAATGAATGCCGCGCTACACTTTCTTACTTCGAGCTTAATGAGATGTACAAGGCTTTGTATCAAATATTAAAAAGTAAGTGAACACTTGAAAAGTTCCTTTGGACGTAAGTGTATCCACTACAGCTGATCTCATTTTTTTTAATGACATTTTAAATATTCACTATTTTGAATAGCTGAATATAGTAATACGCTGTACAAAAATAGCTCAATATAGTTATACGCTGTACATGAATAGCTCAATATAGTGATACGCTCTACATAGAAATCCCAGGAACAGTAACCCTGCAGTTCACTTAATGCTCATGTAGGGTTCTTCGCCATTTCTTTTTTACATACGGAGTCTGGACAGAATAAGTGTGTTTTGTAATCCAGAAGACTGAATATTTTTTACATAGATCGTATATGTGGTAGCCTTTGGATTAAAACATTTAAAAATCCTTCTTCTCTTTAGTACAGAAACAAATTGAATTTCCCAGGAAGGTCTTTATGGGGATCTTCATCAGATGCTTTTCCATTGTAGGTTTTTAGCAGTGCCACCCTCTGTACCCCCACATACATCTGCTCATGTGTCCTCTGTAAGTATAGTAGCTAGCGACGGAATAAATGATCAATATTTGTCGCTGAGGAGGCTGTAGATGTCTCAAATGCTGCCTTCTGACCATGGCGCAAAGAACGGCTCAGGAGCGCATGCTCTTTGCGCTGCAGAGTTTGAGATAACTCTAGCCACAAGCATGGTGGTTTTTATATGAGGCCATTTTTTATATACCACGCGTATGAACTATATTCCAAGTGTACTTACATGTAGAAATTGCATGTTTTTTTATACCTGCAGAATTTGTAGCTATTTTTGATTATTCTTCGTGTAATTGATGTTATTATTTGTACTGTTTGTAATGTAACCACAGCTCAGCTGTGTTAACTGACTATAGGGAACACTCTGTGTACAGGAGAGAATGCAAGAACTTTTCCCCGAACTTGTGAGCTAAAGCCATTGCAGAATAAAACTAGAATTCATCACAGAAATGTAAAATGGATTGAGCCGGTTGAGGAGCCTGTGAAATGGACCGAGAGTCAAGACGCACATGGACATTTCTGCTCCATCTTTGGAATGTCCGTGTCATCAGAGTGGTATTAGCATAATTGACCTAGAAACATTTGACCTAAAACATTTGATCGAATTATTTTGACATTTTTTCCAGTCAAATGTAATTAAATATATATATGGGGTGGTAAGGGAATTGAATAGCTTGAGGGGAAGTGGGGGAGAGGGTTATGATATGATATGATATTTTATTTGTATCGCGCTCGTACACAAGTGTTTCAGAGCGCGACAAGGCAAGGGAGGGGAACAGTTTGGAGCAAAACAACGATCTTACTAGGCCCAGTGACATTTAGAATGAGCAAGTGCATGGGAGAGGAAAAAAGGAAAAGTGCATGGAAGGGGGAGAGTGGAAAGTGCGGAGCAGTGGCGAAACAGATCAATAATAATAAATAAAAATAAATAGATAATAGAGGCAATAACAGAGGTAGTGCAACCAGCAAGTGGCAAGTGCTCTGTTAATGGCAGCAGACTGGGTGAGTCTGATAAGTGCAGAAAAAGAAGGAAAAAGGGAGGTGTGGGGGACGTGTGGCTACAGAGACAGTCCCCAGTGCAAGGGGTGGCAGGGAGGGAGTGCAGAAGGGTGGCAGGGTGAGCGGGTACCTGGGTCCAGGGGACAGAGGGTGGCCAGGTGCACGGTGCTAAGAGAGAGCAGATCAACAGGGGAGAGGGGGAGCGAAGGCAGAGGCAAAGAGGAAGGTGTTGAGGTGCTTCCGGAACCAGAGATGGTTCTCCTCAATTTTTACAGTGACAGGGATGCTGTTCCAGAGGGAGGCCCGAGTCGAAGAGAGAGATCTACCCCCAGTTCCCCCACATTTTGGACGGAAAAAAGGCCAAATCAATTCGATCAAATGTGATTAGGTCAAATGTTTTAGCTCTAATAGAATCACACCTTCAGAGTGGAGCGGACAAGGTACTTCTTAGCCTAGAAGTGGCAACTGAAAACCCCTTGCTGCATGCAAAAGAAAAGCTGCCACCATCATTGCAAATTAGGATGACTTGATCAAGATACTAAAGGCAAGAATAAAAAGAGAGGGTGATAACTACCAAAAAGATCTGCATCCACCAAAATCAAGGCATAGTTGGGATCCCCAAGTCACCACACCAAGAAGCAATAGGAGAATGGCCTGGTTCATATATACATATATATAGGTTTCTAGATTCATAGATCAGCCAGTTGTGATAGCAACTCCAATGTGTGTGTTCGGTTGCCTAGGCCTCATCTTGCACTAGGTGGTTCACAGAGATCTGTTCATCCAAACTTGAAATTCAAGAGGAGTTTGAAATTCATGGCAGTGCTTGAAACAAACAGAGTGATTGGATGATCTGATTTATTTTGGCACTTGACACAGAGATGAAGCATATACACTTGATTGAAATCTCTGGGTGAGAAAAAGACATAGGAGAGGGATTCAGAAGATAATACAATGTATTTACTGAGACATTTTCTTTGCCGCTAGCAAATAGGTCACTTCAGGGCATAAGTAATAAAAGAGGGGCAGAAGGGGTGAAGGATGGTGAGTAAAAGAGGATGGGGTTCAGGGTTGAGAGTTCATTCATAGCTGGATCAATGCCACTTTCCTGAGCTTAACACACAGTCAAGAACTGTGAATTGTCAGCATGAGTCTACTGCAGTGTGGTCCAGCTAGCCATCAATAACTAGGTTACATGTCTTTATAACAAAATATTTTATATTGAATGAACATATTTAGAATATTTTATATTGAAAACTTTTATAGTGAATGCACTTTTTTTTGTTTTTTTGGGGAGACCCCCCACCAAAACCCCTGTCTCCCACCCTGACCGTTTCCCAAAAATATGGAGCCCTTTACCGCCCCCCTAAATGCATTCACTAAAAGTGTTTTCAATATAAAATATTCGATATAAGTTCATTCTATATAAAAGATTTGCTATAAACACTGTATACCAATAACTCTAGGAATACTGTCTGGTATTATTGGCTTTCTAAATCTTAGATGCCCTTTCATTTTATTGGTCTGTAAAGTGGGACTTTGGATGGATAATACCATAGATATGATAAATCTAGTGATTGATTCAAGACATTTATTAGGCACGCTTTTACAGAATGAACGATAGCAAAGTGCCGGACGGCCATCTAGATGAACCAATAAAGAAACAGGATCACCCACCACCCACCTGCCGGGGATGAGTCGAGAATATGGGATTTCAACCGTTTTTCTAAAGCTTTCTAACTAGGCAAGTTGTCTAAAAGATTTGGGAAGGTTATCCCAAAAAAAAGCTCTTGGTAATTAGACCCCCTTCCTCCAAAAGCGACACAACTAATCCAGGCAACTGGCCAGAGATTAACATACGTGGAACTCAAGGTTCTTGGTGGTTGATGGTTAAGGAGGGGGACTGATCTAACACACATTTGAAGACTAGACACCCAATTGTAAAGCCAATTCAGACCTCTGGTGGGAGGCAGTGTAATGACTGTCTCGGTGCAAATATATGATCCTTTTTACGAACCCCAGGGATCAGGCCTACTTCACCGTTCTGGCCTACTTGCAGTCATTGCCAAGTGTTGTTGGCAGCCCGGCCAACAAATCGGTGCAGTTGTCCAACTGTAAGTTGGTAAATGCACCCACTCCTAAGGCACACTCATCTTGCATGTTCCATAACGGTTTCATGTGTTAATATCCCTGCAAAAATATCGGCATACAAAAATATCGCCATATTTTTGCCGCGATATTAAGGCATGGAACCTGCAGGGGACACCCCTGTAACCCCTGTATTATTTTAAAAGGAACGGGGGACACCCCCACAACCTCTGCTCCCAAAAACCCTTAATATTATCCCCACTAAAAATATCGCCTAGGGCCGTTCCCAACGACCATATATTTTTCGTGGGGATAATATTACCTGACACCTCCATAACTTACTACTGTTTCCAGGATTGCATAGGCCCTTTTAATTAAATACATTGTTATCATGGCTGGGCAGTACTTAAAGCCAGGTGGAAATAATATGATATGATATTATATGTCATTTATAATGCGCATATACACAAGCGTTTCAAGGTACGAGAAGACAAGGTAGGGAGGACAGGGGGGAGGACAAGAGACAAGACAAACGATTTTACTAGGCCTTGTGTCATTCAGATTGTGCAAGTGTGACAGCGTGAAGTGCAGGGGGAAGGGAGAGGGGGAAGTGCAAGGGAGAAGTAAGTGGGAAGTGCAATCAGGGCAGCAAATCGGTCTGTGTAAGTGCAGCCAGGGTAGAGCGCGACTCTGGGTAAGTGCAAGGAGGAAGGGGACTGTAGAGGGTACAGTTACAGCCACTAAGTGGGCGATTAGGAAATGTGGTTGAGTTATTCGCTATCATCAAAAAGGAAGTAGAGTTAGAAGGGCAAGCCAATGTATAAAAAAGCATCTGCTTCAGTACAGAGAACCACCTTTGCTTTGCAAACAGTCTTACCACCAGTCGGGAGGTGATCATTCCAATTTAGCCAATGTGTTTTTTTGCTTATGGTGCTCAAAGTTCTAGCACATCCTTACAAGAGGCAGGTCACAGCTAGGCATAGAGAAGTCAGATTGCTCAGTTGTTCAGTCAGGCTTTTAAAGTCACAGATGCTATCGGGTGTCCCAGATTGTGTGTGGTTTCAGATGGGTAGGCAAAGCCATTTCTATATTACTCCACTTATTGGGTCAGACATGACCAAGCAGAAGGACACAAACATAATGAGAACGATATAGCCACTGCATCAATCAACTTAAACACAGACTTTATAGGAACTGTATTTTTATGTGTTCTTTTTTTTAGTTATATAAATATTCAGGTATTTTTAGATTGATATTTCTATTTTATTTTATTGTTCATTTATAATGCACTTAATACCAGTGAATGGTTTCTGAGCACAGGATCGGGATTCGAACCTGTGTTGGGCCACGCTGCCTTGCTTCCAAGACGAATGCGTTGCCCTTCCGCTATCCTTCCTCAAAAGAGCAAAAGACTGACATTTCCAGAATATGTGATAACAGAAGGAAGTTGGTTATAACAAATTGGTGAAGAAACGTTTCTTCAAGTCTCTTTTAAGTTAGTATGTCACTAATTCTTCTGATGGCTGTTCAAATGTAAGGGTCCAGCATTCCACCAAGGAGCTGCCATTTTAATTGTATTATTCCCATATTTATTTATTTATTTATTTATTTTATTTAGGTTTTACTAGAACTTTTCAGAACTGAGAAGTCTTGGTGCACTCTACCCATGAATCCTGCTTTCACTGTTGGAAGATAGTTGGAGAAGAAGGAGTCTCATATGGCCCAACAAATGAACCTAGAACTCAGCCCATTATCTGACCTGGAGTCACCACTGGCTCTTAAAACAAGAGTCAGGGTCATGATGCCTTTCTTTCGCTGCCCAGATAGATTAGAGGTCCTGTAATGAAGGATTCAGAGATGCATCATAAAGGACATTGATTGAAATATAGCTTATTGTTCTACTGTGTATATCCTTGAACAGTTGTCTAGGGATCTGATTGGAACAGATACTTCAGTGCTCTAATTTATTGATGTAGAGAGACTGAGACATGGAAAGACTACAACATGTGCTTGTCAGTTCAATGTAAGCGGATCATCTCCGAAGATCCAGTGACCTTATTTAGTGGTTATGGAGAAAATGAAAATATGCTTGGATAAAGTACAACCCTAACTTGGAGGAGCACGATCCAGCTAGCCCACTTCCCCTTATTCTGACAAAGTTGTGCATTGCCAGGTGTTTTCTCTAGCTAGAAGATGAGAACCAGGGCATCTCTATATCTCAGTGCAGGTTTTCCCATGATCATAATATTGAAACTGGCTAAGGATTATGGTTTTAGAGACCATGCCTGTTCCAATTTCCTTTAATCTGGGCATGGAAGATGTAATGTTTTTGCTGCTATTGTTTGCTTATTTATTTGGGAACAGTTGGTTGGCTGTAACAGTTCATGGTTAATCTTGTTGCAACAAGTATGTTTGTATCTTTTGACTGGCAAGCTTCTACCTTTCTAGGAATCAGAGCTAAATCCAGAAAGAGCTCCACACTGCAGAACATCCCTCCACACCATCTTATGTGGATGCCTTATTTACAGTGTGATGGTGTATTCACAGGTTGACACATTTTTTGTGGCCTACTACGGACAAAAACCAAAGTACAGGAATTAATTACTTTAATGAAACAGATGTTTTTGTTTTCAATCTTGCTCTTTCAACCCATCCAAAGTTCTCGGATGAAAATCATATTAATTATTGTTACAAATTCCTGTTATAGTAAAGTTCTTTCCCCTCCATTCACTTGTGCCGTCATTGTATATCACGTTTCTCATTTGATAATACCCACTTTCTATGGACTTTAATCATTAATAACCCAGTTCCATATCTATCCGCAAATTATTTACAAAAATGTTCCCCCTACAAACTGCGACATTCTCACACTCTTTCATTGTCAGCCGACTGCTAATTTATGTGCTGATCCTGTAGTCTAGATTTTTCCTAGCCTGCACTTTCCACCTCATCCTATTCTAAGTTTCTAAATGATCTTGATTTCCAGCCTTTTTTGTGCTGTTTATAACCCCCTGCCAAACTCATGGCTCTCCCACCTCCTTCAAATTGTAATATTGTGTGGGAAGATTCTGCAAGGATACCTTGAACATTGAGAAAGAAGCCCATATTAAACTTGTAAATGGGCCATGACCCACACTTTAAGACATCATAGACAAGGAGGTGTGAATGTATGAGTTTCATGCAATATCAGCCTCTTCACTTTCTAATGTAGAAGCCGTGTGTCTGGGCAAAACAAGTAGGCTGGCCATGGTTATTTCCAAATCTTGCTTCACTACTAATGTGATTAATGGAAATATCCTGGCCCTGGGTCATCTATTACCAAAGGAATCCTTTCCTTCAAGTACTGAAATTTGACTTATTTATTGTATTTGTCATTTATTGTATTCAAATCTACTGTATCTGTGTATTACTTTTTACTGTGAGACACATTTTATGGTTGTAGAAAAATAAATTATGATACCAGTTAAACCTTTGGCTTATGATTGTGTTCTTTCCTGTCCTTCGTGATTTTCCTCTAACTTGTGTCCTAGCCTCTCTTCACTGATAATTCCTTATGAACATTCCTGCTCCCATTATTTACCTAATGTACGTCACGGATTCATTATTGTCACATCAACATTGAATCGACGTAGACATCAGTGCACCAAAGGAGAGAACGTACACACATGAACAGGAAATCTTGGCTTTTACCTTTGCATACAAATATTGGCTGTATACCCTCTCAGCTTTCATTTCCTCCCATCAGCTCTTCTCACTATCTACTCTAGGCCTCTTCTCTATGCCTCGCACCTGCACTCTTCTTCTCACCCGTTCCTTCCCACTTCTCTCTCTCACCCTCTCTTTTCCCATCTTCTGCCCTCAATTCATACTCCTTCCCTTCCTCACCGCATCCCCCCAATCACCTCTTCTCCACATCCGGGCCTCAGATCTAGTCCACCCCTTCCACCCGTCACCCTTTTGTAATAGTCTTTTCAAGATGTTGATTTTTTAAAGTACTTCTAGGTGTCCAAAAAGATATCTTCCATATTTCAAAACATATATGCTAAAATTACATATTTTATTTCCAACAACTATTGTTTATTATTATTTCCTTCCAGGTTGAACATATGAAAAGGAAAACACATCAGAATCTCCTCTCAAGAACACTCACAAATTATAAAAATGTTTTTTTTCTTTCTTATGTCATTCACACATAAGATGTGTGGGTACCTTCTATGGAAAACCTTCTACTGATACCAATCATGTAGCAATGGTCATAGGGGGTGACTACAGTTTCTCCGGTCTGGAAATATAGCCGGTAATTCCTGCACCAGCAATTTTATTGGACTGGCAACACACAGGGTTGACAGTGGGAGCACTGATTTACCTCCAGCCCTGAACTGCCAGTAAATAAAGCCCCTACCAGCAAATAAATGCCACATTTACCTCCATGGAGTCCTATGGGACTCCATGAAATGGGGATTTACCAGCATTTCTGACACCTGGAATATACCGGGATATCAGGTGGCAGAGACGGTAGGGTCAGTTTGCCGGTATCCCGCTAGAATTACCAGCAAGATACCATCAAACTTAGAGTGACCCCCACAGTCTTAATCATGTTTAGAGTTTTTATAACTTCCACACAACTACTGGTACATTGTAAACTTTAAGGATTGTCCAAAAGAAATCTATTATTCAACCCTTCCATGGGAATGATTTGTCACAGTTCTATTTGGATAAGGCCTGCCTGAGCTCTTCAAGACATGATAATCTGTTGTGTGAATAGTGAACCTGAAAATGTAAATCCCAATTACTAGACATAATTTTGAGAAATAGAACCAGGCTCACTGTTGTGTCTTGGGCGTTCTCCTGGGAATGCATGTGTGCATGAGCTGTGAGGTAATGTATGGAATGTGGAACCTGGGGCACTTCGGGGTTCCATGAGTGTCATTTGAGGACTGCAGAATGGGAGCCTTAACTAGAAAGATGGATTTACCCAACTCTCCTGCCTTGTCTTTCTAAACTATATCTGCAACAATAAAGCAACTTCCATTTTCTACATACCTGGTTCCAGCCTGGTTCCTGTGTGGTTGATGAATTACCTGGGGTCCAGGTATATCACTCACCTAACAAAAGCATTGGCGGATACAAAAACCAAACATGCAGTGATCTATTACAACTAAAATGGAATAACTCTGCACCGGATTATGCTGGGATTAGATTTTCCAATCAAGGTCAACCCATCAGGAAAACCATTATGAAATATTGGAGCATATTCAAACAGCTAGATTGTTTCACATTGCATTAACTATGACCTGCAGATGATGAGGACATATGCTAAACAGGGGCATACCATGAATTGAATTGATTGTTTATTTGTATAGCGTCTATACACAATGGGCCTCATTACATGTTATGCGGTAAACTATGGTGCTATTAGCACCATGGTTGCCGCCGGTACCATACCGGTAGGTACCACCATGGAGAAAAGAGGAATTACCACCCCATTCCAAGGTTGGCGGGGCGGTAATTCCCCCTTTCTCCTTGGCCCTTCACCATTCCCATTTTTGCCCCATAGGGCTCAATGGGAATGGGGAAGGAGCTAATTACGGTACCGCAAATTGCGGTACCGTAATTAGCACCAAGGTCCATTTGCAGGTCCCAACTTTAACAGCTGGTCTACACCAGCCGTTAAAGTCGGGTCCCGCTAAGGGACCTCGTAGTAAGGCAGTAAGGGTTTAGCGGTACCGGTGCCTACCGTATAATGAGGCCCAATGTGTTTCAAAGCGCTTCAAAGAGGGAGGGAACATGGGAAAATACAGTTACATTCAAACAAGTCCTTGAAACAAATTAGAATGTGAAAAATAGAACTATCATAATAAGCCTGGCGACATTTCTGATAGTGCAAGTGGAAAAACAAATAGGAGGAGAAAGGGAAGGGAAGGAGGAGACAAACCAGCAGTAACGTTACTATGCCTGAGGACAATTGTTGTAGTGCATGAATTACAGGAGATGGAGGAGGGGGAGTGGAGAGAGTGAGGAGGATAGAAAACAAACCGGAGACTAAACCTAGAAGGTCGGCTGACTATTCAGAATAGTCTAAGGGTGGGAGGAGAGGACAAGGAGGAAGAGGGGGGGCAGACAAGCTGCTAACAGAGGTCGCGGGACAACTGATAGGAGTAAGTGCTATGAGAAAGGAAAGTGGCTGCAAGACAGGAGGAGGGGGTAATGAAAGATGAGGGGAGAGTGGCTGTAAACCGGGCGGCTACGATTACTGGGGTAATGCCGGACTTAGACAGGAGATGGGAGAGGGGGAGGGGAAAAAGGTGGAGGGGGCTGCAAAAGACAGGCAGCTACAATTACTATGCCTGACGGAGGGGAAGGATAAGGGGAATAAGGGGGTGTTAGGAAGTAGCAGAGAGACCTGTAAGGGTGCAGTGGGGGAGGGCAGAAACCTTGCAGACCCCCAGCAAAACTGTTTGCAGTGCATTTTTGTGGAGAGCAGCTGCTGATGATGGGGGACGTGTGCTTAATTGGCCATTTCATGGGTACTTGCAAATGTCCAGATCCTGTTATTTTTTACAACCAAAAATACAGGCAGGGGGATGCTTCCACACAAATGCTGTTCTGTTACTATCTTTGAGGACTTGGAGGATATGTTTCAGTTAAATGGCAGGTTCCTTTTTCCTGGGGGTGGGGCTAGATGCTAAAATGGTTGTCGGGTCTTCTGAAGACTCCGGTGTTGAAGAAGAAGGCTCACCTAGTCTGTATGATGAACTGATCGTGTGGATGACTCATGTCTTGCTTTGTGGAAAAATCACTGTTAGTTGCCCTCAATAGAAGGCTATCTGATTGCCCTGGTCACGCCGCACACAGGGCACGGGTCAAGAGCACTACTGTAGACTAGATCATTTTCAAGGTAGATTTGCCAACATTGAAGTTATTTTTTTTATTTTTTATTACTTGGTTTAATTGAAAATCTATTTTTAGAAGAAAGCATTATTTTAATACGTAAGATCCTTGTCCATCCAATGGTTCACGATAATCTAGACCAGTGTTCTTGCTCCAGGGGCAAAAAAGAGAAAAAAATGTTTCTCGAATTTGAGGAAGCCTCCCATGATTAGTTCACTACAAGCTTGTCCAGTCCAAGCTTTGAGAAGAATCCCACCACTGCTATCATCCAGGCAGGTTTCACTCCACTCATTAGCCTAGCCCACCATTCATCCTCGCTGGCGTAGAGGTCCTTGAGTAGATGGCCAAGGTAAAGCATCCGGATCTCTTCTGTCCCCTTGCAGGCTAATTACAGATGTTTTGTTGTCTCCACTAGATCTGTATGGTTGCAGAACCGACACGTATTTGTACTCGCTTTGTTTCTTATTGCTAGAATCTCGTTTGTGTATAGCAGATTAAGGCGATTCCTCAAGAATATTTGTCACACTTTTCTGCCTGGGAATTTTGTCAAATAGGGTTTGGTTTGATTTACTTTTCCTATATTGTATGGCAGCTCTCTAGTAAGTTTACAAGCTGCTTGTTACGCTCACCTGGCATCCACAGCGACGCCACCAAACCGGGTTACTCGCTGGTATGCTTCTCAGCTTTGCCCTAATGTGGTCTGCGGTGAAGGTTGCCTGAAAATACAGGAGGACTGTGTTCAAGACTGACCTACTGGGGTAAGTATCCTCCCTCCACCCCTGTATGATTTCAGTCCCTCTGGCGAACTCTCCTCACCCTGTGGTAGAATTAGGCGTGCTCTCCGTCCTGCGTTCTTTGCAGGGGTGTGAAAACAAAATCAAAATATCGAGGCTGAGTACTCCAAAAGGAAATACACCAAATACGGGTTACAAAGGAACACACAAAGTACTTTATTTTATACTGAATCCAGTTACAAAAACAGAGCAAAATCAGATAGCTATCAGCCCTCAGTACAACACAACGAACTCCAGCGTGGTTCAGTGTGTTCAGTGAGAGACGTTGTACATTAGAATGCATTCGCTTTTTATACACTTGGTGGGCACGATGCCCAGCCCCACTTCGGGTTAATATTCCACTTAATACATCACCGATCTAGGGTTCGTGCCAAGTCTCGAACAACCGCATATAACTGGTTTGCCTTTAATACATGTATCAACAAGCCTATGCAATAACTGTGTATTCTAGATTTTCCATGCAGGCCTTCTCAAACATTAATATAATGTAGTTAAACAGATGTTCTACGTTCAGTATTTGAATACATTATTTCAACATATGCTCGTAGATTAGTTTCATTGCATGAGTAATCCTTTTACACACAGGTCAACGAAGGACAAGGTCTCAGTTCACAACCTCAACAAGTGGCCTGCAGGCAAGTTACATATTAGCTATGTACAGAGGTCAAGACGGCCAGGTTGTATTCTGGAATAACATCGTCCACCATTTTGACTCACAGGGTGACTTTTACAAAGCGAATCCTAAAATGGCGGATTGACCTAAAATGGCGGCTTAAATTGTTATAAGGTTAGGACCTTGTCACACGGATTCTTTTGCAAGCAACTTTCGAGCAGCTTGGCGTAGGCCAATATTAATATATTTATTGCAATAGGAGGCACGATATAATTTCACTGTTGACAGGGGCGCGTTGTCTTTCATGGGCGAGTGCGGTCCAGTTACTTCACTGACGCCGGCCTGTTTGATATTGTTCAGCTAGGTATTATTGCTGTTCTTTAGTTTTGTTGCTATCCTGCATGCCTTTCTTTGTTTAAAATGTCTCTTTTTTCTCCCTTAGGTATGCAGAGCTTCAGCGCGGTGAACTGGCTTGGTTGAGCCCCGCTGGTAAATGATGGCGCATTAAGAGCGCTATGATGCGGTAAGTAAACGCTATGCGCAGCGCTGCAAAGTCTTGCCTTTGCTAACCTGTTTTTTCCTTCCTTGTAGGTTGCGGTGTTCTTCAACGTGAGTGGAATGCCCAGAGTGGTGCCAGCCGAGAGGCGACCAGCCAGGTAAGCCTTTTGAGCAGTTCGTAATTTGTAAATGTCTCTACTGCTTTCTTTAATGTTGCCTCTATCTTCCTCTTTCACATCGTTCTGTCGAGGAGGCGTGCAGATTCGAGGAAGCTGTTCTCAGTAGCGGCGAGTATTTAAGGATGAAGACTGCAGGTAAGATGCTGCTGCTAATGATGTTCCTTTTGTCTCCTTGCAGGTTCTGCTTCTCCGAGGTTCAAGGGAATAGCTGGACACGGTGAGCGTCACGTTGCAAGATGCAAAGTAACGCGAAGCGTGTTGTCTTGCTCGGGTGTGGTTTAAATAGTCCCAACAAAATAGTCCAGGTAAAGTAGTCCCTAGGCTACCACACCCAAAACACTAGGCCGCATAGCTTGGTTCTTAGGAACCAAGCTATGTGGATGCCTCCATGTTGGCTGACAATACAATAAAGTAGTTCCCAAGCACATTGTTTTTCATGGTGTATGAGCCTGGCGCCATAGGCGGCAGGACTGGCCCCATGAGGGCTTTTGAAGAGGATGCCAGGCTCTAGAGGCCCGAGTCCTGACTCCACCTGGCCAATGGGTTTGCCAGAGGGGGTTTTGTCGAGGGCCGTGACAGCACTCCCCCCTAAGGCCCCTCCCATGGTGTTCCTTCTGTCTGGCCCAGGTTTGGTTGGGAAGTTCCGATGGAATTTCCTGATTAGACGTGGTGCGTGGATAGTCTCACTGGGCTCCCAGGATCTATCTTGTGGTCCAAATCCTTTCCAATTGAGGAGAAAATATAGCTTTGTCCTAGAGTATTTAGAGTCCAAGATATCTTTGACTTCGAATTCTGGTTCTCCGTCAACAAGTATGGGCTTAGGTGGTGTCCCAATCCGTGTGCCGGGTTGCATTGGTTTCAGGAAGGACACACGGAATACCGGATGGATGAGTAGATTAGGTGGTAATCCAGTTTCACGGCTGCTGGGTTGATAATTGCCTTAATGGTATAGGGTCCTAAGAATTTGGGATGAAAGGTCTGGGTTCCCTTGATGGGTACGAATTTAGCAGCTAACCAAACTTTGTCTCCTACTTGATAATCAGGGGCCTTTTTCCGGTGTTGGTCGGCAAATCTCTTTTGTTTTTCTTTGGCGTGAATAAGGTGTTCCTTTGCCCATTTGAAAGCCTGACTAATGGTTGTGTGTAGAGTCTTTACCGCTGGCATTTCCAAGCTGGCTGGAAGGTCTCGTTCAGAGGTACGTGGATGTCTACCATAAAGGGTATAGAAGGGCGTTTGTCCCGTGCTTTAATACAAAGAATTGTTATATGCATATTCGGCCAATATGCATTCTTTCTATATTGGAAAGACTATAGTAGGTCTTTCCAATTCCTTTGTTCGTGGTGCAGCATGCACCGTAAATATTGCTCGAGTGTCTGATTGGTTCTCTCGGTTTGGCCGTCCGTTTGGGAATGGTGACTGGTAGATAGCCGAACGTCGATCTGCGCCATTGCACCACATTTTTTCCAGAAGTTTGAAACAGACTTGCTGCCCCGATCAGAGACCCGAAGGGAAGCCATGTAGCTTAACCACGCCCTCCAGGAACACTTTTGATAAATGGGCTGCATCTGGGAGGCCTTTGAGAGGAATAAAATTGGCCATCTTCAAGAATAAGTCCACAGCTACAAGGATGGTGTTGAACCCTTGGCTTGGAGGTAGATCAGTGATGAAGTCAAGGGAAAGAGTGTGCCATGGAACTGGAGGTTGTAGGGGACCAGATGGTTTTTGTTTCTGTGATTTATTTTGTGCGCAGACACCGCAGGACTGAATATACTGAATGTTGTCCTTATGCCAGGTAGGCCACCAAAAGTTCTCTTTCACCTTAGCTAGGGTTTTGGCGATCCCAGTATTCCCTTCGATCAGTGATTCATGATAGTTTGAAATAATATGCTGTTGTAATTCCTTCTTGGGTACATATAGGCGATCCCTAAAAAAGGGTAGATGGTCCTTGATGGTATACTCTTCTCCTTGAGTTTGCCATGCGAGGTAGGCATCAGGATTCATTGTCCGTTGGATTTCTTTTCGTAGTTCTGTTTGTGTTAAGGCTGTTGTGATACCCAAGAGTTTATCTTCAGGTATAATAGGTACTGGGTCTGGAGTTGTATGTACTATTTCATCTATGCCCATGCGAGATAAGGCATCCACCTTTCTGTTTCTGACTCCTGGTCGAAATGTGATTACATAATCATATGCAGCGAAGAAAAGGCCCACCGTAATTGGCGTGAGGACTTGGCCTTGGCTGTTCTGAGATATTCCAGGTTTTCGGTGGTCTGTGATGACTGTAATGGTGTGTCTGGCCCCCAGAAGGTAGTGCCTCCAGGGTTTAAAAGCAGATTTGATAGCCAGGAGTTCCTTGTTCATGATGGCATAATTAATCTCTGGAGGTGAGAACCTTTTTCGATCAGAAGGCCACAGGATGTAGCTGGCCAGTTTCCGGGTCTCTCTATGAAAGGACAGCCCCCATTGCGAGACTGGATGCATCAGTTTCAACGACATAAGGGAGGTCTGGATGAGGATGTCGCAGGATTGGAGCGGAGGTAAACCTTTGTTTAAGTTCCTGAAAGGCTTCTTCTCCTTCTTCAGTCCAAGCAAACTTTTTATTGTTTTTTTTCGTAATAGTACTGTGATTGGGTGCACAACCTGAGAGAAATCTGGGATGAACCGGCGGTAGAAGTTCACAAAGCCCAGTATGCTTTGTACCCCTTTCAGAGACGTCATTGAAGGCCATTTCAGAATGGCATCTACCTTGTGCACGTCCATTCTGATGCCTCCTGGAGTAAGGATAAAACCAAGAAATTCTACTTCGGTGACGTGAGAAAAGCACTATTCAAGCTTTGCAAACAAGCGATGTTGACTGAGCTTGGTGAGGGCAGAACGAACGTGCCTCACATGATCTTGTTCCGAGGCTGAGTATATTACGATGTCGTCTATGTATACTAAGGTGCCCACATCATTTAACTCCCTTAAGATGTCATTCATGAAATACTGGAATGCCGCAGAAGCGTTGCATAACCCGAAGGGCATGACTTGATATTCAAACAAGCCGTACTTAGTACGGAAGGCGGTTTTCCATTCATCTCCTTTTCTGACTTGGACCAGGTGGTACGCTCCTCGAAGGTCCAATTTGGTATAAATCTGGGCATCTTTACCTTGGTCTAGCATCTCAGGGATAAGTGGCAAATGGTAGCGGTTCTTCACAGTGATCTGGTTCAATGCGCGGTAGTCAATACATGTTCTCAAGTCTCCTTCCTTTTTCGGTACGAAGAACAAAGGACTGGCTGCGGGGGACTTCAAAGGACGGATACATCCGTTTGCAAGTTACTGGTCTAAATAGGATTTCAAATGAAGGTTTTGTGGTTCTGTGAGAGCGTAGATCCTGCTGCAAGGGATTTGTGTACCAGGAACAAAGTCGATCTGACAATCATAGGGCCTGTGCGGCGGCAATGTATTGGCTTGGTCCTTTCGGAAAACATCCTGGAAATTATGATATTCACTTGGCAAGGTATTAGTTGCTCCCAGGGTTGATACTGTCGCTCAGGGAGTCATGGGGATACAGACGTCGGGTTTCGCCTCTTGGTAATAGCAGGCAGGGGAGCAGTGACCGGGGAAGGTTAATTTTCATGCCCGTCAGTCTATCAAAGGGTTGTGAGCAACCAATCATGGCATCCCTAGTATTAGCCTGAACTGAGGTGCCTTGATGAGATCGAATGAAATAGACTCCCGATGTCCATCCTGGCACAGCAAGGTTACCCTGGCTGTGCACTGGGTTACTGGTCCAGAAGCGATTTCTGTCCCATCCACGGTGGTTGCCTTGTCCATAGTTGGCTTAAAACACAAAGGAAGCCCCATCTCTGTTGCCAGTTCTTGATCAATATAATTTCCAACTGCTCCGCTATCGATGTATGCTTCAATGGCATGCATTCTTGACGATTGTTGGTGGTTAATTAAGATCACTGGTATTGCAAAGTGCAAGGTCAGCAACTCTTTGTTCTCACTCGACAAACCGACCCCTACATTTGTTGAGCTTGGTAGTTTTCCGATTCCTTAGCTTCATTCTTCTCTGTGGCCCGACTGTTCTTCTTGGGGGTTTTACTGGACAGTCCTTCAGGAAATGTCCTGGTTTCCCACAATACAAACAAAGCTGTTGTTGTCTTCTTTTGTCCCGCTCTTGTTTTGTTAATGGAGGCCGTATCCCTCCAATCAGCATGATTTCTACAACATTTTCAGGTATACAGGGTGTGTTTTCCCTTTGTCGAACATACACGGTTCGAGGGTCCGTCTTAGACTGGTCTGCCTTTCGGTCCTGCAACCGGTGGTCTAGCTGCACGACCAGATTTATGAATTCTGCACAGTCTCTGGGTGGATCAACCACCTGGGCTAAGACGTCCTTTAATTCGCCTCGTAAGACTCGATGGAATAACGTGGTTCTTTTGTTTTCTGGCCACCTAGCTTCGGCAACCAGTCTGTTGAACTGTTGAAGGTAGCATTGTATATTAACAAGTCCTGATTCCCCTGTCGGAGGGACAAGAGTTCATTGTCTACTGCTTGTTCCTGGGAATGGCGAGCAAAAAGTTTTTCCATTTCTCTCTGGAACCCCCCAAAGTCATATAATAGAGGATCGTCATGAGTTACCAATGCAACGTGACCCTCACCCAGTCCAGCCATTCCCTCAAACCTCAGAGAAGCAGAACCTGCAAGCAGACAAAAGGAACCTCATTAGCAGCAGGATCTTACCTGCAGACTTCATCTTTAAACACTCGCAACTACTGAGAACAGCTTCCTCGAATCTGCACGCCCCCTGGACAGAACGATCTGAAAGAGGAAGATAGAGGCAACTTGCAGGTTCTGCTTCTCCGCGGTTCGAGGGAATAGCTGGACACGGTGAGCGTCACGTTGCAAGCTGCAAAGCAACGCGAAGCGTGTTGTCTTGCTCGGGTGTGGTTTAAATGGCCCCAACAAAATAATCCAGGTAAAGTAGTCCCTAGGCTACCACACCCAAAACACTAGACTGCATAGCTTGGTTCTTAGAAACCAAGCTATGTGGATGCCTCCATGTTGGCTGACAATACAATAAAGTAGTTCCCAAGCACATTGTTTTTCATGGTGTATGAGCCTGGCGCCACAGGTGCCAGGACTGGCTCCAGGAGGGCTTTTGAAGAGGATGCGAGGCTCTAGAGGCTCGAGTCCTGACTCCACCTGGCCAATGGGTTTGCCAGAGGGGGTTTTGGGTGAGGGTCGTGACACTGCTGCTTCTTCCAGTGTTTGGATGCATTGTATTCCAGTAACTGCTTTTTTACCTTGGATGGATTTAGCTTCAGCTCCTCTTCGGAGCTACCCAGTGTTTCAAGAAGGTGTGTGTTATTTGTCACCCATTTAGTGAGCATCCTGCTGTTTCCTCCGCCTATTTTATTTTTTATAGTTTCCAAAATCAACAGTGGTGAAGGTAGAATGACCTTTCTATATAGCATTAGGCCATTGACGGCAACCATCGCGCTCGTGGACATTAAGCTCAGTTCCCTGTGGATGAGTACTATGGGTACTGATTGCGGCAGGCTCAATACATTCCGCCAAAACTCGTCCTCTAGTTTTTGCCAAAAAACTTCCGGGATGGTGGGCATGATTTCGACTCCATATATTAGGCCCGGGACCACCTTTGCCTTGTAGAAATTCAAGAGTGGAGTCAACGAAAAGTAGCCGTACTTCCTATCAATTGCTTTTGTTTCAGCTATTGATGATCTGAATTTTACCTGAAGATGTTCTTGCATTGGAATTCCAGAGGGACTATTGCTCAAGATGATACCCAGGTATCTAAAACTCTTCACCTTTTTCAAAGATGCACCTTCAAGACTCCATTTCAATTGTTGTTATTTTTTTGTTGTTTTCTCGAAAGACATTATTTTAGTTTTCTCTTTGTTCAATTCAAGTTGGTTTTCCCTTATGGAAGCGAGCAAGTTGTTTAGTTGCCTATGTAAACCAATGGACATTTGGTCCATTAGAATAATGCCGCCTGCGTAAAGTAGTATTGATAATGTTGAGTTGCCCAATGTGGGTGGAAAGGTTCTTACTCAATGATTTTATAATCTGCGATGTAAGCATTGTACAGAGCTGGCGCCAAGGGGCAGCCATGTTTGGCTCCTCACCCTGTTGATGGATTTAGATAACAGTCCCGCCCTGGTCAATCTTACACGCATTGTGGTATTGGAATAGAGTGCTTTTATCAGGTCTAATTTTGACCCAGGGCAATTGAGGGTTTTTCGAGCTTTGACCATAAGATGTCACGGTTGACCTGGTCAAATACCTGGACCAGGTTAACGAACGCCAAGAAGATGCGAGGTTTGCCCTCCATGACCCTAGTCTTCAGTGAGCTCAGGAGCAAAATATTGGCAGTAGTCCGCCTTTGACGAATCCCGCTTGTAGTTTGTCAGAACAAGCACCCTGATTAGACCATTCCTGGAACTTGTCCAAGGCGAACGAGCTGAAGATTTTGCCGATTGTATCCAAAAGTGCGATAGGCTGACAATGGAGTGGATTGTCTTTTGGCTCCTTTTTTAGAAATGTGTACCACAAGTGCCTTCTTCCAAGAAGGTGGAATTTCTTTCCTTTGTACACAATTCTGGAAGACTTCACTTAAAAATTTTGTCCATGCCTCTGGATGTTTTTTTAGGTCAAAGTTTGTTATCCCAACAGGACCAGGTGTGCGTGAGGAGTTCCGTTTCTTGATTTTTGCTAATATCGACTTGGTATCAAATGGAATCTTCCAGGCCATAGATGGTTGATATTGCTGGCTTTGAGGATTGATCACTGGCTTTTTGTATAACTCTGTAAAGTGGGTTACCGGAGTCGGCAGCAGAGTCGAACGCAGTCTTTGGCAGTCCCTCCTTGCAGCCCCTGTGTGCAGTCTATCTATAGTATCTATCTGTGTGCGAGCGGTTCCATATATGAACAGCGTCCCGCCGCGGAGTCGACAGCAGAGTCGAACGCAGTCTTTGGCAGCCTATGGCTGTGGCAGGTCAGGCCACGGGGAAGAACAAGGACGCCTTCTAAGAAGTGCCCGCTCACAGAACATGGAAAAAGTCCCCTTGGAGCTGGTATCTGTAAGGAGGGGAGAGCTTCATCCTGTCGGGCCACCAGGTAAGAGAGGACGTCCAATTCCTCCTGAAACCATGGTGAATCCTGCCCCAGCTCAAATCCTCCCAGGTCCTCCGAACCCCAGCAACCAAACTGAAAAACCACTAAGATCCCCTGAACTTCGCCTAACACATCGAAAAGAGAAAACCAACCTTACCCCTGAACTATTACCCTCACGGGCACCCCTCCATTCCAAGAACGCACAGCCCACCCAGCAACCCCAGAGCTTAATGCAGGTAGAGGGTAAAGGGGGGGGCAGAAGGCTCAGCAGAGAAACTCTGTGCTTTAACAGACTCCACACAGTCACTTACAGAGCAGTCACAGAACGCCTGTAAAGAGCCCATTGTGGCTCTCAAGCTGTTTAGAGCAGACAATAAGGATTAGGCTAACGAGGGTGAAACAGAGGAGCTCAGTGCAGTGAAAGAAACACCACACCAACTAAACCTTGAGAGTAACAACTCAGCCACGGGGGGATTCCTCCAACGATGCTCACCCTGATCGACATCCACCTGACCATTGAGAAGGATGACTTGGTGACTCCACCTTTCTATGAGAGCGAACAGCCTGATGTCGACCAGGAGGACGCTCCAAACCTACCTGGAAACAAAAGGATAAATTTGGCTTCAGACGCGTTTGAAGTACCGTCAATTATTCCTCCACCCTCGGTCAAAGCACTGGCCTGACATGCGAGAGCAGAGAGATCCTCTAATTCGACATGGCCCACTCCTGAAGGCAAAGCCAACGTACCATCGAGCAACGCTGAACACAATGAGAGAAAGTGTATATCTAACCAGAGAAAAAGCAAGTAAGAACAGGAGGGTATCAACCCATAAAATAACAATTACGCACAACGCCTAAACTCCAGAGGAAAACAGTGCGGATAATGCCAAGAACAAAAGGCCCGAACAGGAAAACCACATCGGCCCAATCACGGCATCTGCCATTACCCCTGAACGTATTGTAGGATTTCTTCTTCAATCAAAAACAGCAGCAACTGGACAGGCAGCAGCAGAACTTTCAGATGCTGAGATCTTGGCCGAAGTGGAAGACGTAGCGGAGCTCATCATGCCTTTGCCTAAATCCCAGGAATTAGCAAGAATGGTATCCGGGGTTCTACCATCGCTGCAAATCAGGCTAAGCATAATTCTACCCAATTAAGATGGCATTTTGGTAACCTGGTTACTAATGGACAGAAAACTTCTTTGTCCAATGTAGATGCCCCAAGAACAGGATCGACTCCCTTGAACACCTCTGCAGCGACCTCAGGGACGGTGAGCACAATGCCTGATCCCTCAGATGCGACTCCAAATGGAGATAATAATTCTGATCGGAGGCCTCCTCCAAGACAACAGCTTACTCAAGTCGCTCAAGGGACTAATCTCCATCAGCTCATTGGAGGCTCACCCATTAATATTGAACCAGCGCCTCTCACAGATGGATCACCACACCATCTTCGGAATTCGCATAAGGAATCGGCATTGGCAACTCAAAGGCCTTTCAATAATCCAGAGAGCACAATAATGCATGGTAAGCCTTACAAAACTCCACCTCACAAAAGACGTCTGAGTAGATTTCTATTCCCATGCCAAAAGACTCACCATTGAAAAAGCCTGACCTCCTATCGATAATGTCGATAGTAACCATTGAACTGGCGCTGTTTAGTAAGCTTTACAAAGCGCTAAACGACACCCTAAGGGACCACACCACCATGATGGCCCTTATGCATATGAAACTCTGTTACCTAGAAGGTTTTGTTATGGCCAAGAAAAACCATGCATGAAATCGCAATCTGTGGAAGCTTCGTTATGGCCAACACTGCACCAGACGACCACCTGTACAGCCGCGGAATAGCTAGCTGGTTTTCAAACTCTGTCAGCACTCAGACTCCCGCCATCGAATCCAGCAATGTACCACCATTTACTAAACAAGTGGACCGGACTCGGGACACTGTGGTGAACTCCAGTAGGGCCTCCTATAGATCAGCACCGTTTGCGTGATCCAAACCAACCTCCAAAATCAGTTGAGAAGCAGACATTACCTTGCCATGTTAGACAAGTTCTCATTGAGTAAAACAAAGAAAACGGCTCTATCTCTTCAATCACTATGGACACGATCCAAACAGCCAGCATTGAGATTCAAGATCCAACCCAACCGGATCGAGTAGGGGCAGGTTGAATTTTTATGCAAAAGGCCAATGCGTCACAGGAAGAGATGATAAAAAAAAGTACCCAAGTGAACGTCTCAGTCAAACCAATCCGAAATCTCAACCCATGTCAAGGATAAGGGGGAAGTGGTTTTAAAAATCTCGAGAAAAATGTCCCCTGACCCGTCTCCACAAAAATAAGGGAATCCAAAACCTAAAATCAGAGTGAAAAGAAAGGAACTGCCTGACCCGGATGATGACATGCAGTCATAGCAGGCAATCGACTTGATGGACCTGAGTCTGTATACAATCGAAGACTCTGAATCAGAACTGATCCAGCCAGTTCAGCAAAAAAAGAAAAGCAGAAGATCTTCGCCTGGAGGACTCATCCTTTGAGCATATAAAAATAAAATCACAATCATAGACCTGCCTTCTCCCAAATTCCTAACCATGGATGAAAAACAGAAACTGATTCACAAAGAGAAAGAGATTTCCAACCAAAACTAGCATTCCAGTAACAAACGTTCAAGACCAAGATCTGATAACCATAATGCCACTTGAAAACAAGAATGGAAGTGTACGATTGACTGTGCGCAGTCGCCTTCTCTCAATAGGAAACCACACGCATCTCCTCAATACAATGTTCGCAATAAATGTCTCGACCAAAATGACACATGCACTAGAGGACGATTAAGACATCACAAGGATAATAAAAAAAAACTGTTTGTTCTCCCTTAATGTCCAGACAAAGAATTACGAGTACGAACCAAACGTCAAGAACAGACAATCCCTCTTCAACTCGCACCTTTAAGTTGGAAAGAATCACAGAGCGCAACGACAATCTGATCCTGAACCGGAGAACCATATCAAAACTATTTGATGAAATTAGAAACCTGAGACGCTTGTCCACGAGTGACATAAACATCGTTGAACCTAATCCAAACGGTCGAAATGATAGCTCTTTCCTCCACATCGACTCCAAAAGGTCAAATGCATTCTATTGGATGCAACTGCGAACCTCCTGTCCCTGGGATACAATCTCAGTGAAACAAACTCCGATGGAAGGTTGAGAAAACCCCAAGTAATTATCAGGTGATAGAAGAGTGGAACGCTGTTGTGATTCTCTTTGGTGTTTAATCTACCCCTTGGCTGAATTAAAGAGCATAGTAAAAATATCATGTTCAAATATGCTGAAGCAGACAATCAGTGATGTCAGCAATGGTGGTCTCTTAATCAGTCTAAGATATTGTACATCTCAGTAATGACACCGGCTAAGAATGAGATGTATTTGTCTTCAAGTAAAAAAGTTCCAGATCAGAACATTATTATAGCCATGGAATAATTTTCTTGTAAAGTGAAAGGATTTTTTCTGCCCCTGTAAATTGTGGGTTTCTCGAATATAACCAGGGTGTTTATGATATGATTTGATGAGTCATTTATAACGCACCAGTACTCAAGTGTTTATAGGCGCGACAAGACAAGGAAGGGGAAGACAAAAAGGAACAAAACAAACGATTTTACTATGCCTTGTGTCATTCAGATCGTGCAAGGGGAAGGGAGAGAAGTTCCAGGGGGAGGGAAACAGAGTGTACTAGAAAAGCTCAAGTAAGTGCGGCTGGGGTGGCCGGTTCTAAGTAAGTGCAAGGAGGCAGGGGACTGTAGGGTTGCATATGCAGTCCCTGGTGCATGGTAAGACTGGAGGCAGTGCTTTGGGCTACTGGTCCCAATTAGGTTCAGGGGGAGGCCGGTAACCTGTTAGCATGGCAGACAGGAACATCAGCAGGGGAGAGAGAGAGAGAGAGAGAAAGCAGAAGCAAAAATTGAGTTTTTTGCTCACATTTGAGAGAAGCAGGGAGGCAATTCCAGAGGGAGGCACCAACCAAGGAGAGAGATCTACCCCCCACTCTTAGCCTGGAGGGGTGTCTGACCCTCAGAGAGTTGCAGGTGGTTGAGCGGAGGGCTTGACAAGGAAAGTGCTTAGGAAGAGTGAGTTGGATGTAGTGTGGTTCCCACACCAGAAAGCCTTGTGGACAATGCAGAGGGTCTTGAACGTGATACTTCCAGCCACTGGGAGCCAGTGGAGAGATTTCAGGGTTAGAGAGATATGATCATTGGGGTTGAGGCCAAGGAAAGGTCTTGCAGTCCTATTCTAGATTTGTTGCAGGGGTCGAAGAGTAGAGGCAGGAAGATTTAGAAAGAGGCTGTTGCAGTAGTCCAGCCTGGAGAGAACCCGAGCTCTGGATACAGTGAGCTTCAGGGGGAAAGTGAGAAAAGGAAGAATACCTCTGAGGAGGTACAGCTGGTAGTGGGACTTCTTAGAGATGCTTGTGATGTGAGGAGAGAAGAAGAGGGTGGGTTTGAAGATGAGACCAAGTTTTTTTGCCTTGCACAAACGTGCAGGTACAGGGTTCAAGGAGGGCAGCCAGAGTGAAAGAGGGAAAGCGGGAGCAGGGTTCCCAATGAGAAGGATCTCAGACTTACATTTTTTGATGCCTCAAGTCATTGGGCACTGGTTTGCAAGTTGCGGCCGTTCAGAAGCTTTGGCCTATAACGCCCTACATCCCTAGCCAGTATAGTCAACGGTAAGGGACCATGGAAGTTATAGACTAAAATATCATAGAGTCACTGGTTGCCCACCACTCTGGTAGGGCAAATTAGTTATTCTGGACTGCTCAATCAAAGAAAGCTCATCTATGGTATCACTTATTCTGGTCATGAAAAACTATAAGGATGTGGTGGCAACTAGAAAAAGGGTCGACCCAACTTGCGCATGGCAGAAGATGCAGGAGAAGATGGGAAAAGGAGATAGACTAACTATTTTCGATAGGAGCTACAACAGGAACTCATCAGGAAGGGGCATGAGTGATGTCAATCCTAACATTCGTTCAGGCAAGTGGATATCCAACTTTGTGTAGTTTAGAATCCACATGGTATTCCTCAAAAGGGTGCTTGTGGTAAAAATGTCAGTCTTGAGTAATAAGAATACGTGCAAATAACAATTTCTGACGTTAGGCATACAGCACTGAAAACAAATAATGCATCAAGCTCTGATGGGATTCAATTGACCTTTTCAGATATAATAGTGAATAATAATGTTTGGCTACCATTCATTGTGAATGTCTGTAAATCAGCCATTTGATCTGACACCTGCTGGTCTGCAGATGTGATCCCTGTTTTTAAAAGGGGTGATCGACTTGAAACTGCGTGCTACTACCCTATCTCATTTTCAAATAAATTAGCTGAAATCAGGGACATAATTTCACTTGGTTAAGTGAACAAACCTTATAATATGATCTCCAGTTTGGATTCAGGGTAAGACATAACACTATTGAACAACACCTGACTCTATATTTCTAACATAATAAGCTTCTTGTAGACCAAAACGGCCACATTCTCTCTAAATTACTGATGTACGGTCTTCCTTTGATAGCATTTATTGGCATAAGTTATACGAGATCTCACCAGATGTATGTATGTAGGTATGGGATTTAAAAACTGCAAACCTAGCCGGGAAGCAACCCAGCACTCCACCAAAGGGACAAATCCAGGGGGTACAAGTGGGGTGCAGGGATATCAGGAGAGGGGGATCTCCAGAGGAAAACAACAGGTTGAGTGGATTGATCAGAGATTGGAAAGATGTTATTTTAAGAGTATTGTCTTCAGAATGCGCCTGAGGTGTTGGATGGAGAGATCCAGTCTTATCTGCATGATAACGTGTTCCCGAGACAGGGGGCCTTGCAGGAATAGGACTTTTTCCTTTTTTCCCCTCCGACAGTTCTTAGTTTCCAACCTGGCAATATTGTGGCTTCTTGTGCTGTTTCTGGCATCTGGCGATGGTGAGTTTCTCAGCCAAGTTGAGGGATATGATATCATATGATAGGTTATTTATAACGCGCTTAATACCCAGAGGTTTCAAAGTGCGCACCTGGGGATCAAACCTGTGTTGCTCCATGTCATCTTGCTTCCATGGCGAGCACGTTGCTCCTGAGCTATCCTCCCGAGGTGTTCTGGTTGTGAATGCCTTGTAGGTAATGCAGGCAATCTTGAACTCGATGCATGCTTAAAACCCTAAAGAGTAGCCAGTGCAGCTCCTCGGGGATGGGACTAATGTGGTCAAGTTTTCCTAGCCACGCAATGCAGTGAGCATGCTGGATGGTTTTTAGAGGGGCCAAGGGGTGCTTTAGTATTCCAGCGAGCAGGGCACTCCCACAGTACAGCTAGGAGGTGACCAAAGCTTGGACAACTGTTCTAAACGTGAGCCAATGATGAAAGGTCTGCTTGGTTGGCTTGGAAATGAGGTGAAGGAAAACGGCAAGGATCACTATGTTGATGGTGTGGGTAACATTGTTGCCCTGATTGGTTGGAAACCAGATTGGGATAGTGATGTCCATGTACTGAAAAAGTCGCTCTTTAATAAAAATAGAAACATAGGATTGGTGATCTAACAATGAGCACTTAATGAATTTCAAGAATTGCAGAGATAAAGGGTGTGTAATTCATACATACAAAATGCCTCAGTTCTACTTAACATTGTGCCCGTCTCCTGCTGTTTGTAGATTCTTAATATGATGAAGATGCTTCTGACCAAACCACCGCTGACAAATGCACTCAGGACACATGGCGGTTCCACCCTACCGGAAAACAGGTGTATTTCAATGGCTCTTGTTTAATTATTCATTGGAGTGTGGGAATAATGATTGGATTATCTTAGAGCGTGTGTGTGTGTGTGTGTGTAGTTTCAATTCTCAAGGGGGATAATTGTCTGATTGTGGAGTAGTTTGTTGTTTGTTTTTCATTTTTGCTACTAAGTTGCACTATGGCATCTCCAATGGGAGCTAAGGCTACTGGAATATGTATATGGGATGTGGCTATGTGCCACGTGATGAATGAGGGAAACACTTTTTTCTGTTCTCTTTCTATTGGCGTAATGTCAAGTGACAGTGGTACAGTGTTTTCTACTACTACTCACCAGACAACAGTACATGGGCAACAGGAAAAGAAGGACCTACCACCCTTAGTGGCATCGGGGCATTGAGGCAACGTAGTCTGAGTAGCCACACCACCAGTAGAGGCACACTGTCTCGTTGCTGGCACGCCTCTTTTACGTTTCCTGCTGCCAGAGTTAGGGTAAATAGGGACATTGGGCCTCATTACGACCCAGGCGGTAATCTGCCGCCATTACCGCCATGGCGTAATGAGCGTTAACGCCGTGGGCCAATGGCGTAAAGAGCGCCACATTACGACCCATAGCGCACGAGCATTACGCCATGGCGGTAATACAATTAACGCCATGGTGGAAAAGGCCCCTACCGGCATCATAAGTCGAGCAAGGTGCACTTCCGCCACCGTAAGTAGCGGCCACCGTAACTAGCGGCCACCGTAATTAGCGGTGGCCGCAATTAGCGGTCACCGTAAAAAGCAGAACCGGAAATAGCGTCATCGCGGCGGAACGGGAAACAGCACGTCGGCCATCTTTAAAAACACAATCCATTGCCATCCTACCGAACAACACCAGATCCAACCCAGACACCTGTCCCAACCAATCACCCACCCATCCAACTACCCAAAAATGCCTAAAGTTGTTAAGAAGGCATGTGACCGCCAGCGCCAGGAAAGATTTAGCCGGGAGGAACTCTGCATGCTTGCGGAGACCCTGCAAGACAACGCAGCTGTCGTTTTCTCCCCGGAAATGACCAGGACAGCAATAGCGAAAAAGAAGGCCATCTGGGCCCTGGTGGCCGAGCGCGTCAGCGCGGTGGGGACCGTACCCGGCACCCCACAGCAGTGCAGGTAGCGCTAGGATGACCTTTGCATACGGGTCAGAGCCGTCATCTCTGCGAACCGCAACCTTGCCCTGGGTACCGGTGGAGGTTCGGAATCCCCACTAAAACTCCAACCGTGGGAGGAGATTTGTGCAACCACGATTGGCATGGAAGGCATTGAAGGCGTCGGAGGGATGGAAAGGGGAGCTCCGACATCAGGCGATGAAGGTAGGTGCCTCAAACAATACATGCCATAGTCACTGCAGTCCATTCATGTGTAGCACAAGGTTGCCCTAGAGTGTAAATGCAACACATTAGCTCCACACTGCCCATAGCCACATGCGAGCACCACCCTGTATACACTGCTGGCACCCACATACCTGCATCCACATTCGACACAAAAAGGAGACAACCTGCATGGCCCTGCCTGAAATCTGCCTCATCTACTGACCAGAATCATGTCAATCATTGTCATTCCAAAGTCCGCAGACCCATCAATAACGCCCTCCCTCCTTTGCCCCACCACAGGCACAGATTCACACCCCGAGGACCAGGACACCCCTGCGACGAAGAGAGCCAAGAAGGCCAATAATACCATCCCCGCACCCTCAACCTCAGCTGCAGTGAGGCAGACCCCACAACAAGCAGAATCCACTGCAAGCAAACCGGACGGGCCACCGGCAAGCACCCCTGTAGGCAGCAGGCCAGCAGCAGCAGCTCCACCTGTACCAACATTGCCTGCCACAGAAAGCACCGGGTCTGCGGCCAGCAGCAACATGGGAGAAACAGCTGCAATTGCTGCATGTTCAGACTCTGACATTGAGGAGCACGAAGTCAGAAGCCCCACTGACCTACTACATTCCCCCCTGTTTGTCAGACGCCAGCCCCCATGAGGATCACACACAGGGGCACACAGAGGTAGAGGAGTGGCCTTCTACCCCATGCCCAGTCCTCAGTCCACAGGAGGGGAGCAGCCCCTCCATCACACCACCAGCACTGGGCATGGCCCAGCAGGGGCAGCAGTCCCTCGAGGAAATCATAGAACGGCAGCAACAACTGTCCACGATGCTGACTGAGCATGCCGCGGAATGTGTGGGGGCTAGGGCAACCATTGAACAGGCCACGGAGACCCTAAGGGCCGAAGTAGCGCAGAGCACTGCCACCCTGAGGGATGCCATGCAGGCCATGTCCAGGGACATCTGTGGTGAACTTGCCGGCTTGCGTCGTGCGCTCACTGAGCTCACCCACACCCTACAGGACGTGCATGCACGGGGGCAGGCAGGGACATCCTTTGCTGCCAGTTCTGCACAGAGCAGCCCCGTCCGACGTTCCGGACGTAACCTGCGCTCCACAGCCAGGGGTGCCCCGGGGGCCGGGAGAGGGGGCTTTTAACAGCCTGTGGCCACTGTCACAGGCATCTGTTGACACCTACATGGGGTGTGTTGGGGTGTGCAGGGGGGAGGGGGTGTGTTGGGGTGTGCAGGGGGGAGGGGGTGTGTTGGGGTGTGCAGGTGGGAGGGGGGAGGGGGTGTGTTGGGGTGTGCAGGGGGGAGGGAGGATGGGGGAGTGGTTGTGTCACAACGTTTTATGATTGAAATACACTTTTTGCTTTCCCGAAATGAAATGTGTGGACATTTTCATTGCATATGTGTGCTTTATTGGTGTACAGTCCACAGTGTGCATGTCCCAGAGACACACAGTGCCCCAAGTGCAGTCTCCATGTGATACACACCAGCCGTGTGTGCTAGAAGCAGTGGTCGATGATACTTTGGCGCGTTGCACGCCCCTCCTGTGCATCGCCTCCTCCATGGGGTGCCGCCCCATCTGCACCCTCCTCATCCTCGTCAGGTGGTTGCAGTTCTGCGTCAGGGGGCAGGGGCACATTCCGTCTGACGCACATATTGTGTAGCATGACACATGCCATGACGATCTTTGCCACCTTCTCATGGCGGTACAGGAGTGCCCCACCAGACCTGCTGAGGCTTCAGAACCGTGCCTTCAATAGGCCAAATGTCTGCTCTATGACCACACGAGTACGTGTATGTGCACGGTTGAAGTCCTCCTCGTGCTGGTTCTGCGGGTTCCGGACTGCTGTAAGGAGCCACCTCTTCAGGGGATAGCCTGCATCACCTGTATGTAGGCGAGAATGTATGTGTCAGTCATGTCGTCTGATCAAGAACATGATGTGCCACCATGGCTTGCATCCAACTGTTACTTTGGCTCACTTCTACATGCACTAATTGATTCACGCAATGCAACCAGTATATACTCATGGCTCCCATGGCCTGTTTTGCATGCCATCACCCAATGTATGCAGAGGGGTTGTGTGCCTTGTGAGTGCCCATCCACTGTGTCCGTTCATGCCGTTTGGTTAGTTGGCCTGGCACATGTCCTGTGATGGCAATGCGCACATCATTGCAACATTGCTGTGGGCCTCATCATGACCCCAGTGAGCAATGCTGATGTAGACAGGGACATTGTGGGGGCCCTGCTGTCTGTGTAATGGTGTGTTGATGTTTCTGTCCGTCATGTGCCTCCTTCGTGGGCAGTTATGGGGGACAGGCCTATCGGTTGATGGTGTTTGGTGACGTGCATGTAGGTGCTTTTCATTGTTGACAATGTGGTCTGATTTGGTAGAATGCACTTGCAGATGGTTGTGTCATGGTTGGGACACAACCTCATTCACATGGTAGGGCTGCATGCATTGGCTATTGGCTTTACTGGTGTTAGGTGGAGTATGGGTTGCTTCAGGGTATCCTCTGTCTCCGTTCTCTCTGCTACTCACAGCCAGGTGGAGTATGCATCATTCCCCCCCCTTTCAGCCAGGTGGGTATGCATCATCCCCCCCCCTTTCAGCCAGGTGGAGTATGCATCATTCCCCCCCCCTTTCAGCCAGGCGGAGTATGCATCATTCCCCCCCCTTTCAGCCAGGTGGAGTATGCATCATTCCCCCCCAGCCCCTCAGCCAGGTGGAGTATGCATCGGTACGTCATTCACCTGCCCACTTCCGTGACATTGGACTCACCGAGTAGCCAGGATCTTGGGCCTGCATGTCGCTCCATGTAGTGTGGTATTGTGGAGTTCCTCAGGACCATGGAATCATGGGTTGATCCGGGGAATCGGGCACAACAACGTGTGATGATCTTGTTGGAGTCACAGACCATTTGCACGTTGATTGAGTGGAACTGTTTCCGGTTGCGGTACGGTACCTCCATGGCACGTGGAACCACCAATTCCACATGGGTGCAGTTGATGGCACCGATGCAACCGGGTATGCCGGCTAGTGCATGGAAACCCACTTTGGTGTTTGCAATCTCCTGGGCAGTCCGTGGTAATGAGATGTGTTTGTCTGTGTGCTTGAGGAGGGCATCGAGCACTTGGATGAGTGTTCGTGAGAATAATGGTTGTGAAATGCCATGCAAGTGCCCCACTGTGTGCTGGTAGGTGCCTGTGGCCAGGAAGTGTAGTACAGACACTACCTTCAGAAGGGGTGGGATGGCGGTTGGAGTTTCTATCATGCTGACGATGTCGTTGTGTGTTATGTCTACGATGGCGGTGATGGTGTCACGGTCCAAACGGTACAGGGTGTGGATCTGCTCAGCAGTGAGGTTGAATGGATTGGCTCTGATGCGTGGGATTGGGGGCTGCCTGCGTGGTGGCACTGGCTGTGCTGATGGGGCTTGCTGGGCCTGCCTTGCCCTCCTTCTCCTCCTGCGTCTCCTCTGTGCTGCCTGTTGTTGTTGTTGCTGTTGTAGCACTTGCATTGCTATCAGGTCCTCCAGCCCCAACTTTGCTAGTCGTATTGGTATCATTGTGGAGTGTGACTGGGTGTGGGAAGGGTGGGGTGTGCTCTTTTTGTACTTCCTGAGTCTGTATTGCCTTCACCTGTGCTGTTTCTGTGCACCTGTGGCAGCTGCATTCACTTTACATGGCCCTTTACGGTTGGTTCGCGATGGCGTAATTAGCACCATGGCGGTAAGGTACTTAACGGGCTGGGTGATGGCGTTAGGTGCATGTCCGCTTGGGTCGGCATTCGCGTACCTTTCCGCCATGGCGCTAAGTACGGTGTGGGAGGTCGCGTGCGCGCGCCCTTGGCGCAGTTAGCGGCAGCGTTAACTACGATGCCGCTAATGGCATCGTAGTTAACGGTCACGGGTCATGATCGGACCTGGCGGAAAACGATGGCGGTAACCATTTACCGCCATCGTTTTTCACTTAGCGCCAGGGTCGTAATGAGGCCCATTGATTAATAGTTATGACGATGTTAAAATGAATTGCTGTATAAATTAGTTGATGTTTTAATGTATAAAGGTTTAATATGAACCATATATATTATTTATACTCTCTGGGCAGAGGCACACTGTCGAAATATGCACTGGTCATAAGATGCATGCTGGTGATCCTCTGGGAAGAGACACACTGTGGAAATGTGCACTGCTGAGAAGATGCATGCTGGTGATTCACTGGGCAGAGACAGTGTGAAAATATGCATCAGTAAGAAGATGCCTGCAGGTGATCCCCTGGGCAAAGAGACACTGTGGCAATTTGCACTGGTGAGAAGATGCATGGCGGTGATCCACTGGGCAGAGACGCACTGTGGCAATGGGCACTGATGAGAAGATTCACGCTGGTTTGGGCAGAGACACACTGTGGACATGTGCACTGGTGAGAATATGCATGTTGGTGATCCACTGGGCGTAGACACACTGTGGAAATGTGCACTGGTGAGGATATGCATGATGGTGATACACTGGGCAGAGAGACACTGTGGACATGTGCACTGGTGAGAAGATGCATGCTGGTGATCCTCTGGGCAGAGACATAGTGTGAAAATATGCATCAGTAACAAGATGCCTTCAGGGGCTCCCCTTGGCAGCGAGACACTGTGGAAATGTGCACTGGTGAGAAGATGCATGGTGGTGATCCACTGGGCAGAGACACACTGTGGCAATGGACACCGATGAGAAGATGCACGCTGGTTTGGGTAGAGACACACTGAAAATGTGCACTGGTGATAAGATGCATGCTGGTGACACTCTGGGCAGGGACACACTGTGGAAATGTGCACTGGTGAGAAGATGCATGCTGGTGACCGTCTGGCCAAAGAAATACTGCGGAAATGTGCACTGGTGAGAATATGCATTCTGGTGATCCACTGGGCGAAGACAGACTGTGGAAATGTGCCCCGCTGAGAAACTGCATGCGGTGGTTCCCTTGGCAGAGGCACACTGTGGGAATGTGCACTGGTGAGGTCTTGTATGCTGGTGATACTCTGGGCAGACACCCACTGTTGAAATGTGCACTGGTGAGAAGATGCATGCTGGTGATACTCCGGGCAGAGACACACTGTGGAAAAGTGCACTGGTGAGAAGATAAATGCTTGAGATCCTCTGGGCAGGGACTCACTGTGGAAAAGTGCACTGTGAGAGAAGAGAACCACACATTGTGAAAATAGGAGCCAGTGGTGTACCAATCGCTTGAGTCCTAAAGGATCCTTATTACCTCCTTGGAAGTCTTCCCCCGCAGTGATTGAGGGTAGGATTCCCAATGGAACCTCCACTACAATGAGAAAAGACAAAACATTACTTCCCTAATGGTTAATTACCTAAAGCAATGCCTATTTTTCTCTAAATATCCTGCATATTTTGCTTGCATAAGCTATTTCGGTCCTCGTTCTGCCATGAATGGATATCTCAGATAACTCTGCATATGCACACACCACCCTAACACACCTCCTCAAATCTCCTCTATATACACACTTCAGCATGCTCACGCGGTGCACTACTTAGATCCTCACACCCGTCTTCCAGCCACACCCATGGAGCATACATGACCCCGTGTAACCGACTGGGGTCAATATTGGAGAGGAGTGGTTAGCGTTCCCTTGGTCAGGGACCACTTGCTTCGAGATGATTCTGTGGATCAGTGGTCGTCGTCTTGGGTTCTTCCTGATGCTGCAGGCTCCAGACACCTGTTCTTCTCTTTGGTGCTTTGATCCGTAGGTGATGCCAGAGTTGGCCATCAGGGTGAAAGTAGTGAGGAAATGCCATGCCACGCAGACATGCGTCTAGCAAACATGAGTCTAGGGATATTGCACTCCCTGCACCACATATTGACGCCACTCGCGATGAACATGTTGTGGGCCCAGTTCAAGCACTGTCGCAAGCGGAGCGCTAGGTTGGTATCCAGAAATCAGGACAACAATCACTGGCAGGATGTTAGGCGAAAAGGGAGGCGGACGAGCAAAAGAAGGACTTTCAAGGGGAGTACGAGATGTTTTCCACAAGGGAGAAAACAAGAACCAAATACGGAAAGGGGGAGCCCAGGACAAGAGTGGAAGGCAGGCAAGGAAGGGAAACACCACGGAGGGTGGATCCCCACCACAAGGTGGAACGAGAAAGCAGGACTGGACACACCAGGAAAAAGAAAGACCTACCAAAAGGCATGCTTTAGACAGGCAGAAGAAGAGTTGTGAACGGCATCAGGAGAAGTTGAGGTGTGCAGTTGTCTCCAGGAGGTGGGGCTAAATAGACCATCCAGTTTGTGTATTGTACGTCCGTTGATCATGGACACAACAGTGAATACTGTACCTGTGAGGAAAAGATGCATGGGACCGGGGGCCTGTGCAGGACTCCCAACAGAGTGGTGTCCACATAGGGCATGCCATGTTTGCTGTAGGAACGTCTTCGATTGATCATGGCATCCAATTACCTCAATGGCCAGGGTCAGTGGAAGTACAGTCATTTCTGTTCATGCAGCTGATTGCTCACTTCCTGCCTGGCTGTGACGCCCTGGTGGTGGATAAACATCCCACGTATCTTCCTACCATGTTGCTTTGACCACTAGACATGGAGAGACCTGAATAGAGAGAACCAAATCCAACCCAACGTTCCTATCTGGGAAACTCCAGGGGAGATTTGGAAGGTAATTGAGATATGTGACAACATCTCTTACTAACCCTTCTAGGAAGTAAGTGGAGGGGTAGATGGGATAGCCGGGGGATGGAGATACCATCTCCCACATGTCGGGCCCGGAATGGTGTTGCGAGGGTCCCCCATTTTTCCACAAGCGGGTGCCAGAAGCTCACCAAATGTGCCATAGGATGACTACTATCACTTTAAGGAGAGATATTCAGAACATTACTAGGCCAGACAGAGGTCCTCAGTCCTTTTAATGAATGCCACATTCACTGTAGCGAGCCTGAGTATTCGTGATTGTGCCTGGAACAAAGATCAGGAGCTCATCAGGGTATGGCAGGAAGAAGGGGGGCAGTGGACTGGGCTTTCACAGGCTTGACCTGCGTGGTGTGGCAGAACCGTGCCGGGAAAAAAGAAACTCCTGAACTTGTTAACCAATGTGCCAACATCATATCACATTCAAGAGCAAACAATCATGCATAGGTGCACACATTCAAGATGCCTTGGGAGGATAGCTCACGTGCAACGTGCTCGCCTTGGAAGTAAGACGACACGGAGCACCACAGGTTCGATCCTTGGGTCAACGCTTAGAAACCTCTGGGTATTAAGCGTGTTATAAATATCATATCCTATCATATCATATGCCTAGCCAATGGTTATTAAACCCGGGAGAAAGAGTGGGTGTAGATGGGTGTTCATGTGCGTTTGGAGACAGAGAAAAAGTGGTTTTGGAGGTGGTTGATAGAGGGGTGGCTGGTGGTGTCAGGAGGAGCTGTTGAGGAGGTGATATTAGGAGGTGGTGTAAAGAGGAGCTGAGGAGGAGGTAGTATCAGGAGGACTGAGGTGGACGTGGTAATGGAAGCTAAAGAGGAGTTGGAAGCAGGAGGAGCTGAGAGGAGTGCTATTAGGAGGTGGTGCCAATAACTGCTGAGGAGTGGGTCGTTTCAGGAGGAGCTGAGGAGGAGGTGGTATTAGGAGGTGGTGTCAGGAGTAACTGAGGAGGATATGGTATTAGGAGGTGGTGTGAGAAGGCACTGAGGAGGAGGGCATGTCAGGAGGACTGAGCAACAGGTGTCAGGAGGAGCCAAAGAGAAATAGGCACCAGAAAGAGGTGAGGAGTCGGTTGCACTAGGTGGTGGTTTCAGGAGGAGTTGATGAGGTGGTGTCAGGAGGAGCTGATGAGGAGGTGGTGTCAGGAGTTGAAGATTAGGTGGGGAAGGGGAAGCAGAGGAGGAGGTGGTGAAGAGAGAAGCTGAGGAGGAGGAGATGGTAAAAGGAGGAGCTGAAGAAAGGATTTGTGAAAGGTTCAGAGAAAGTAATACGAAAGAACAGACAGGGACCCGTGCATCCCACACTTAAAGGCTGCATGAAGGAGGTGCGAGGAAGAACAAGCCCATGGCAAAGCATTTAGGAAGTGTGACAGGACAAGTAGCAATGGGGACAGAGAGTGCCTAGGTAAGTGATCATTAGGCACCAGCAGAGTCCAGGAATACGTAGAAGAACACAGGACTGGGTTGGCAGGCAGTACAACCAGTGACCCTGGATGGAGAGGGAAATGGTCAGGACCCTAGCAAACAGGCCAAGTACCTCCAAGCTGGTGTCATGATATCCAGATCCAAGTCGCAGGAGCGACGTTAAACCAACCACCCCCACTATGGTTGCGGAGCCCGCAAGTCGAAGCTTAAACAGGTTTCCTAGACCAGAGCAGGGAATGAGGGTTAGGGTCTCGATGGTTGGATGGGTAGGGGGAAGTTAGGTAAACCGGATTGAGGGTAAGGTAGAGGTTATGGACAGGACAGGGGGAGTATAGGATAGATTGATTGTTGCACGCTTTTGTTCAGGTGTCCTCAGCCCTTACTAGCTGTTCTTTACATAAGCACCAATTTGCACATAAGCTCACCCTTCAACTATCTAGCTCTTGTCAGCAGACCAGTAGACAGGTACACAGTTTTAAGGCAATTCAATTTGCATGCAAACTTAGCTCTGGTCTTTAGAGTCCTGTCCTTGAAGGGCAGTCGAATCCTTTGGCACGTCTGTGAAGTTTTCTCACCACTGGTCCAAGCTAAAAGAAATAACAAGCTTTATAATATGCCCTCTGAGTTGCCAGCATTCACACCATGCCACACTCACACAAATACAGTGTTGCCTTCTCAAGGCGTGGATTGCGCAGGGTAAATGTGCCAAGAACGACGAATGTACACCAGGGTGTACAACAAGTAGCAAGCTGTCTTCCTGCAGACCCCTGCAAGCGTAAATGTAACTTTCACTGGGTTCTCACCAGCAGTCTTTCCTCAGACCCTCGTAAACGCGTGTGCGTTGAAAACTTGGCAAGATGTCACTCGTGTTTTCGCCTCCTGGGCCCTTCTCGGTCTCCAAGAGGTGGAAACACCCCTATAACAGTGCGGGCCCCTGTACGTGTAAAATCCCCCAATATATGCTGCCCGCGCACTATGGCACTGACGTTATGGCCACTTATCTTTATTCAGAGGTGCAGGGGCTATGGATGGGCAAATGATGGCCCCCTGCACTTTCCCCTCGATCCCCTTAGATTCAGGCATGGACAAGTACTTATCTTGTAAAGGCTAGGGGTCGGGCTGCTGCTCGGGTGGGGCTGGGCCCCTCGTGTGTAGTTCTGCTGGAGCTCCGATGCGCACGTCCTCTCGCCGTGGAGTCTCAAGCGTAAGCCTCGTGCCTGGGGCTCTGCGCATGCGTATTGGGGTGCCACGCCCGTCCTGGCTCCTGATTGGTCCGGGCCGGCCCAAAACATGCTGGGATTTGTAGGCACTCGGCGCCGCCTGCTGGGCAATGTAGTTTTTAGCGCTTTTTTTCGTGCACATGGGGCAAAGCAGCCTTTTATACAGTTGCAGCTTCCCAAACAGTATCTGTGCAGCTGATCCAGCCACAATAGTCCCCACAACACCCCTATGAGTGGCCTGTTTGCGTCTTTGCCTGCCTTTATCCCTGACAGCTGGCCTCCATTGAGTGCGGAATCCAAGCAGCTAGTGACACTTAATTGTTGGTCTGTCATCTGTCTGAAACTGTGGACCAGGTTGCTGCATTGATACAAACCCCTGCAAAGCTCAAAGGCCAAGTGCAACCGCCAACTGGCAGCCCAGTCATAAGAAGCCGGCTTCACCACAAATACCAAGCGATGAAAACCAAAAGAGCAAGACCCAAGCCTTCCCATCGTTTATCACAATCTAGCTCAGTGGGTTCATACTGCTCTTTAGATACATGCGCGTCATCCTAAATTTATGGGTTTAAACCCTCAGCAGTGCTGATTCTAGCCTTCAGACTTGGAAGCGATACATTGTACAGCTTTGCATTGCGTATTGTAGCTCCTGGTATTTAAAGGCTGTGTATTGATGATTGGGTTGTATATTAATTGACCTTTTCACAATTGACCTCGGCAGAAATGACCTCTGGAGAAATGACCTAATTTAGAAGGTTAATTAGGACATATATGCAGGGGAAACCCCCCGCAACGCACCACCCATCCAAATCCCCCTGCAACCCCCACCCAACCCCCTTATATTATTTATAATCCACAACCAACCCAATACATATATAAAATAACTAAAATAATACAAAGGTCAATTGTGCAGAAGGTCAATTCGGACCACTATAATTAGGTCAAATGTTCAAAAGGTCAATTGTAAAAGGTCAATTTGGGTAATACTGATGATTGCACTATCCAATGCTATATAAAAACAAACCTTAAGAAAAGGCTGGCTGCACCTCTGGGGGTTGCAGATTTAATTTCAAGCTCCAACTTTGAGATAGTCATCTTTTGTGCACATTGAGGATTCACGCTGCAGTAACCTTTTAATGCAAGGGGGTAACTGAGGCATAGGAAGGGAGTTTGGAATGAAATTATATATGTGGATGATTCTGAGAAGAGCCTAGCACTGTCGTGTCGTAGGAAGAGAGTCCTGCCGTCACAGCGGCACACCAAAAGAACACTTGCAGGGTATGAAGGGCTGACAACGCAGCAGGCAGTCAACTGAGTTGGAAACGTGCAAATTGAAGCCCATGCTCGCTTAAGTATCTTCACTTTGGCTCTTCTGATATTTTGGACTACAGCTCCCATCAGCCCTAGCAAGCAAAGTCAATGATAAGGTATCATCAGGTCTTCCTAGGGAGCCTCTCTGGGGCAAGGGACCAGAAACCTACACATTTCTTTTGTTGCAATGATGCTTGTTCTGTTTACTGCAGATGTCTGAACTGTGACCTTTTCTGGAACCGAGGCACGCTGCTGTACCACAAAGCTCTCAGGACCATCCCGAAGGCTTGCTAGCGCTTTATAAAGCAGAAAACCAAACAAATATGTTCTGGAAAAGGAATGGCATACCTTAATAAAGAATGGCACGAGGGTCATGCAAGATTTTCAATTGTGATAATGATATCTTATTTCTCTTTTTTCCTAAGTGATAATTTATCATCCAACCCAGAATAATTTCTCTTGGAAGCACACCTGTTGGTTAGTGCCATGCATTCTATTTAAAACAATGTGTTTCTCTATCTGCCCAGACTTCCTATCACTTGGCTTCGGTGGCAGTCCAACATTTTTTTTCAAATGTTCGTTTTTGACCTTTGTTTGTGAAAAAGAGAAAACCCCTTTACCATCTTTTTTATTTGTATTTTTCTTCACCATTTTTTTATCTAGTTTTTGTTTCTATAACACTAATGATATTTTAAAGCTTTGCCTTCACACTGATGCAAAGATATGTTGGTAGCCTTGTAGTGATTTAAAGACATGTCACCCTTTCGGTATTATTATTAGGATATTTATTGTGCGGGGACCTAGCTCTGGGAAGCCACAGGGTGCTTTACAATCATAGGGGGAAGAACAAGGTGAGGGAAGCAGAGAAATAAAGGAGAGGGCAGTTAACAACAGGGCAGGGGGGCGGGCAGTTTGTCAGCAATTCATTTACAAGCAACCAAAAGTAGGGATCAGGTCTCAGGTAGGTTGGGGCACGGAGGGTGTGTGGACCTAGGGGTTAAGGAGGAGCCATTCCTTGAAGAGGAACGGAAGCTGCACGGAAGAACCGTGAGCAAGCGTTCCGCTCAGGGGTGTTTCTAGGTCTGGAAAAGATCTGAGGCTACGCTAATGTCGGGACTGATAGTACTGGGAGCTAGCTAGCCTTTTGGTTGTAGACCCTGAGCTTCTATCCGGGGCTACAACCAAAAGACCCAGGGCTATATCCCCCTCAATCTTCCTCTAGCACCGCCTCTGGTGCCGCTAATGGTACAGAACATGCAGTAAAGTTTCCGTCATTCAAAAGGGCGTCCCTTTACGCCGGCCCTCCGTTCACGGCTGAACAGTCCTTGCTCGTTCTGTCGAGTCAGGCGCTCCAGTCAATGCTGATTCAGAGCAGAGGAGATTTGCACCCTCATCTCCCCGGCAACGTTTATTCCGCTCCTGCTACTCAAGTAATTACTTGAATCACACACACAGAAATTACATTCAAAGAAAAATGTTTTGCCCGCATAGAAAACTACATTAATCTACACAGGCTATTCTGGGCAATAAACCAATCGCTTAATTGAGCCAGAGAATGATAAATGCTGGAGAATGTCAGTGGTTACTGCTGAATTACACTCAATTGCAGAGTACTGGAAGGGCATTGATTTCCCATCATTGTCAGCATTACGCTGTGGAAGATATTTGCTCATTTGCTTTTTGCATCCTTGCGTATTCAGTCGGTGCACTAGCACTTCACAAAGGTCCGGGGGTGCACAGCCCCCAACACACTACCCCAATAAGGTTCTATTCAAGTGCCTTTAGGGCATTTAAGGAGTTAATAACAATGCCTATTCACATTACACATGCACACACACACGTACATGGACGCGTAAACACACACCTGTTCGCCCAAGCCCACATGCACACACACTCAAACACACACACATTCTCATTTGTGCTTTGGTAGACTTTCCCAGAAAGATAAAATCAAAAACATGGGTGTTTGAAACAAGTGCAAGTCTTGAAATCGTCTTTCTCTATCATAACTTGATAAGACATTGGGACTGATTAGAGGTCTGGTGGTATCCTGCCGGTAAATCGGCAGGATACCACCACATGGTATTACCGCTACCAGCACTTGGTCTGCCTGAATTACCGGCAGATTCCAAGAGCCGTTAAGTAATGATTCCCCGTTCCATGGATTCCTGGGACTCCATGGTAGGATTGCCGGTATTACCGGCACTGGTAATTAACGGCAGCACTAGGCTGCAGGTAAATCTGACCAACCCGCACCAAACTGGTAGTTTGCTAGTGCCGTAACATGCCAGTAAATCGTATTACTGGGACGTTAACACCTCACCTGCAAACATGTAATGAGGCCCATTGTCCCTTTTCCCTCTGGGTCTCAGATGGCACTGTAAAAATAGCACTGATTCAGGGCTATGTATGGTTGTTCATTTTCCCGTACCACAGTAATCAAGTAATGCAGGCACAGTTAACACCTTCACAACCTTCCTGATCCCTCTGGTGTCGAGTGGGTGATCTCTTTCGTACACCACATCCAGTTGAGCCAGTTGTTTTATTGCAAGAGCCAACCTCCTAGGGCCATCACTCTGCAGGCAGATATGCTCCCATTCACACATTTCCCACATCTTTGAGATGCATCCATGTTTGATTTCAGATTCGCCCGATTAGTTTCTGAGGTCACCTTGAAATCTGGACAGTCTTCCTTTGTCCACCAAATGAGCCTCTGATGTTCTGAAGGTCACGCGTCTGTTCTCAAGTCATAGAGTCTCATCTTCCTCCGTGGGCGCCTCAGGAACTAATGTTTTTTGAATTATGATGCATTTTGGTTGATGGCCCAGGCTCTGTTTTTGCCAAGATCATTGCCCCCTCATGTAGGATTTCTTTTTACATTTGAAGCCACTGTAATCTATTCAGGATTCCTCTTTTGAGTTGGGCTTCTAGGCTCTCCTCTGCTGGCATGAGCGCCAAAGGGCATTTTCTAGTCCAGCTGTGTGATGGGTTTCAGTAACCTCACATTGCAGCACAGAGTGTTTGATTTAGGGATACTAGTCATCTCACTGTTCAGCACCATCTTCTTAAAAGCGCCCATGAACCATCCACCATCGCATTGGCTTTGTGCCATGGAAAAGTGCTTGTCAGATACGTCTCAACATATACTTGACACGGGTCACCAAATCATGTTTGTTGAAGGGGCGGGGGAGGGGCGGTCATTGTTAGTCTTTGAAATCTTTGGTATTCCCTGTGATGAAAATCCTTTGGTTGGAAATCGGATGCCAGCCCCAGCGACCATGAAAGAAGTCTACATTACAATGGAGAATCTTAAGTACTCACCCATCAGCACATGTAGGTCTCTGCAAGACTTCAGGAAACCAACAATCCAGCAGCCATAACCTGTAAGACCCCGTCAGGTAGTCCTGACAGGTACAAGGTTTCTTCTTATCATCTGATTTGCTTGTGGGGATGTGGCATGGCTATCACACTACCTTCTCTGTTATGCAATCCAATATCAGTAATCAAAGTGTTCCAGAGATCTGTTCTTTTGTTACTACAATTCCTCTTTGTCCTTCCTGTGATGTGTTTATTATTTGTTAGCGCAAATGTTTACTATTGCCTTTCAAGATTTTTGTAATAATATTCCTTCATTTCTTTAAGGCAATTGTTCCTTTTTATTTGTAAAGGGCTTTTTCTTCTTCATTATGCCCATCTGTGGCACAATTCTTTGCTTCTCTTGGTTGCCCCCTCAATGCTGATCCATCAATTTCAAGATATCCCAAAGCTCTATTTTATACTTTGTGTAATCTCTGATTTCAAATAATGTGAGTGGGACTAAATGTGTTCCTTGTGTTTTGAAGTAACTATATTCTTCTGCAATTGAAGGGAGCAACATCCTAGTTTTTGGCCAATGTCCAGATTTGAGGTCCAGCTGGATGCATTTTACCCCAGTTTGTGTTCTATTTTGAAGTCATGTTAAAGAATTTTCAGCCCATAATTTTCAAGCAGGATGTGAAACCATTGCAAGAGCCATTATATTTTCAAAACTGGACTGTTGCGGCTCGTTGCTTATTGGTATAAATAAAGCTGAACTGAATAAACTCCAAGTAGTTCAGAATAGTTCAATAAGACCTCTCATGGGTTTAAGAAAATATGTCCATGTTTCTGAGGTAAGAAGGAAGAGGCACGGGCTACCCATTGAGCAAAGGGTTAAGTTCAGGCTTCTAACCATCACGTTCAGGGCCTTATCCGGTGCTGTGCCTCCCTATGTAATTAATAGGTTAAAAATTAAGCAAGTAAAACATTCACTTCGTTCAAACAGAGACTGGAACCTTCAGGTACCTAAAACATCCTTGGAACTTGTGATAAAGGGTGCGTTCTGGTCAAGTGCCCCTATTACATGGCACGCCCTGCCACCCAGCATAAGAAACTGTGGACCAATCAGAGAATTTAAAAATAAACTCAAGACTCATCTTTTCAGAAAATCAAGTATTATCTCTGTGTTTGTTTCGGATAAGCCTGTTCTCACGACCTGCGCCGGTATGCCTCTGGGCCCAACTTGGTTGTGCTTAATAAATAATAATAATAATAATATTAATAATACTCTGTGAAGTTTTAGACTATGGCTAGTGTCACAAAGTGAACATGTATCAAAGACAAGTCGCACTAAAAACGTTCTCTGGACAGGCCTTTAGTTGTTAGATTTTCTTTGATGGATAATTTGGATTAATCTTTAGAAAATAAGTACATATTCAAAAATAAAGTCCATCTTTGCCAGACCACTGGGTTTTCAAGATTCCTTTAAACTCCCCTTGTGCATTTCTCCCTCTGGTGATTTGCTGAGTGATTTGGTACTTTGATGATTTTCTGGGTTTAGCAGAAACTGACAATTATCTCTTAAGGGGACATAATATCATTTGATAACTGTGCATTATTGATGTGCTAACAAAACTGATTGAAACTTGCAATGGTGTGATAGTTCATACATAAAAACAATGGGTAACTAAAAAGCATTCATTTATCAAAATGTTAAGCGCTTACTACTTGGATCTAACTTGTAAATTCCACTCTAAATTTATTAATATGAGTTGTCAAGATGGATACCGGGATTAGAGAGTAGACACACCAGGGTTCTCGATTCAATTGATTTATATGGAATAAATTCATCTGCCAGTCTTGCTATACCTTTTAATCCTTAAATTCTCTAACCATCTCCTTAACTCTAATTCCATCTTTAGCATCTTCACCTTCAACCTCCTGTTGCTGTGTCTCTTCCACCTTGAAATCTCTAACCACTCACTTATTAACAACAACTCCTTTTTTGACTTTACCTCCTTCCACTTCCTGATCATGTCTAACAAAATTCTTCTTGGCTCTGTCTCCATGCTTGACTTGACCTCCTCCGGACTCCACCTTAGCTTTGCCACTTTCCTTCTGCTTCTCACCAAGCACCTCCAACAACCTCCTCACTGCCTTCTTAATCTTGCCAGGTACCTCGAACAACATTCACACCCTCCACAATTCATCCATCTCCTTCAACAACCACCTAGCCTCTGTCACTTCACCAACCTGCTCCGAAAACTCTGCAGTTTAATTTTAATAAACTCCTCCAAGAATTCTTGTTTAACCTCCTCCAACAACTCCCTTTTGATCTCTTCCAACAAATCTCCAAGAACATTCACTTTACTTTCCCTCTGGGGTACAGTACCCTGCTCACTCAGGAACATAGTGCACTGCTCACTAAACTTCTTCAGCCACACTAATATGTCACCAACTCCCTTCCACACTCTGTTCCTCCTTGCTCCACTCCTTGCCTGGTCTTCTTTCCAGTCTTCCAAGCTCTCACCAACTGCTTCGGGTTGAGTGTCTTTTTGTAGGGGTTTTGCTCTTCTCCTGGGTGTTTTTCCTGGGCTGATTGTTCATGCCTTCAATTTATGCTGAACGTTAAGATGTGACTGGCTAAGGGTGCTTCCTTTCTGTGACCCCCTCGCCCACCCGTGATAGTGCCTAATGAAATATTTCTCATTTAAAAGTCAGCCAAGGGCTCCTATTTAGTACATTGTTTTTTCATTTGCTTAAGTATCACTATGGGTCAAAACTTCCTCCATTGGCTGAGAATAAGGGGGCAAGAGAGTGCGCGGTATTGGATGAGGAAATAAGCAGGGTCTCACTCCCACAACTTGAAGGTGCCAAGTCGTCAGAAGCCCATTGCTCGTCTGTGCCTCACTCGGCTTTCTTGACACATTCTTCAATAGAGCAGGAGCAGCATACACACAGAAACAAGACCACGGCTCATGAAAATGTCACCTTCCCAATTTTCAAACCAAGCACTCCCTTGAAGTCCTCCAGACATGAGCACCTGCCCTCCCCCATATCTATGGAAGCACAGCTCTTCTCCTTGTCGTAATCCTACAAGAAATGTGATGGCGATCCCCATATTGAGGAAATTCTTTGTGCCCCCCACTTTGTTCACTCTTCTGTTGAGTGACCATTGGCTAAAATATGGAAACAGTGGGAATCTCTGCTTTCTATAGAAAGTATGGTGTTTTGTGGCTGCGGCTTGCAGCCAAGCCATCCTTGACTTCCACTCTGCAAGAACCATCTGACTCTCATATTGCTCCGCATCTGCTCCCCAAGGGGTCCAAACACTGTTCCCAATCCCAGAAGAGTCCTACTTCTTCGACCAAACATGCATCAATTCAATCAGCATGATGAGGGATTACAAAACAGACCAGAGACGGGAGAGTTACTTCTCTTCTACAAGTGCAGCAACCGCTTATCGGCAAGCTCTCTACCTGCTGTATCTCAGTGCCTTGCACTGAGCCCTGCATCTCACGGAACCTGCCCTCTGCAGACACAGCTGCTTGTGGCAGGGGTGTTGCTAGGTCTGGAAAAGATCAGGGGCTAAGCTAATGTCGGGACTGGTGGGATTCTGGGCTAGCTATAGCCTTTTAGTTGTAGTCGCTGAGCTTCTATCTGGGGCTACAACCAAAAGACCTGGGTCTAAAGCCCCCTCAGCCCCGTACCCACTAGCAACGCCTCTGCAGGGATATGTGACAGTAGTGGAGAATATGTCCTAACTCTGCCAGCCCCTGCCAAAGATCTATTGCAAAGTAAAAGACTGAGAACAAGAGTAACTCAGCATCAGTTACATGTCTTTATAAACAAATAATTCTATAACAAATGCACATATAATGGAAATTAGATAACGACAAAACAACAAATGCCTTTTTTTGGGGATCCGCCTAAACCCCTGTTTCCCACCCCCAAAACCCAGCACAACGGTTTCCCCGCAAGATTTAACCCTTTACTCCACTCCACATACATTCTCATTATGTCTTTTCGTTATAAAATTTTCTTTATATATTCATTCAATATAACATTTTTGTTATAAAGACTGTATACCCTCAGCAACCCTTGTGTCCAACTTTCTCTTCCTGCGTGGTGCATGTGAACTGGCCATTGGCCTCAAAAGAACACCCAGCGGGTAGGGGTCAACTTCAGAACACACCAATATTTGGCAACACTCAGTGCTTGATCACATAAGTTACACAACTCACCGTGGTACTTAGCACATACTTGTTCAATGAATCAGCCCAATTCTGGATGACCTAAAGTTTTTGCCCAAACAGAAGTTTTGAGATTGCTGTTTTTGCACTTATAGTACTCGTATTTTGCTCATATTGGAACAGGTCTTAGAGTAGCAGCATTACAGACCGAGTTCAGGGCCTTTTGTGTCTTCCCATCTTCATCTATCATTTATTTATTTATTTATTTATTTATTGCATTTGATTATACGCCCAAACCCGGGGTGTGTCACGGCGTAGGTTACAAAGTTCTTAGCAAACTTTCTGGTTACAATATAACAAGGTTAGAAGATGAGCTTCTATTCACAGTTGCTCATTTTTTCCTCCTGCTTGTCCATTTCCCAAAGTCTTCATCTCCCTCCCTCTCCTCCACTTTCTTTCTTTGCTCCTCTTCCAGGCTTTCTTCAAGACTGAAAGAGAGGAGGCGATAGGCTGAACTGAAGGGAAGGGAAAGGCATCCACATTCTCTGGGTCAGGGGCTCTGGTGATTGGGTGCTTTTGTGTATCCTATATAAAATGACCTCTGCAAAAATTAAATCCTTGCAAAAAAAGAGCATTGAAATGTACATGTTGTGTGACACGGGTGTTATGTGAATCAGCTACCAAAAGAATGCCACCATCGAAAATGTTGACGTGATCCCATTGCAATCAATGACGTCATACTGCATGGAGTGGGGGTATGCTTCTAATGCGCACTGAGCCATCATTATTGTTTCAAATATTAGGGCACAATGTGACAGCTACATCTCTTTTAAAGACCTTCTGTTAAGTAAGTCAGCCTTTCGAAATATACAAACATTAAAGCACACACCTACTCCCGAAAGGAGCGCCCTTTTCTATATGCGTGCATGTCGTCTTTCTGTGTTCAGCAAGCGGCTTGCACAAAAGGTCTCGCCTTTACCCCACGCAGCGAAAACAGCTGGAGGACTTATTGGACCCACGTGTGAGAATGAGGCACTAGGTCGAAAGTTTAAGAGTGCTCAACCGAAGAGGAATAACTGAGGGGCGCTGGGGGCGCCCGGGGACCATCTCTGGACCGTGATGAGGGAAGGATGGTCCAGCTGAGGCCTGACTGACGCCGGGAGCTACCCCGAGCTGAGCCCCCGGATAAAGGCAAGTCTTGCAGCATCGACTCCAATGAACAGATCAAGGCTGTTACCGATTCCCTCTCTTATCATGAACATAAAAGACATTGGCCCTCATTACGACCCTGGCGGAGATCGTGGTGCAATATGCACCATGGAGCACCACGGAAAGCTGCCGATACCGCCATGGGGGTTGGCGGATTTACCGCCCCATTCCGACCTTGGCGGGGCGGTAAATCCCCAATCCCCATTTTACCCTTCCCCATTCCCATTTTTGCCCCATAGGGTATAATGGGAGTGGGGAAGGAGTTAATTACGCCACCGTAAATTACGGTGGCGTAATTAACTACAAGGTCCCGTAGCGCCATGGATTTTTCCGCCCGGAAAAACCGGGCGTAAAACTCACCATGGCGCTACGGGATCTCGTAGTAGGGCGGACGGGTCCGCCGCGAATACCGCTGGCGTAGACCCACTCCGCCAGGGTCGTAATGAGGGCCATTGTTTGCTTCAAACGCAGAAGAAATATTCACGCTCCTTACTCGGTAACCTTCCCGTTTAGAGAGCAGTATTGGCAGCCATATTCCCTTGTTTACTGCATTTCCTTAATGCAGGTGGCTGTCGTTCACAGAGGGGCTCCAGAAGGCGTGAAGCTCTTTAAAAAGGGATTACGTTGACGACTTTTAATGAACAATAAAAGCAGTTATAGCTTGTCGGAGGGCCCGCAACAGTATTTTACTCAGTGGAGGGCCCAGCATAAAAATGTTTTTAATACCACTGCCTTAGCGCCTGATTCATGGAATTATATGCAAGGTAAATAAGATTTTTTGGTGCCAAACTGCGTGCAAAATCCTGTTTTAGGTTCAAGGAATCGTCTGCGCTGTCTTTTTTTCATACTTTGTGGGACTTCGTGCATGCTAGCACGTCTCTGCGAGTGGCCGAGTGCCTTGCGCGAGACACCACGAAGAGCATGGGCGAGGCTTGTGCTGAGGGCAGGGAAGGGAGTGGAACTCGTAAAATGAGGAAGAACAAGGGTAAATGTGGGCGTTCTGAAGAACAGCATGCAGCAGGGGAGTTGCTAGGTCTGGAAAAGACCCGGGGCTAAGCTGATGTCAGAACTGTTGGGACTGGGGGCTAGCTAGTCTTTTGGCTGTAGCTCCTGAGATTCCATCTGGGGCTACAACCAAAAGATCAGGGGCTATAGCCCCCTTAGCCCCCCCCTAGCAATGCCCCTGGCACGCAGGCAGTCCATCGCATGCCCACTATTGCGCGGAATGATACATATGCATGGATCCGACCGCACAACCTCTCAGAAAGGAATTGACCATGCAAAGCTCTCATTCTATCCGCCATCACGAAGGCAGGCATACAAACACTTGCGCATAGGATTCACAGCGCAGAGGTCAGATCAGGTGTTTCAATCGTCAAGAGAAGAAGGACCGTTAAATGCAACAGGACACCACCCAGCCTTACCAGAGCCTTTGCAGGCCTTAGCTTTACATGCTAAGAAGGCAGAGGAACCCAACTTGTACAAGGCAATCGGAGCAGGAATCACAGGAGAAGGGGGAGCAAACTCACATGAAAAGTAGCTCTAGAATTCAAAATGGCAGCATAGTTTAATGTAAGCTTGGGCCATCTCCTATCCAAACCACTAAAGCCCCGGGGCATCCGCAATCAGGGGACAGCCCAGACCCTACTACCAAGGTGCAAGCCATAACCCCAAGAGCCACAAAAGGGAAGGAGACAACACGCTTTAAAAGCCAGCCAAGGAGCCAGTCAGTGTGAAGCCCTGGGAGAAGTAGCAAAAGGAGAACAGCGGATCCTGGAAGTCTCCTATCCTGGAGACCCCATGTCAGGAGAGTGAGACGGTCGAGACCCAGAAGGAGGTGGTACTGGTGTGTGGCAAGGAGGCAGAAACATGGTGTAGAATCTCGAGGAGGATATACGTTTAGAGAAAGAGCTTGTTTGAGAGTGTAAACAGAGGGCTATCACGTTGGAGAGGAGAGTGAGGGGTACTATTCAAAAGGAAGAGGAGGCAAGAAAACTAATTTGGAAGGGGACAGTGGAGGAGAGTGATGTGATGGAGGAAAAAGGGAAGGGGGATATTGTTAGGGAGTGGGAGCAGAGATTTACTATCTGATAAAAGGATGAGAGATTAACGTCATTTTCGAAAGTAGAGAGGAGAAGGAGACCGAAATGGGGATCTATCTTTAGGGGCAAGCAGAGAATCAAGGTATAGGAGGAGAGGTTTGGTTGGGAGATCACACAGGAGAAGACTTGGAGGCGAGAGAGAGTTAGAGTGTGGTTGAAGTAGGAAGAAAGGGATACCATTTGGAGAGAGTAAAGTGGACTAGACAGCTAGAGAGGGGGACGCAGCCAGACCATTTTAGGCTTGGGAGCAAACACCAGACCACCCACGTAGGCAGCAAGGAAAGAGAGGCGCTGGAAGACCACTTTGGTGCAGGGGACAGTACAGAGGTGGGTATAGGAGCGAGGCAGAATGGCTACATCGGACAGGAAAGTTAGACCAGGTGTTGTCAGAGCAAAAAATGCGTACAAAGATGACACTGACAGGAGCAGGGGGTGAACAGTCAGAGTGGGGCCATGCTTCTCTGCCAAGTCCCACCAGGGCAGACCCACCAGGATATACACATCCTGGACCATGTCTGGCAGGAAGTCACTGTCAGCCCAACAGGATTGTTCCCTAAAGACTGCTGCCCAAAGAGGCAGAACGCAGGAAGACCCTGAGAAATATGTTTGCCTCACAGCAGTGGGTCTGTGTCTAGAGGAAATATGAGAAGTGTGCCACGGGTTGTAGGACCAGATGACCCCTATCAGTCTGACACTTGGAGCAGTGCTGACATCCTGTTTGAGAAGATTACCACCTGATTTACTCCTTTTTGTCTTTTGTTGGGACTTGGAGGAACTTGTGGAAAACCTTTCTTTGCACCTGTCACTTGGTTTGGAGTGATTGGTTTTGATATTTGGAACTTGCTCTGACGGAACATTTCTCTGATGGACATCCTTGGGAGTGAGAAAGGGTAACCGTGTTCCGTTGACCCATTTTTGAGAGGTTCTGGCCCTTCCCTAACATTGCACCATAACTCTTTGAGACGCCATCATCATGATGCCTTGTTTATTGGGTTTTGCCACAATCACTCAACAGGTTACTAAGTAGAAACAAACCCCTCTACATCTGGGGAATGTCCACCCATGGGGTAGCCAAAGTATTACAACATGGGTTGGGTGCGCCCGGAGCATTAAAACCCTGATCCTATTTCTTAACTGTAATAGGGCCTCAAGAAGGACTCTACTGTCCCTGTGCACGGCGCTATCCCTAGGTCACGCTGATGCGCCACCTATCTATAAGGGATAGTCGGAGAAGAAATACCCAAAGCTAAACTGAGCTAAACAAAAATTGCTTATTGATAGAATCAATATCAGAATTGCTAAAAAGGTCCAGTCAGGCAGGGATATTTAGAAATGTTATTCTCCCCCTTCCTGAGTGTACCGCACATTTTATTCAAATAAGCCGGTTGGACCATGCTATCCACGCACAGCGTCCCGATTGGCTTGCCATATCTAATGCCGTATCCAGTTTACTGATCAATTACAGCGTTAGATTAGGCAAGCCAATTGGGAAGCAGTGCCTAGATAGCGGTATATTGCAAGGATTGTTACAAAGGTTCTCTCTGCCATAAAGCGCACCTGCAGATTGAAGGACTTTATATAAGCACAGAACTCAGAGATTCATTTTAACCCCTTAACTGCCATGGCATTATGCAAGTTTATTTAAAAAAAAAAATGAATTGTTTTTTCACATTTAAACCTTTAACATATAAGACCACTTCCAATTCCGCAATTTTACATCATATCCAATCCCAGGGTTTTCAGGTGGTATTAATGGCAGTTCTCTATACTCCCTTGACTGTTGCAAGTCTTACCCACCTCCGTTCCTGGATTGGATTTAAGTCATTAAGCACAAATGCGACAAGTCTTAAGGCATCAATAATACAACCAATTTTATCCGCCATCAAGAGCGTTTCCCAGATCTCAGTAGTCTCATTGTGATCACAGAATTGCTGATTGACCCCTATATACCTTTCCCTTACCTCCCCAAGCCTGGGGCAGACAAGGAGAATATGGTAGATGACTTCCGCTGAGTCTAGTTCTTTGCAGTATATGCAGATAGCATCATCTTGCATTATTTGTTTTCTTTGTAGCTGCACCTCTTTGGATGGCAGTTTGTTCAACCTACACCGTACTAGAAGATCTCTAAAGTATGGCGAAGGACATTTTTGAAAGTAGGATGGTATTCCATTCAATGCCTTCTGTTCCCATATAACATTAACACACTGGGGGTCATTCCAAGTACGGCGGTAGGGTGTTAATGGCACTGGTAAGGATGCCGGTGCCATTAACCTCCTACCGCCGCATTCCGAGGTCCCTTAGCGGATCCCCATTCCCATTGAGCCCTATGCAGGCTCAAATGGGAATGGGGAATGGTTTTCGAAATGGGGACTTACCGGATCTGTATAGGTCGGAATGTCCGGTAAGTCCCCATTCCAACACCACGGACCCGGACACGGGTTTGGAGGCAGCCATGGTGCTATTTGCACCATGGCTGCCTCCAAACTCGTAATGACCCCCACTGTTTGTTGTCCCTTTTTAACTCTAGGGTTAGATCCCAGTCCCTCTCTTTTAGCCTTTCCTTGGCCTTGTCTGGTTCAGATTTTAGTATTTCCAAGTCAATATTATTTAGCTTCAAGTAGTTTTCACATTCTGATTTCCATTTCTTAAGATTTTTATCCGGTTGTGTATCTGAATCTCCCAAGATCTCAAAAGGTGCTGAGAAAGGATCTAAAATGCATTTCCGATACAGGGAGCTCGTCTTCCACATAACTACTGATTGAAGCAGTAGTTCATATGCAAGCCTATGCAAAATGGACGAGTATACTCGTCCGTGGCACTTATCCTCGTGATGCACTTTTGGGAGGATGTTATTCTTTATAACACACAAGCAAAGAATTGTAAATGGATTATCCAAAGCAGCAATGTTGTGGGAATGAATTACATTGGCAAGCTTTGGGTGAATCAGCAAATTGCAGTTTGGCGAGCATATGGGACCTGGTATGAGAGGGGCCTCGGAGTAGAGCTGGGTCTTGTAGCAGGGATGGAAGTTGAAGAAAGATTGTGCATCATAGCGGAAAAAAGGCACACGGATGGGCCTTGGGGTGGAGGTGGGCCTTGAGCAGAGATGAACTGAAGCGAGGGAATGGGCCTTTGAAGGAAAGGGCCCAGATGAGGTGTAGAAATGGACCTTGGGCAGATGCAGGCACAGGCCTCAGAATGACGTTTTGTGAGGCTGACATTTGCTTGGAGGGAGGAAAAACAGTGCCTATTGTGTGAAAACTGATGATGTCAAAACTGATGATGTCAGAACTAGCCCGTTTAAATCAGCTAGTTCAGACTATAAGTTACTGACTCTAAGGATATTATGAAATCTACAGTCACTGTGTGTTATTTTGCAATCCCAGCCCTTTGATAGCGTGTAGTACCACAACACATTTTTTTGCGTCACAAGAATTGTATGTTATTGTGTATTTTGTGCAGCAATGGTTTTCAGCTTTCGGTTCGGCTCTCCTAGTGAAACCTCAAATCAAACGAAAACAGGAATTCTTCTTCATCATTGTGCACCTTTTAAGGTCAAAGCATTAGCTCTTCTTTGAATAGAAGCAGCTTTAAAATATATTTGTACGTCCAGGAAATGAACTTCAATTAGCAGAAAAAGTCTTGTGAATTCCCAAAAGAGTGAAGAAAACCATTATTTTATCAAAACAGGCTTCCTTATGATAATGGGTCAATCAGGGGGATATCCAGCATTGCAAGAGTGGGGGTACGAGCCACGAAAAACGTCCTGCTACTTTCCCCCCAAATGCAGTGCATGCAATTCCATAGGGTCTCCTTTGCGCCCCCAAACCGCCCACCCCAGCCCCAATGTACATCTTTGGTAACATTAGTGGCAGATGGCATTTTAACACCTAACAAAATAAATAAAATGACAGGGTCATTACAGATGCAGAAAACCCGTCTATTAGAGCTCTGTCTACCCGCTCTGGGCCAAAATACATGCAAACCTCCTCATTTGCATATGGATTGCACCAACAAAAAAGGGCATCAGTCTTTGATAATTGGAGCCGCCATGGAAGTGACATTAGAATAAATCGCCATAAGTAAGCTACGTTGAAAATACCTTTGTTGTACAACATACATAAATTGCACTATTATTATAAATGGAGCAACTCTATAGTCATTATAATGTAGGATACATTAACATGAGCTATGAATTGAATCAGAATCTCTTAGAGAGGTGCAGATAAGACACAGTGTGATTGAATGATTTATCCAGGATCACACACTTTGGTTAAATGATGAAACCGGGATGTGGACATTTTAAGCAACTGAGCACATCTTCCCAGGTTTAGTTGGTATAGATATTTATTAAGGTTTTGCTTTGAATTTCATGTGCTTAAATAATACTTTATTTATAGCGATGCCTTGGAAGCAAACCACATTACATAATAAGCTAGCCTTTCATGGTAAACTTACTATACGCTATATAAATTGTGATAGAAATATGTTCAGCAAAAGGGGTTTGGCTTTAGTTGTATTCTCCCCATCCTGCATGCAAAGTGACAATAGCATCATGCAGATTACTGTGAGCCTAACAAATTTCATAAAGCATGCAACATTATACACCCTTCTCACTTCAGATCACTGCCTCCCATTCACATTTCTAAGGGGACAAACATCCCAGTTAATTGTCCCCCCTCTCTCCAATCAGCGTCTGATGGCCCCCACTGTAATGCTCTGTTGACACAGAGCAACATGAGAGCCCCTTTGCTGCCCGGAGCTCTTTGGGACATTGTCCTGGCAGAGGGACACCTCTCCCGTTCAGAAAGGGTAAAGTATCCTGCTACCAGGACAATGAGCGTGCTGAGCAGGAATGGCTCTACATACAGTGTCCTGCCAGCAGGACATCTTTCCCGTTGAGCATTGAGGTGCCAAATGATAGCGATATCTCACTGACAGATGTCATGGTCTGGCTCTTATAAGAGCCTTGGGTGGGGGCAGCTTTGCCTCCCCTAAACCCCCCTCCAACTAAGTACGCCACTGGGATCAATTTTGCGTACTGCTGCTTTTTAAGCCCGATAAGACGAAAAGGGCGGTCTCTAGACACTTTGTACCAGTTCCGGAACGTTTTTGAAAGTTTTGTACTTACTAAGTTAAAAAATACATTTGCACCAGTTGACCAGTGCAAAGAAGGCATTTAGTTCCCAGTGGTCAATGCTTATGCCACTAAGGATTTGTTTGCCACTGGTGCCCAATTGCCAGAAACCAGAGTAATTTGTGCAATCTGGCTCCATTTCATTGTTTGAAATGTCAATCAAATTATGGGCTTTCGACAGTAAATCAAATTTTTCGGTGGTATGAATGAAATAGCTAATCGACAGCCAGCATAATATGTTTGCTTGTGCATGTTCTGAGCCAGCTCAGGTTTCTGATCAGTAAAGGAAATGAAGTGCAAAAACAAATAAGTCACTGGGCCTCATACCCAGTCTGGCGGTAACCCTGCCGCCGGACTGTGAATAATTTACTGGCACCTGAACTCCCAGTGACACCGGCTCATTACGAGTCCGACGGCCGGGAAGTCAGGCGCTGGTAGATTGGTTAATCCCTATTCCCATAGAGTCATGGACTCTATGGGAGTGGGAACACAGGAGCAACGGCACTGTTAGCAACGGTGTCAGTGCTCCTGTGAAGCGTCGTCCTACCGGTGGCCGCAGCGCCCCGTAGGGTATGACCTGTCAGGCATCGCGGCCAATGCAGGCAGACTCTAAGTTTGCCGATCCAGAAACAAGGGTACCAGTGAGCTTACCGGCACCCTTGTTTCCAGACCAGCAAACTCCTAATGAGCCCACCGTTTCTTCTAAGTCAGGTAAAATTGCACATGTGTCATCAACCTTTCTGGGATTCATTTTCGTTGCTTCCTCACTTGGGGATTCCATCTTTGGAAGCCAGAATGCTTCATATCAGTGCTTTAAGGACCGGTCACATCCATCTCTCCACCGGCACTTCTGATCCAATCCCTATCCGCCTTCCACGTTAAGCTCACACTTTGTTACGATACCCAATCACAGCACACTAACTCGAAATGCTTATAATTGAAACATTTCGAGGTGGTTGCAGGAGGAGCCACCAGATGTGTTTTAGCCATTTGATGCACTAACCCCCTATATGATCTGTTTATAGTCTACCTCACTAACCAATCCTGATTCACGTTAGGTTTGTTATGGTGTATCTTCATTTTGTGACGCCACACATCATCAAAACTGAGCAACAGGCTCAAGATGGGTGCGCGAGTGTTCGAGATTGCTGCATTATTCATATCTCAATCCCTGTTGTTGATTTTTGAATAAACACTGTAAAACGTTCTCATGTGGCTGAATCTTCCATTTTTGGTACAGGGGATTTCCTAGGCCCAGTTCCTCTAGTGTGTAATAGGGGAGATTGATAATAATTTGCCTGCCTGTAATTCAGGAATATGGGTATTCCCCTCTCAGGAGGTTAAGTCTCCCACCCCTGTCTAGGAAGGAGTGCAACCTGAGCAGCGGGGAGACTTGTGGACATACTACAGCTACCCAGGTTTCTCAATCTATACACCCTTTTGTGGTACACCCAGCAAGGGTGGAGCCAATTGATTCTTGCAGTAGTATAGAAGGTTGCCTCTGGGCTCGATCATTAAACTTGGAACCGGCTGGCCCATTTTAGGGGTACAAGGATAATTGGTCTCCTTTTGCACATTAAGGTCACTCGGGACTGGGGCTCAGCTCATTAGCTCGCCCTTGGGAACATCATTAAATTACACCACACGTGGGGCATTAACATGGCGTAAAAACTATTGCTCATCCTTGGGAATTACCATCAAACTTGCCGTCAGTGGGTGAACCTTTATACATAAGGTCAAGTGGACTCTCATCTAAGGATATCTATCCTCGTCATTTATTAGAGAAGGAAAAAGACAGGTGTACTGCTAGTAAGTCTGGTGTACCACAAACTGTCTGAGGGCCCAAGGCCCTAATACAGTTCAGGTGGGGCCACCTTCATCTGAGATAATGGGCCCCTATAAGGAGCTAGTGGAGTGCATAGGTTCTCCTCGAGAGTGGGCTGTCCTTGATAGGGCCTTCCTTTTGGCTGTTTTGGTGAAGTGAGTTCTTTAAGCGCTTTATCAACCAAAGATTTTGGAAGCCTGGAATTTATCAATGAGCACTACACAGATGTGGTGGTTTTGTGTTTTAAATTAAACATTGCATACAACCTTGTCTAGAAAGAGCATATACCATTAAAATATTTGGGATTCAAAATGTTCCCATATAGCTCCCCGGATAAGTTGAGCTATGACACTTTCCTACATTGTGACAAACAATGGAATAACACCAGAGCTGTTTACCTGACGTGTCCCAACATAGGGGTGAGGCAAAGTCAGGCAAAGTCAGGCAATTGACAACAACTGCACACACCTGACAGCCCTTTCTCTTCACCACAGGGATAAAAGACAAAGCACAAGAGCACACTACGAGCAAGGTTGAACGACAAGGAAGCAGCTCTACCGGCCTGGCAGTTCAAGTGGAGGAGAAAGGCGGTGCGAACTGAAAGGACAACGAGGAGGGAATTGCCCTTGGCCTTCTCAACTCAGACCCACTTTGCCTCTGAAAAGGGAATCACAAGAACAGGAAGTACAGCTGGCGTATAGTGTGGCAGGTGTACAGCAATTTCAGCACAGCCGGTGAGTCGGAAAAAAATGATAATAAACTGAACTGTGCTGGGCACAAGGTTGCAAGTGGCAACCTTGCATGAACAAAGAACTTTTATATATGAAACTTTCAAGAAAGCCCAGTTAAGGTCCAGGTGCAGAGGGGTCCGGCACCACGTGGGCGCTCATTCGAAAGACTCTGACTGGGACCTGTTTTGAAACCACAAAAACCAAGAGGCCCAGGGGAAGGCCGGCGTGAGGTGTCAAAGAGGTCATACGAGGGTCAAGCAAAGCCCCTCGTACAATCGAAAGTCTTTGACAGATGGAGGAAAGCAAAGTTCATTGGGGAAAGCCAAGTGAATTGTGTGAACAAGAACTGTGGCAGCCTGACTAGGGCTGAGACCCGGACTTAGGAAACAGGAAGAACCTAAGGGATCTAAAGAGACTGTCTTGTGAACAGTGGCAAGTGTGAACCCGACAGATGGATGCCGAGAGAAAGCCAGTTGAAGGGAACCCCTGCTTTCTGATAAGATTGTGAATATTGTGAAATAAGGCAAGTGTGAACCCAATGGAGGGATGCCGAAAGAAAGCTAGGAAAAGGGATCCTCCCCGCTTTCTGATGAGATCAGTGGCATAAAACAAAGTGTGGGGGCCCCCTGCGAGCCATGCTGAGCGGGCCCCCCAACTCAGCAACAAATCACAGGTCGCGGAACACTCTGGACCAGCCTAGATTCTCACGCTTGCACAATACGCACAAATGTGCTGTTGAAGGAGTATGCCACACGCTGCACTAGGAGAAAGATATAAATATGAGTTTTAATGCAATATACAGCACACTTTCTGAGAAAAATTACCTAAAAAGCCAGAGTGTTTGCAACGGTTTTGTAGGGTAACACCAATCCAATACGTGCAAGTCACCAACAGTGCACAGGAACATGAATGCTTTGCTATTAAAATGCCATGCCACAATGAAAACATGTCCAACTGGCTGCACAATGTAGACCAGTGTAGATACATAATATTACAGTAAAGATGGCAGGCACATTTAGACATACCTAGGCTGGTTGCAACAAAATGCCAGTCGAAGTAATAACACTCATCAAGAAGAGAACACACATTCAAGCCCATGTCTCTGTGGCCTCTAACAACATGGCCAAATTCTTTAAAATCTGCAAGTAACTGGTCAATCCTGTTGCAGTCTTTACCTCTCCTGTTCCTTCCCAGACCCTCCTTATGGCTATGTTCTCTCACTTCTCTGCTAAAACTCAGGACATCCTGTCCCCCATCTCCTGTTCCTCTCCTTCTTCCTCTCCCTCTTCCTCTATTGGCCCCCCTTTGGCCAGCTCTACTTCTCTTCCCCCTTTATCCTCTTTCCCTCTGACAATACCTGATGAGGTTTATAGACAAGTCTGATCTATGAAAGTGATGTCCAAACAGGTGTTTCCCTGCTCCTCTAGAACCATCAAGGACCATTTTGACACCCTTGCTCCAGCCTTGGCCGATTTCTGTAATCACTCTTTCACAACTGGAACGTTCCACTTTCCCCCGTAAGCACTCCCTTGTGCACCCACTCCTCAAGAAGCCGCCTGCCTTTCATGCCTGCCTCACAAAATATCATCCAATGTCCATCACCCCCTTTCCTTGGCAAACTGTTGGAAAAAACTAGCCACCTTCCAGCTTACTCTCCACACTGAATCTGTTGGTCGTCTCCATGACCATCAGTCTGGGTTCAGAGCTACCAGAGGCACAGAAACTGTTCTCCTGAACTGTTCTCCTGCACACCTGTGAAGATCTGCTCTCTAACCTTGATTAAAGCATTCCTTCTGTCCTCATCCTCCTTAATATTTCCTCTGATTTTGACACAGTCACCCACCCAATCCTGATCAATCGTCTCCATGAGAACCTGGGCATCACAGATCAGACCTTGAGTGGCTGACCTCCTTCCTCTTGGACTGCCCCTCCCAGGTGCAACTTGGTCCCTTTCTGTCCGCCACATCTCCTATACCTGTGGCGTTCCCCAGGGCTCCATCCTCTCACCCTGGTTTTTTAACCTCTTCTTGGCCCCTTTGGCCCACCTGATCTCTACATTCTCCTCTTATGCAGATGACACTCAGCTTTCCTTCAGGCTCCCCTCACACTCCTCTCCTCTCTCTCTCATTCCTGATTGTCTATCCGCGATTCAGGATTGGTGCGCATCCACCGATCTCTCCCTTAATGCCAGTAAGATGGACATCTTTCTCATTGGGACCCCTGCCCCTGCTTTCCCTCTCGCACTCTGGCCGTCCACCTTGGGCCCTCTGCCTTTGCCTTCCTGCTTGGCAAAAATCTTTGTTGTCATCTTTGACTCCACTCTCTCTTTCTCTCCTCACATCTAGGACATTGCCAAGAAGTCCCACTACCGGCTGCTCCTCCTCAAAGGGACTCTTCCCTTTCTCACCTTCCCCCAGAAGCTCACTGTCTCCAGAGCCCTGGTTTTCTCTAGGCTGGACTACTGCAATAGACTCTTTCTCAACCTGTCTTCCTCTACTCTATGCCCTCTGCAATTAATCCAGAACAGGACTGCGAGACTTATCCTTGGCCTCAAGCACAGGGATCATATCTCTCCAGCCTTGAAATCTCTCTACTGGCTCCCGGTTGCTGCAAGGATCAAGTTCAAGACCCTTTGCATTGTCCACAAAGCTTTCTGGGCCCACACTACATCCAATGCTCTCTTCCAAAATACCTTCCTTGTCAAGCCCTTCGCTCAGCTACCTCCAACTCTCTAAGGGTTAGACGCTTCCCCAGGTAGAGAGAGTGTGGGGGGGCGGTAGATCTCTCTCCTATGCAGGTGTCTCCCTCTGGAAAGGCCTCCCTGCCCCTCTCAAACTTGAGCCGGACCACCTGAAGATCCGGAAGCAGCTAAAAACGTTCCTCTTCTCCTCTGCTTTCTCTCTCTCCCTCCCCTGATGGCCTACCTGACCTACCTGTCTGCTGTACCAACTGGTTGCTGGGCTACCATTGCTGCCCTGTTTTTCCCTCCCGTCTCCCTTGCACTTCCCCCTCCTTTCCCCTTGCACTTCTCGTTCTCGCACCTGAACGAATGACGCAAGGCCTAGTAAGATCATTTGTCTTGTCCCCATCAATCTTCCCACCTGTGTCTTGTTGCGCCTAGAAACACTTGTGTACAGGTGCGTTATAAATGACTTATATCATTTTATCACAGATGTCCAGACAAAATATACAATGCCCCAGTAAGAAACGACTAATCTGGCAGGACCCAAATGCAAGTCTAGCCAGGTAATTACACTTAGCAGGACTGCATCATCAGAAATGTCCAGTTATAAATATTTAAAAAAAAGTCATACCAAACTGAGGAATGACTAGACTGGCTGCACCAAAATGCCTCTCTAGCCACTAATATCACATACCATGCATGCTTAGCACGGAGATGGACAACCATTATGATTTGTCACACAATCCTGCCCTCCCCACAAACATTCCCTCGCCCTCCCACCCCAACTTCCAAAATCAGCTTCTTGGCCCAGAATTACCTCTGCGTCCCTCTTCTTTGTCCCAGAGTTTACGTATGAGGCTGCTTGACTCATAGGTAAGTACTGGGATGAGGAAGAGTGGGACTAGGCTTAATGAAGAGTACAGGTAGCTAGGTCAGGCATTATCTCCATGTACCTCTACCTCATCCCAGTACTTGTGTATGAGGCATAATGCCTCATACAAAATACTTGGACGAGGACGAATAGGGCTAGGAGTAATGAAGATTACCAATAAGTAATCAAGGCATTAAACATAAGTAGTGGTGCAACACCATTGAGTTGACTGGGATTCAGCACCACCCCATACCCCCGGAAATGTTGGGCTGTGTTGACTTAACCTGGTTGACCTTCAGAGCAGTTGCCGGACAGAACATGACAACAATGTTAAACAGCACCAAGGTTTTGCTGTTAACAAGAGACCATCAATTACTAACATAAAGCATTTCACTGTTAGTACCTGCATTTAAATCACAATTTTTTAGGCAATTGAAATCGTGATGTGGGTTTAGTACTTGCATGCCAGGGGAGTGATTGGAAGGGTAGAGACGGAACAGGAGACCGACTCAATTCTCGCACCAGTCCATAAGTGGGAGTTTTCACCCTAATAGGAGAGAAACTGCTTGTAAAATTGAAGCTGCACTAGAATAGTCTAATTAGAATGCATAAAGAAAATAGATGCCCCCACACAAATAAGTTTGACCCTCCCCCACCGCCTGTGAAGTTAGCGCCATTCGCAACATTTGAAGGGATAGCCCACCCGAAATGTAGGTTTTGTTGCACCTCTGAACACAAGCACACACACATTCACCATATAAACACATGCACACGCAGCCATCCATACATTTAGTGTGCTCTCTTTCACCATACAGGCACATCCAGACAGCCATCCACACATTTAAGGGTGCACCCTTTCACCATACACTCACACACGCACCCGTCATGGGGCTGCAGGGTGGCCTATTACTTCAAAAAGAAATTGTTTCTTTTTGAAGTCATTTTAACTTCATGAAGAAATTATTTCCGTTAAGGACGGAACCATAACGGAAATAATTTCTTTATGAATGCAGAGTGACTTCAAAAAGATACTGGGCCTCATTAGAAGTTTGGCGGTAAAACCGTCAGTCTACCGCCAAGCTTCTGAAAATTTCCGGCACCCGCAAATGGGCAATTACAGGGTCATTACGGCCCTGCTGGACCCTGTAATTTCCCGTTCGCGGGCACCAGAACGGCATGCTCCCCATTCCCATTTGACCCCAATATATAAACGGTGCCGGTGCATTTGACATGCTGTGCTTGCGGGTGCTGCTCTGCCCGCCAGGTCAGACCTGGCAGGCAGAAATGCACCCACAAGCACAACTCGTAGTTTGCCGGTCCGGGAACTACAGTACCGGCAAGCTTATCGGTACCGTAGTTCCCGGACCGGCAAACTTATAATGAGGCCCACTGTTTCTTTTTGAAGTCATAGGGCTTCCCCACCCCATGACATGGAGGCCTTCACCCTAGGGTCTTCCATTGCATAGGGTTGGGTATCCCTCGTACTTACTTACTGTTACAGAAATAATTTCTTTATGAATGCAAAGTGAAATCAAAAAGAAAAAGAATATTTATTTTGTTGAAAAAAAAATATATTTTTTTTTCTCGAAGTGGGGCCACCTCCCAGAACATGTGCTGGTGGGGCCCCCAGCACAGTGTGGGCTGTAGGGGCCCTTGTTACGCCAGTGGATGAGATGAGTAAATCATTAACTGTCTTAGAAAATCATTAACTGTGTTAAAGAGGGCTATGTGAACGCGACCGAGGGATGCCAAGGGAAAAGCTAAAAGAAGTGAAATCCTGCATAGTGAAAAGGCAAAGGTTGAGGGATGCCTGCAAATTGGGGTGTAGTATGATACACCAGAGAACATTGTGTTGATAATGAGAGTGAAAGGCCCTAGTGAACTAGACGGAGTGAGGCCTGCATTGCAAGAAGGATCTGAGACCGCGGAGGGAGATCCAAGGGGCGAAGAGCAATCACCCAATGTGCAAGAGCAGTGAAGGAACTTTTGTTTGTTTGTTTTGGCACTTGAGGCAAGAGACTTTGTGTAAAAGAGACTTAGCCACAGAAGGCCCTGATACTTGGAAACAAACTGTGATCATCGTGCTGGCGAGGCCCAGGAGTGTGCCGTGCTCAGGAGTCCCACCTTGTCCCGCGCTTAAAGCGTGAGGAAGGGAGACCCCAGCCATACCATCCTGACTTATCATTTTGTGAACACTTCTTTCTTTTCTGGTGAACATTAGCCCACACTATTTTGTAAACTTAGCGGTAAGGATTGGCAAAAGAGGTTTTTTTTTTAATATATGCCCATTTTTATTTGACAAGACGCCACTAGGACTGCCTTATTATTATTTGATGGTCGTAGCTTGCTCCCATCTTAGATTTAGGTTTAGATTAGGTGTTTTTCTCACCCATTCATGCAGTTTAATAAACACCCTTGAACTGTGATCACTTGTGCCTGACTTTACTGTTGCCAGCATGAGTTCCTTACAGTACCTATTGAAGAAAGCTTCTGCTTGTAAATATGTACTGGCACACAGGTGTTTTGAATTTAAGTTGTTTTCTTGATTTTGTGACCACGATTATTAGTGAATAGTTGAGCAGTGTGGTGAATGGAAGTATTTTATTTGCACAGGATTTTAACTCTGCTTGCCCTATGTTTTACAGAAAGGATGCTGACCAAGTTTGTGTACCCAATAAAAAGGGGAGGAGGCCACAAAAAAGGTCCAGAATGGTCTGCAGTGGGCACACTCTCTGGTGGTTCTTGGACTGTTTATGTTAAATGGTGTTTTTAAGGGAGAGGTGCCTAGCCGTCCGACGTGGACAATTGGTGGTAGTGCCTCAAAGCTCGATTATATCTATGTTAATACCATGCTTTTTAGTGTGTGTGTGTTTTTTTGGCATTGTTTTTACTGATTGGAGTGACCGTAACATGTTGTTTTCTGTGTTTAATATGGCAATATATTGGGGAAAATATCGAGTGATGAGTGAATTGACCTTGAACACATCCGGGAATAAGATAGTATGTAAACCGGAGTTGGTGACTAAATTTAAAGCGAGTCAGAAGGTTTGCATCTGGGAAATCACATGGCAAAGGAAATTGCACACCTTTAGTGTGGACAATTTTGGGGCACTTATCAACCAACTAACACAGCCCTTCATATGGAGGAAAGGTCCAGCTAAGCAAAACAGATGGAAACTCAAACTTTACAATCACACTTTTGACCTGTCTGTAGCTGAGGGGAAACACATCATGAGAGCGAATATTCTGTTGGCCTGCAGGGTCCTGCATGACCTAGCCTTGACATCTGCAATTTTAAAGATCAGACAGCAGTTTAAAAACTTAACGGGAATAACAACGAATGTCAAATTAATTCAGTCTCAGAACTGGACTGGGTTTTCCATGTTTGCAATGTAAAATGATGTCATAACTGATACACATTGAGCTATACAGCCTTTGTATAATAAAATTATTGTTGAGAGTGAGTGAGCTGCAATCTGTTTGTTCGCCAGGTTTCCCTTCTTTATTTAGCTGATAATAAAGCAGTATTTTGCCATATTCATTGTGTCGGTCTGGTGATTTGGGTATGAGATTATTATTGGTAATTCCATCTGACACTTGGAACGCTCCAGGTGCTACTACAAATTTCGGTAGCAGTGCGGATGGTTCTGATCCAGTCGCCCCGGCCCAGATCCGTAATCCCGGACTATCGACAGGTTCGACCATTAGCCAGAATATCGCAGAGGTTCCTGCGTAGGGCGGAGTAACTACACACGTGTGGCAGCGAGTCAGTTGGCAGGGACCCCTTTGACGAAATTCCTGTCCCGTTCCAACAGGCGCCCCGTGGACAGAAGGCGAAGTATCGATTGGGGAAGGGTTGATACTGAGGGACTCGAGCTGAGCATCGGATGTAAGTAGATCATCCTAAGTGCCAAATAACAAGGTGGGGCTGTATTGTAAATAAATATATATATATATATATATATATATATATATATATATAAATATATATATATATATATATATATATATATATATGTATATATATATATTACATAAGTTGGTGTTTCCATAGGAAGAGCACTTTTTGGGCATCTTATAACTTCGCTCTCCCTGGACAAATCCTCACCAAACTTTGCAAAAAAAAGTATTTGGGTCACTCTGAATCTTTTTGCAAAGTTTGGTGAGGATTCGTCCAGGGGGAGCAAAGTTATAGGGGGAGTCCCAAAACTTTTTTCCCCATAGACATAATGAGAAAAAACTTTGCTCACGCCTACAACCCAAACCGCTGGACAGATTTACACCAAATTTGTGACAGGAGTGGCGGCTTGGTCCCGAAAGCGTGCTTTGCTTTATTTGGTGTAATTCCGTCCAGTAGTTTTAAAAAAAATTACAAAAATGGAAGTGAAAAAAATTAGTGATATCTGTGTTCGCTTTGCAGACACACTTCCCTGTTTGCTCCGCGGACAGGACGGTGATTGGGCAAGCAGCTTGCGTGATGTCCGCGGACATCTGACGTGCTTTCTCATTGGATGCGGTGAAAGCGTGCAGTGCGTCTGGCTTCAGAGACACCCTCCATCTTTGTTCCTCGCCGCCTGCACAGTAAGTCTTGTGTCTGTATCCTGTTCCTCCCACCCCCGCTCATGCCCCGTGTGTCCTTCTTGTCCCCCCATCCCCACTCATGCTCCGTGTCTCCCCTGTTCCTCCAGCCCCCAGCTCACGCCATCGGCACACGGTGGCCAGCGGAGGGCCGAGGAGCGGGATCTGCCGCCTGCGCACGAATGCCGTGTGTCTCTCTCCCTCCTCCCCACCCCCCCGCTCATGCCCCGTGTGTCTCTCTCCCCCTACCCCCCGCTCATGCCCCGTGTGTCTCTCTCCCCTTCCCCCCACCCCCCGCTCATGCCCTGTGTGTCTCTCTCCCTCCCCCCACCCCCGCTCATGCCCCGTGTGTCTCTCTCCCTCTCCCCACCCCCGCTCATGCCCCGTGTGCCTCTCTCCCTCCCCCACCCCCTGCTCATGCCCCGTGTGTCTCTCTCCCCTTCCCCCACCCCCTGCTCATGCCCCGTGTGTCTCTCTCCCTCCCCCCCACCCCCGCTCACGCCCCGTGTGTCTCTCTCCCTCCCCCCCACCCCAGCTCATGCCCCATGTGTCTCTCCCCCTCCCACCCACCCCCCGCTCATGGCCCGTGTCTCTCTCCCCTTCCCCTCACCCCCCGCTCATGCCCTGTGTGTCTCTCTCCCTCCCCCCCACCCCCGCTCATGCCCCGTGTGTCTCTCTCCCCTTCCCCCCACCCCCCGGTCATGCCCCGTGTGTCTCTCCCACTCCCCCCACCCCCGCTCATGCCCTGTGTGTCTCTCCCCCTCCCGCCACCCCCGCTCATGCCCCGTGTGTCTCTCCCCCTCCCGCCCACCCCCCGCTCATGCCCCGTGTGTCGCTCCCCCTCTCGCCCACCTCCTGCTCATGCCCCGTGTGTCTCTCTCCCTCCCCCCCACCCCCGCTCATGCCCCGTGTGTCTCTCCCCCTCCCGTCCACCCCCGCTCATGCCCCGTGTGTCTCTCTCCCTCCCCCCACCCCCGCTCATGCCCCGTGTATCTCTCTCCCTCCCCCCCACCCCCGCTCATGCCCCGTGTGTCTCTCCCCCTCCCGTCCACCCCCGCTCATGCCCCGTGTGTCTCTCTCCCTCCCCCCACCCCCGCTCATGCCCCGTGTGTCTCTCTCCCTCCCCCCACCCCCGCTCATGCGCCGTGTGTCTCTCTCTCCCCCACACCCGCTCATGCCCTGTGTGTCTCTCCCCCTCCCGCCCAGCCCCCGCTCATGCCCCGTGTGCCTCTCCCCCTGCCGCCCACCCCCGCTCATGCGCCGTGTGTCTCTCCCCCTCATGCCCACCCCCGGCTCATGCCCCGTGTGTCTCTCCCCCTCCCGCCCACCCCCTGCTCATGCCCCGTGTGTCTCTCTCCCCTTCCCCCCACCCCCCGCTCATGCCCCGTGTCTCTCTCTCCCTCTCCCCCACCCCCGCTCATGCCCCATGTGTCTCTCTCCCTCCCCCCACCCCCGCTCATGCCCCGTGTGTCTCTCCCCCTCCCGCCCACCCCCCGCTCATGCCCCGTGTGTCTCTCCACCTCTCGCCCACCCCCTGCTCATGCCCGTGTGTCTCTCCCCCTCCCGCCAACCCCCCGCTCATGCCCCATGTGTCTCTCCCCCTCCCGCCCACCCCCCGCTCATGCCCCGTGTGTCTCTCTCCCTCCCCCCCACCCCCGCTCATGCCCCGTGTCTCTCTCCCTCCCCTCCACCCCAGCTCATGCCCCGTGTCTCTCTCCCCTTCCCCCAACACCCCGCTCATGCCTTGTGTGTCTCTCCCCCCCCGCTCATGCCCCATGTGTCTCTCCCCCTCCCACCCACCCCCGGCTCATGCCCCGTGTGTCTCTCCCCCTCCCGCCGACCCCCCGCTCATGCCCCGTGTGTCTCTCTCCCCTTCCCCCCACCCCCCGGTCATGCCCCGTGTGTCTCTCCCACTCCCCCCACCCCCGCTCATGCCCTGTGTGTCTCTCCCCCTCCCGCCACCCCCGCTCATGCCCCGTGTGTCTCTCCCCCTCCCGCCCACCCCCGCTCATGCCCCGTGTGTCGCTCCCCCTCTCGCCCACCTCCTGCTCATGCCCCGTGTGTCTCTCTCCCTCCCCCCCACCCCCGCTCATGCCCCGTGTGTCTCTCACCCTCCCGTCCACCCCCGCTCATGCCCCGTGTGTCTCTCTCCCTCCCCCCACCCCCGCTCATGCCCCGTGTGTCTCTCTCCCTCCCCCCACCCCCGCTCATGCGCCGTGTGTCTCTCTCTCCCCCACACCCGCTCATGCCCTGTGTGTCTCTCCCCCTCCCGCCCAGCCCCCGCTCATGCCCCGTGTGCCTCTCCCCCTGCCGCCCACCCCCGCTCATGCGCCGTGTGTCTCTCCCCCTCATGCCCACCCCCGGCTCATGCCCTGTGTGTCTCTCCCCCTCCCGCCCACCCCCTGCTCATGCCTCGTGTGTCTCTCTCCCCTTCCCCCCACCCCCCGCTCATGCCCCGTGTCTCTCTCTCCCTCTCCCCCACCCCCGCTCATGCCCCATGTGTCTCTCTCCCTCCCCCCACCCCCGCTCATGCCCCGTGTGTCTCTCCCCCTCCCGCCCACCCCCCGCTCATGCCCCGTGTGTCTCTCCACCTCTCGCCCACCCCCCGCTCATGCCCGTGTGTCTCTCCCCCTCCCGCCAACCCCCCGCTCATGCCCCATGTGTCTCTCCCCCTCCCGCCCACCCCCCGCTCATGCCCCGTGTGTCTCTCTCCCTCCCTCCCACCCCCGCTCATGCCCCGTGTCTCTCTCCCTCCCCTCCACCCCAGCTCATGCCCCGTGTCTCTCTCCCCTTCCCCCAACACCCCGCTCATGCCTTGTGTGTCTCTCCCCCCCCGCTCATGCCCCATGTGTCTCTCCCCCTCCCGCCCACCCCCGGCTCATGCCCCGTGTGTCTCTCCCCCTCCCGCCGACCCCCCGCTCATGCCCCGTGTGTCTCTCCCCCTACCCCCACCCCCCGCTCATGCCCCGTGTGTCTCTCTCCCTCCCCCGCCCCGTCCATGCCCCGTGTGTCTCTCTCCCTCCACCCACCACCGCTCATGCCCCGTGTGTCTCTCTCCCCTTCCCCCACCCCCTGCTCATGCCCCGTGTGTCTCTCTCCCTCCCCCCACCCCAGCTCATGCCCCATGTGTCTCTCCCCCTCCCACCCACCCCCCGCTCATGGCCCGTGTCTCTCTCCCCTTCCCCTCACCCCCCGCTCATGCCCTGTGTGTCTCTCTCCCTCCCCCCCACCCCCGCTCATGCCCCGTGTGTCTCTCTCCCCCCCACCCCCGCTCATGCCCCGTGTGTCTCTCTCCCTCCCCCCCACCCCCGCTCATGCCCGGTGTGTCTCTCTCCCTCCCCCCACCCCCGCTCATGCCCCGTGTGTCTCTCCCCCTCCTGCCCACCCCCCGCTCATGCCCCGTGTGTCTCTCTCCCCTTCCCCCCACCCCCCGGTCATGCCCCGTGTGTCTCTCCCACTCCCCCCACCCCCGCTCATGCCCTGTGTGTCTCTCCCCCTCCCGCCACCCCCGCTCATGCCCCGTGTGTCTCTCCCCCTCCCGCCCACCCCCCGCTCATGCCCCGTGTGTCGCTCCCCCTCTCGCCCACCTCCTGCTCATGCCCCGTGTGTCTCTCTCCCTCCCCCCCACCCCCGCTCATGCCCCGTGTGTCTCTCCCCCTCCCGTCCACCCCCGCTCATGCCCCGTGTGTCTCTCTCCCTCCCCCCACCCCCGCGCATGCCCCGTGTGTCGATCCCTCCCCCCACCCCCGCTCATGCGCCGTGTGTCTCTCTCCCTCCCCCACACCCGCTCATGCCCTGTGTGTCTCTCCCCCTCCCGCCCACTCCCCGCTCATGCCCCGTGTGCCTCTCCCCCTGCCGCCCATCCCCGCTCATGCCCCGTGTGTCTCTCCCCCTCATGCCCACCCCCGGCTCATGCCCCGTGTGTCTCTCCCCCTCCCGCCCACCCCCTGCTCATGCCCCGTGTGTCTCTCTCCCCATCCCCCCACCCCCCGCTCATGCCCCGTGTCTCTCTCTCCCTCCCCCCCACCCCCGCTCATGCCCCATGTGTCTCTCTCCCTCCCCCCACCCCCGCTCATGCCCCGTGTGTCTCTCCCCCTCCCGCCCACCCCCCGCTCATGCCCCGTGTGTCTCTCCACCTCTCGCCCACCCCCCGCTCATGCCCGTGTGTCTCTCCCCCTCCCGCCAACCCCCCGCTCATGCCCCATGTGTCTCTCCCCCTCCTGCCCACCCCCCGCTCATGCCCCGTGTGTCTCTCTCCCTCCCCCCACCCCCGCTCATGCCCCGTGTCTCTCTCCCTCCCCTCCACCCCAGCTCATGCCCTGTGTCTCTCTCCCCTTCCCCCACACCCCGCTCATGCCTTGTGTGTCTCTCCCCCCCCGCTCATGCCCCATGTGTCTCTCCCCCTCCCGCCCACCCCCGGCTCATGCCCCGTGTGTCTCTCCCCCTCCCGCCGACCCCCCGCTCATGCCCCGTGTGTCTCTCCCCCTACCCCCACCCCCCGCTCATGCCCCGTGTGTCTCTCTCCCTCCCCCGCCCCCGTCCATGCCCCGTGTGTCTCTCTCCCTCCACCCACCACCGCTCATGCCCCGTGTGTCTCTCTCCCCTTCCCCCACCCCCCGCTCATGCCCCGTGTCTGTCTTCTGTTTCCCCCGCTCATGCCCCGTGTCTGTCTCCTGTTCTTCCCACCCCCCGCTCATGCCCCGTATCTGTCTCCTGTTCCCCTCATGTGCCGTGTCTGTCTCCTGTTGCCCCCCACGCCCCCGCTCATGCCCCGTGTCTGTGTCCTGTTCCCCCCACCCGCTCACGCCCCGTGTCTATCTCCTGTTGCCCCCCACCCCCCTGCTCATGCCCCGTGTCTATCTCCGGTTCCCCCACCCGCTCATGCCCCGTGTCTGTCTCCTGTTCCCCCCACCCGCTCACGCCCCGTGTCTCTCTCTTGTTGCCCCCCACCCCCCCTCGCTCATGCCCCGTGTCTGTCTCCTGTTCTCCCCACCCCCCGCTCATGCCCCGTGTCTGTCTCCTGTTCCTCCCACCCCCCGCTCATGCCCTGTGTCTGTCTCCTGTTGCCCCCCACCCCCCTGCTCATGCCCCGTGTCTGTTCTCCCCACCCCCGCTCATTTCCTGTGTCTGTTGTCCCCCCCACCCCTGCTCATGCCTCGTGTCTGTCTCCTGTTCCCCCCACCCTTCGCTCATGCCCCGTGTCTGTCTCCTGTTCCCCCCACCCCCTGCTCATGCTCCGTGTCTCTCCTGTTGCCCCCACCCCCGCTCATGCCCCGTGTCTCTCTCCTGTTGCCCCCCACCCCCGCTCATGCCCTGTGTCTGTCTCCTGTTCTCCCCACCCCCGCTCATGCTCCGTGTCTGTCTCCTGTTCCCCCCACCCCCTGCTCATGCGCCGTGTCTGTCTCCTGTTGCCCCCACCCCCCGCTCATGCCCCGTGTCTGTCTCCTGTTGCCCCCCACCCCCTGCTCATGCCCCGTGTCTGTCTCCTGTTGCCCCCCACCCCCCGCTCATGCCCCGTGTCTGTCTCTGTTGTTCCCCCCACCCCCCGCTCATGCCTCATTCCCCGTGTCTGTCTCCTGTTTCCCCCACCCCCCGCTCATGCCCCGTGTCTCTCTCCTGTTGCCCCCCACCCCCCGCTCATGCCCCGTGTCTGTCTCCTCTACCCCCCAATCCCCCGCTCATGCTATGTGTCTGTCTCCTGTACCCCCCACACCCCGCTCATGCCCCGTGTCTGTCTCCTGTTCCCCCCACCCGCTCATGCCCCGTGTCTCTCTCCTGTTGCCCCCCGCTCATTCTCTGTGTCTGTCTCCTGTTCCCCCACCCGCTCATGCCCCGTGTCTCTCTTCTGTTGCCCCCACCTCCCGCTCATGCCCCGTGTCTGTCTCCTGTACCCCCCACGCCCCCGCTCATGCCCGTGTCTCCCTCCTGTTGCCCCCCACCCCCTACTCATGCCCGTCTCCTGTACCCACCCACCCCACCGCTCATGTCCAGTGTCTGTCTCCTCTTCTCCCCACACCCCGCTCATGCCCTGTGTCTGTCTCCTGTTGGCCCCACCCCCCGCTCATGCCCCGTGTCTGTCTCCTGTTGCCCCCCACCCCCCGCTCATGTCCCGTGTCTCCCTCGTGTTCCCCCCACCCCCTGCTCATGCCCCGTGTTACCCCCCACCTCCCCGCTCATGCCCCGTGTCTCCCTCGTGTTCCCCCCACCCCCTGCTCATGCCCCTTGTCTCTCTCCTTTCCCCCCAACCCCGCTCATGTCCTGTGTGTGCCCTGTACCCCCCCGCTCATGCCCCGTGTCTCCCTTGTGTTCCTCCCCACCCCCCGCTCATACCCCGTGTCTCCCTCATGTTCCTCCCCACCCGCTGCTCATGCCCCGTGTCTCTCTCGTGTTCCCCCCACCACCGCTCATGCCCTGTGTTTCCTTCCTTTTCCCCCCACCCCCTGCTCATGCCCCGTTTGTACCCTGTTCCCTCTCACCCCCCGCTCATGCCCATGTGTCTCCCCTGTTCCCCCCCACGCCCCGCTCATGCCCTATTGTGTTCTTTATACACCCCGCCTTCCCTTTCCATGGTGGCCATCTTGGTAAAAGATTTTCCTTCCTACACCGGGACGCGTCCCGGTGTAGGAAGGAAAATCTTTTTGGTTTTTTTACCACTCGGCGTTCCCACTTTGAGGACATAAGATGTTAGTGGTCTTCATCTATTGAAAAGGATGTTATGGTGATGTTGCACTAATAAAAACCTTTAAATTTTAGTTAAAAAAAATGTTACAGGGACGTTATGGTTAAGTTGTACTAATAAAAACCTATGAAATTCAATGAAAAACCTTTGTTAAAGGGACGTTATGGTTAAGTTGCACTACTAAAAACCTATGAAATTCAATGAAAAAACTTTGTTAAAAGGACGTTATGGTTAAGTTGCGCTACTAAAAACCTATGAAATTCAGTGAAAAAACTTTGTCAAAGGGACGTTATGGTTCCAAGAAAAACCAAAAAACCCTTGAAATTCGCCAGTTATGGTAAGCTAAGCAACCATAACTCGCGCCACCACCATGCACTGCTAAGACTAACACCCAGGACATCATTGATGACATCATTGATGGTGGTGGCGCGAGTTATGGTTTTTAGTAGCGCAACTTAACCATAACGTCCCTTTAACAAAGTTTTTTCATTGAATATATATATATATATATATATATATATATATATATCGAGATAGAGAGACAGAGAGAGAGTAACAGGATTTTTTGGGTAAAAAAGAGAGAGATATCTTGTTTCCTGGTCCCAAGAGGGACTGAAAAATACGCACTAAACTCCAAATGGGGGATTCTTTAAGGATTGCTGAGGCAAGGCCAAGATGAAGAGTGTGCATCAAATGCCAAAATGGGATAAATAGTGAGATGAGATACATTTACTAGAGATGGTAAAGGCGTTCGCAAAAAATGTAAAGTGCACATGTGTGTGGTGTTATAAATATGTCAGCGTAAAACTTTTATTATGTTTAGAAGAAGAGATATAAATGTGATAGTAATAATCTAGGTGATCATCAAATTTTAAAATCAAGAGATTGATGTCAATCAGAGAAGGTCTCAGAATCTGTAGGTTTGTCACTCACACTTTCCTTCCCACTAGCCCACTCCTCACCTGATGATTCTGTGTGGGTCTTTACGGATTCATCTGATGAGCTTTCCGGCTTTTCCCTCCAGGCTGTCTTTGTCTTTGTCTTGACGATCTTATTCTTCTGTTTGACGAAATAGGAGCAAGCTCCCCCGGAGGCCACTTTGCCTATAAGCAATTAGCCCGGCAGCGGGGACTCCGGGGAGCCCACCCCAAACCAGGGAAAAGCCTTGCTGAAAAACCCTGGAAGATTGTGTAGCTGTAGTTGGCAGGAAGTTGTTGGCGTGTATCTGTACTTCAATAACCAGCATGCACTGGTAAGTGTTCTTTGTGAATAGGAAAGAACAGTCCAGTGCGGAACAGCACAAACAGTACAGTACTCCAAAGAACTTAGACAACGAAGTGTTCCCAGCAGAAAGCGTCCGATGGCAGATGAGACGCTGAAGCAGGTGTGAGTATTAGAAGGCAGCGCAGAGCGCGGATAACAGCGGAAGCAGAAAACAAACAGGTAAGCGGAATAAACGGGAGGAGGAAACCGCGAACAGCGGTAACGGAAAGACACGGGCAGACAAACAGGGAAGGAAGGCACAAGAAACACAGAGAAACAACTGGAGGCAGAGCACAAGCAAGGTGTACTCACGTAGGCAGCAAGAAAGTTGCAACGCACAGGTGTTCTCCAGTTTCCGGTACTTGTAGGCAGTACAACAGAAAGACTAGACCGCACCTTGCAGTGACTCGGAGTCTAGTCCTTCTTCCATAGCGCCCATCTGCTCCATACTTTCCATGGGCGATATATGACAGTATGACCCCTTCTCAGCGGTCCTCCTCCCGGTTTACCCGGGTGTAGCCAATGAAACCTTCGGATGAGTTGGGCTGCAGAGATGTGACTGACCGGTTCCCATGAACTTTCTGACCTTGGGTATCCTTTCCATAATACTAGATACTGGAAGGTGCCTTTCTTGTATCTTGAATCCAATAATCTGGATACTTCATACTCCTTCGATGTTTCAATGGGTAGGTTACCGGTTCCTCTCTTCCTTCTTTTTCGAGGATCTTCCACATATTCCTTCAGTAAAGAGGTGTGAAACACTGGATGTATCCTTTGGAGCTTTGCAGGAAGAGCCAATCGAAAGGCAACTGGATTGATCTTGGCAGTAATCTTGAAAGGTCCGATAAAACGGGGAGAAAACTTTCCTTGATGTACCCATCTGGGCAAAAACTTGGTGGATACCCATACCTTGGTACCAATGTCCCATTGTGGATTGGGTCTTCGCTTAAGATCAGCCCACTTCTTGTTCTCTAGACGGGAGGTTTCAAGATTAGACTTGGTTCTTTTGTGAAGAGTCTGAAGGGTGTTCAAAAGATGGTCCACAGAGGGAATGTTAGTAGACACCGGACCAAACAGAGGAATGTGTCTGGGATGAAAACCGTAGGTACAGAAAAAGGGACTCATGCCTGTCGAGGAATGTCTTGTATTATTATAAGAGAATTCTGCCATAGGAAGTAGGTGAAACCAATCGTTTTGCTCCTGATTACAGAAGCACCTAATGTATTGTTCCAATGTTGCATTAAGACGTTCAGTTTGCCCATTGCTCTCAGGGTGGAATCCTGTTGACAGTGATCTTTTTATACCCAAGGTCTTGCACAAGGCAGTCCAAAACTTCGAGGTGAATTGTGAGCCTCTATCCGAGACTATGGATTGCGGAAGACCATGTAACCTAACCACGTCTTTCAGAAACACCTCCGCAGTGATACTTGCTGTCGGTAGACCTTTCAATGGTGAAAAATGCGCTAGTTTACTGAATGAATCCACAGTGACCATTATGGCCGTATGTCCATTGGAAACTGGAAGGTCTACAATAAAGTCTGTGGAAATGTGTTGCCACGGCCCATCTGGTAGAACGTCCTGTTGAAGTAAGCCTAATGGCTTACAGTAAGCATATTTGGTCTGAGCACATATGGGACACGTAGCCACATATTCTTTGATGTCTTTTTTCATTGTAGGCCACCAAAACTGTCTAGACACCAGTTCCATGGTGGCAAGTTGACCTTTGTGTCCTGCTGATGGGATGTCGTGACACCAAGCCATGGCCTGTTCTTGTAGATCCTGAGTGGGTAAGAATAAAGCATCTTTCATAAATGTCAGATTTCCTCTTTGGGTCATTCCATAGTCACCTATCTTTCTGTTATTCTTTTGGGCTTTCTGTACTTGTTGAAGGAACGTATTAACCATATTGATGAACCTTTTCCCTGCTAGAAGAATTTCTGGACCTTGATATCCTCCACAGTCACTCCCTTGACTGCGGGAAAGGGCATCTGCTAATGAGTTATCCTTTCCTGGTAAATAGGTGATTACAAAATCAAATTGAGAAAAAAAATAAGCCCATCTGGCATGTCTGGAATTTCGGCATTCCATTTTCTGTAACACCTTTAAATTCTGGTGATCTGTACGAACTTGGAAAGGACAAACAGCTCCTTGTAATAAGTGCCTCCACTCCACGCAGGCCTGTCTTATGGCCAGATGTTCTCTTTCCAGCACTGAGTAATTTCGTTCACTGGGACTAAGGGTTCTGGAATAATAAGCTATAGGGTGTTCCAACCCATCTTCTTTCTTTTGTAACAAAGCAGCTCCAATCGCTCCTCCTGAAGCATCGGTCTCCACAATAAATGGTAAGGATTGATCCGGTTGTCTCAGGATAGGCACTGTCACAAATGCTTCCTTAAGCCTTTGGAATGCCTGATCCGTCTTCTGGTCCCAGAGAAACTTGACTCCTTTTTTAAGGAGATTTGTAATAGGAAGGATGATGTCTGAAAAGTTTGGTATAAACTTGCGATAAAAGTTTGCAAGTCCCAAAAACCTTTGTATATCCTTAACTGAATTGGGTGTGGACCACTGTGTTATAGCCTGAGTTTTGGCTGGATCCATCTGTACTCGATCTTCGGAGAGGATGAATCCTAAGTAGGGTACCGTAGTAACTTCAAAAACACATTTTTTAGGTTTGGCCAATAGACTATTGTGTCTTAACCTGTGGAGAACTTCTTTGACGTGTTGACGATGTTCAGTCAGAGTGTTTGAGAATATGAGAATGTCGTCCAAATAAACCACAACTGAGGAATACAACATATCTGCGAATATCTTGTCCAGGAAGCGTTGAAACTGGGACGGTGCATTTACCAAACCAAAGGGCATAACCCTGTACTCGTAGTGTCCCAGGGGAGTCCTGAAAGCTGTCTTCTATTCGTCCCCTTCACGAATACGAAGTAGGTGATAAGCTCCTCGAAGATCTAATTTGGTAAAGAGGTGTGCCCCTTGGACTGCCTCAATAATGTCTTTCATTAAGGGCATAGGATACCTGTCTCGTATAGTCAGACTGTTCAAACCCCGGTAATCTATGCAGGGTCTTAGTTCCGTGGTTCCTTTTTTCGAGATAAAAAAAAGAGATGCCCCTGCTGACGATGAGGATTCCCGTATGAGGCCATTTTGTAGGTTGGTTGACAAGTATTCCCTCAATGCCTCCTTTTCAGGTAGAGATAAAGGGAACATCCTTCCAAAGGGTACTTCAGCCTCCGGAATTAGTTCGATCTTGCAGTCTTCTTTCCGATGAGGAGGAAGATTCCTCGGTTGGGTGTCTAAGAACACGTCCTCATATTCCAGGTACTGGATGGGAATTGTATTGACACTGAGGACGGTATTTTGTATTGTTGGAAGCACACAGGACAAAGCGGGTTCATTAGTCAAACACTGTTGAGAGCAATACGTGGATCTGAACTCTACTGTGTTAAGTTGCCAGTCAATTGCCGGGTTGTGTTTTCTGAGCCATGGTATGCCTAATATGACTGGAAAATGAGCCGCTCGAATGAGATCGAAAGATAGGTACTCAGAATGATTTGACACTCTGACCCGTAATTCCTGTGTTTCCTGACAAATGGGTCCGGATGTCAAAGGTGTGCCAACCACGCCTTCTACTGGAATCGGTTTGATCTTAGGGCGTCGAGGCAGGTGGTGTTCATTAGCCCACTTATCATCTACAAAGTTGCCCGCAGCTCCACAGTCCAGCATAGCTAAACATTCAATGGGTTTGGTAGAGTGCCAGTCTAACGTAATCTTAACCACCATCAGTGTGTTATTGCTGATCAAAGCTGGCTGAGCATTAGCACAGGGATGCATAGATGTCTCCCCTTCCTTATCCCTGTTCAAGGTTGGGGTCTTTCGTTTCCCTGCTTTCTGGGAGGGACTTCTGGGCAATTTCGCAACAAATGTGTGTTGGACCCACAATACATGCAAAGTCCAAGATCCTTGCGTCTCTTCCATTCGTTGGCTGTAAGTGGTCCTCTAGCAGTTCCTATCTGCATTGGTTCTTGTGTTGAACCCTTTCAGGAACTGAGGGTAGGCTAGTGAAAGGTACTAAAGACCGGGGCTGCTTCTTCTCCGCTTTCCTTTCCGACATGCGGAATTCTATCTGTAATACCAATGACACGAGTTCCTGAAATGAAGCAGGTCTGGCTACTCTGGCCAGTTCGTCCTTTATGTCTTCATGCAGACCCGATGGAAAATTGCCTGCTGTGCCGTTTCTGGCCAACCTGCTTCACTTGCCACCTTCTGAAAACAGGTAACATATGTCTGTATGTCTGAGTTTCCTTGACGTATGTCTAACAGGTTTTCAAAGGTGGAGAATAAGACTTCAGGTCTCTCGAATCTTTCTTTGAAACGTGTTACAAAGGCACCATAGTTATTTAACGCTGGGTCTGAGTTTGTCACTAGTGGGGTGGCCCAGGCTAGGGCATTACCAGCTAAGTTCGAAATTATAAAACCCACTCTTGTTCGATCCAACTCGTATGTCTTGGGCCGAAAAGTATAGTGTATTGTGCAGGCATCCAGAAACTCCTTTAATATCCTGGGGTTTCCCTCAAATTTACCGCAAGGTAGGGATAAAGGAGGTAGTTCTCCTCTGGAATCATCTCTCTGTTGCCTCAATGCGGCATTATCAGTTTTTAGGGTTTGTACTTCAACCCTCAGAGCTTGTATGGCGTTAACCATCCCCTGGTACTGTTCAAGACTAGCCATCTTCTCTTGGCGTTGCAATCTCTCAGAATCTGTAGGTTTGTCACTCACACTTTCCTTCCCACTAGCCCACTCCTCACCTGATGATTCTGTGTGGGCCTTTACGGATTCATCTGATGAGCTTTCCGGCTTTTCCCTCCAGGCTGTCTTTGTCTTTGTCTTGACGATCTTATTCTTCTGTTTGACGAAATAGGAGCGAGCTCCCCCGGAGGCCACTTTGCCTATAAGCAATTAGCCCGGCAGCGGGGACTCCGGGGAGCCCACCCCAAACCAGGGAAAAGCCTTGCCGAAAAACCCTGGAAGATTGTGTAGCTGTAGTTGGCAGGAAGTTGTTGGCGTGTATCCGTACTTCAATAACCAGCATGCACTGGTAAGTGTTCTTTGTGAATAGGAAATAACAGTCCAGTGCGGAACAGCACAAACAGTACAGTACTCCAAAGAATTTAGACAATGAAGTGTTCCCAGCAGAAAGCGTCCGATGGCAGATGAGATGCTCAAGCAGGTGTGAGTATTAGAAGGCAGCGCAGAGCGCGGATAACAGCGGAAGCAGAAAACAAACAGGTAAGCGGAATAAACGGGAGGAGGAAACCGCGAACAGCGGTAACGGAAAGACACGGGCAGACGAACAGGGAAGGAAGGCACAGGAAACACAGAGAAACAACTGGAGGCAGAGCACAAGCGAGGTGTACTCACGTAGGCAGCAAGAAAGTTGCAACGCACAGGTGTTCTCCATTTTCCGGTACTTGTAGGCAGTACAACAGAAAGACTAGACCGCACCTTGCAGTGACTCGGAGTCTAGTCCTTCTTCCATAGCGCCCATCTACTCCATACTTTCCATGGGCGATATATGACAGAAGGATACAAATTAAAGGAAAATAATAAGTAAAGAAGAGATTCTTAGAGTGTCGCTAATAAACAGCAGGACAGCAAGAATTGATAGAAATTGTAAACGAAGGAATAAAGAGAACGTTATCATATAGATTTTTAAAATTGGTTAACAAACAGTTTTTTCTGGTAATGGGTGGCGATTGATGGTGCTTGCCTGAATCGATTATTGTTTATATTTGATTAAATAAGTAAAAGGATAAACGGTCTGATAAGTATTGACAGTCAAAAATGACTTATCATGGGGGGGCACTCCCCTTCTACATCTATGCATGACATTACCAAGGGACACATCTAAGATTAGAAAGTACCACGCAGAGTGGGTAAAAGGCATGACTAATAAAACACTCATGCTGTTGCCTCAAAAAGGCTCATTATCAAAATCAATATTTTGACTCATGACAACATACTTGCATGCTACACATAAAGGGAAGAAGCTACAGAAAATATTAGTTGTTTTAGACTTATGGAAGATGTATCAGAGTGAGAGAGAAGATTCACCTGCAAAGGAGTGGATGCTTAATCAGCGTAAAGGGGAGGATGTAATGCATCTGGCTCCTCTTTCCCCTTCTGAAAACAAAAGCACAGACACTAAGAAACAGGGATTTTACCCTTTAAAAGAATTAAAAGCAGTGGCACGGTACGTTAATCTGACATATGAGCCCCTGCTTATAACAGTGAGGTTAACATGGAACAGAGCAAAAATAGAGAAGCAGTAAAGAGAAAAAGAGAAGTCAAGGGCAACACCAAGAAAGTGACAATAGTACAGAATGAACGGATGGGAGGACAGATATTACTTAAGTTAGATGACAAGGGCATCGATGGGGTTAGAGCAAGAGAAGAAACAGAAGAACAGGAAGAGAATGAAAAAGAATGAGAGAATGCATACAAGGAAGAGAAGGAAAAAGAGAGGAAGAGGAAGTGAAAGGAAAAATGAAGAAGGTATTAGGAACAAAAGAAAGATAATGTGAGATTAGAGGAGAAGAAACAAGATGAGATATAAACACAGAGATTGAAAGAAAACAGGTTACTAAGAAGGCAAGAGGAAGAAGAGAAAATGGAGTTGAGAAGAAGGGAAGAAGAAATTAATAGAGTAGGGGACAAAGGAATGTTGAAATAGATTATTTATTAAATAGATGCATAGTGCGCAAGAACGATGGGAAGTAGAGAGAGGGTCACAACAGCCCTGCAAGTGATGTCGAGGAGCATGAGGCAGAAGACATAGGGAAAAGGATTGAGGATTTAGATAGGCAAATGAGAGATAGAGATGGTTACAAAACCAAAGGGAATACTGAAGGATTTCCATCAAAGGAAGCAGGGGGTATATCAGATGATGTAATGACTGACGAACATAAAATACTATCTTTAGATATGCTAAATCTTGATGACATGGAGAGGGACAATAGTCATATAAAATGAGGTATAATGATGTCAGACAAAGAACGGGAGGAAAGTGAAAGAGAGCGCTAGGAGACGGCGCCTCCAGTTTTTCAAAAGATTTAACCGTAGAAAGAGTGGTAAAGTGGTCAGACTTAGAAAGACACCAAATGAGAGATAGAGATGGTTACAAAACCAAAGGGAATACTGAAGGATTTCCATCAAAGGAAGCAGGGGGTATATCAGATGATGTAATGACGGACAAACATAAAACACTATCTTTAGATATGCTAAATCTTGATGACATGGAGAGGGACAATAGTCATATAAGATGGGGTATAATGATGTCAGACAAAAAAGGGAGGAAAGTGAAAGAGCGCCAGGAGATGGCGCATGCGGTTTTTCAAAAGATTTAAAAGTAGAACGAGTGGTAAAGGGGTCAGACTTAGAAAGACACCAAAGAAAAAGCACCAGAACCAACACTGTATAATGAGCGACCATAAGCACGTTTGAGCAGTGCAGGGGACATATCCCTGCCTTATGTAAGCAAATTAAGGTCACTACCAGGACGAAGATGAACAGGTGAATCTAGACCCACCTGGAAGACAAGAACTGTAGGTGGGTGTGATTGTGTACCAGGATTTACATAATTTCCATTATTAGAGAAAGGGGCGGATAACCACAATATATACCATGGGCCATAAATTGATTAAGATAATTTGAAATGTAAATTACCTGGTTTGACTGCAGGTGCAGGGTAGTGGATTTATGAGTTAGTGAGAATGATGTTGGGAATGACATTAGCAATTGGAGACATAAAAGGCTTTCTAGCAGTCATTCTAGGGAAGAGGGCCAACGACATTTGGAGATGAGCAGGGTATGCGAGTGTGACAGCACAAAACACGACACACGATGGAGTACCATTTAATAATTGCAGAGCAGACACATAGAGGGCGCTCAGAGTACAACGTCCCTACACATCAGACATGAGTGCGATTATGACAAGGAAAATTAGTATTAAGATCCTGTTGTCTTTATTCGAGCCATTCAAGAACGTTGGTGTATTGAGACGAGAGAACCATGGGATTAAACAGTGGCATTACATGTAAGGGACTGCCCAAGCCAGCGCAGTGGCAGATGAAGAAACAGGTAGGGATGGAGGCGAGGCCATGGTCAGAGATAAAATTGACCATTGTACATCATTGTTGATTTTTACAAGAGAAAAATAAGAAAAAAGCTGAGGGTAGAGAGCAGGAGGAAGCAAAGTTCTGAAAAAAAGTCACAATTAGCCATAGAGGGAGCAGTATTGACAAGTGGTGAAGGCATGACAACACAAGCTACGGCTAGCACAGTCAAGCAATGTAGTGTATCCTACAGATCAAGGGGTATACAATGTCTGGCCATGGGGTAGAAGGGAGGATGAGGCGGATTCCAAAACACTCAGGGAGCAGGAGAATTTATTGACAGACAGCCACAGCAATGCTGGAATTGTGGAAAAAGGGGACACATAGCCAGGAACATGCAGAGGTAGAGGGGGCATACAGCAAAACTGGCAAACTCCAAGAGGGGGATGGGCTATGTTCCACATTATAATACAAACCCACAATGTCCAAGATCACATGCAGAATCGGAAACATGCACCACAAATACTTCAAACACAGCAAGCTCCATTGCAATCACAAATGTAACAAGGGCAACAACAGCAAGTGCCTCTGCAAACACACCAACTTCAGACTCAGCAAGCCCAGATACAACAGGCCATGGTCCCACAATAGAACACAAATGTTGGAGTCCCACAAGCACCCACACCTAGAATAGGGAGTGTGACCGTGGTAGCAAGGAATCCTTTCACGGGTACAGGGATGAATTTATATCCACAATAGGAAAGACCACAGAGCATTCTGATGTGTTCAGTACTATCATTGAAACCAGACTCCCAAGAGGAACCAAGGGACAAGGTACGAATGGAGGCACGCCATTTTCGTTTCTTGTACACACTGGAGCAACATGTTTCTGTGTTCAAGTGGTAAAGTACCCAATGTCTGGCATTGTCATGAAAGCGCAGGGATTCTTTAGGGCTATGAGCTTAGTTAATTTTACGGATGATTTACCAATCTCTATAGGAGAACATGATGTGTCTATGCCATTATTGTATTCTTGGCAGAGACCAGCTAATGTATTAGGACGTGATTTAATGACAAATATGATGATATCTTTTACTGATGAAGAAATAGTGTGTTCTACCCCAGGGATACATTATATGAATGTAAGAGAGTTTATATTAGCATTTGCAGGCCAAAAGGCATTATGAGGTGTTCCTTTAGACTCAGAAATATTCTTGTATGGAGTGACTGTTTTATTAACATGGTAACCTAGGTTGGTAGTTAAAATATTGAGAATACCTGAAGAGTTTTTGTTTAGACCAGAACTACTTATGGATGATAAAGAAGGACAGGTTATCCCCCTAGAACTAGAAACAGCTGTGGTATGAGAGGAATGATGGTTGTTCATGGGACAGACGATGAGGGAAGAGGATGGAGAGCACTGCTAGCCCTTGGTAAAGTATGTAAATCGACAGACTTGACAAAGTACTTTCAGGGATGATTATTCAGACAATGAGTTAGTATTTTTCATAAGTTTCACTTATTGGAATAAAGTAGAGAATAGAGAGATATCACAGAGCATGGCATTGGTAAAATATTAACAGTCATTTTTTCAGGAAGATTTAGAGAAGGTGCCAAGCATACTATGGACCAGCAGTCCATATGATGTGGGCCTATTCACTGGAGCAGGAGCAGTTAAAATCAAGCTTAAACCTGGAGAAATGTTGCCACGAACAAAGCAATACTCCATGCCCAGAGAAGCGGATGACGGTATATTTGAAACCATTTCCACTTTAGTACAACAGGGAATATATCTGCCATCAGAGTCCCTATGCAACACAGCTGTGTATCCAGTGAAGAAATCAACAGGAGGGTAATGGAGATTTATTCAGGTCCCTTAAATAATATAGTCAAAGCAGAATTTCCTTTGGTTCAATCCCAGCTATGATATTGTGCAATATTCCGGCACAGCCAAATATTTTACAGTAATAGATTTAAAGAACACCTTTTTCTCAATGTTTCTTCATGAGGACTCAAAGGATTTGACCTCATTTTCGTAGAGAAACCAGCACCGGAGTCCCCTCGATCTTTAACAGGGTCCTTCAGATGGACCTAGGTAACGTACAACTTGAGAGTGCCATAATTCAGTACATACATGACATATAAGTGTGCAGTGAGACAGAAGAAAAATGCGGACAGAAAAGACTCAGTTCAGTTAATGACAATTCTCGCAGAGAAAGGATATAAAGTAGACAAAGAAAAGCTACAATATTGTCAGAAAGAGATCGTGTACATAGGACAGTTAATCTCTCAAGAAGGGAGAAAAGTAACAGCTGAGAGAGCAGAAACAATCATGAATACCTCAGAAACTAAAATAGTGGGGGAAATGCAACAATTCTTAGGCCTATGGAACTATTGTAGGGGCTGGGTTTTCGAATTACAGTACATATATTTGACCACTTTTAGAAGGACTTAAGGAAGCACAGGTAGGAAAAATTAAGATAACATGGACAGATGAAATGAATGAAGGATTTGAGGAATTAAAGAAGCCGATCAGTACAGCCCCGTGTTAGGAATTCCAGATTGTAATTAAGAGTTTTATCTATTTTCATATTGAAATAGAGAAGTAATATCAGCAGTCCTCACACAAAAAACGACATTAGGACATGGACTTAAACCATTAGCCTATTTGTGGAATTTTAGATCCAGTAACGAAAGGACATTATCCTTGCAAACAGGCGCTAGTTGCTGCTGCTTTCACTATTGAAAAAGCTGCAAATATTACAATGGGGTGTTCACTGACATTATTTGTTGAACCTTTGTTATTTGCCATTCTAGAGAAACCCAAAAGTACCTTGACTACACAAAGAGCATCAGGATATGCAGTGATCATTTTGAACCCAACCATCAAAATTGTTAGGTGTACAATAGTGAATCCAGCAACATTTATAGCAGTACCAGTTGGGAAGGAGGACTATGTACATGACTGCACAATGTATACTGAGTTATATTATGAAATTCCCCATGGCAGAGAAAATGCTATCGGAGGGAGGGGTATAGTTCTCTGTTCATTGATGGATCTGTGAAAATTGACCAAACGACAGGAAGAAGACATATGGGACCAGCAGTAGTGAAGCTGAACCCTGATGGTGAATTTGAAGTGCAAGACTGCCTTCACATTGTTCAGCACAGGCTGCAGAATTAGTGGCGCTTATTGCCACACACCAGAGATACGAAGATGAGGAAGTGACAGTGTATGCTGTACTATGTGACATCAACCGCAGGATTGTCACACTGGAAAAGGAGGAGTTTCCTCCATGCAGACGGCACACCAGTGCAACATGCATCCTTACTGGATAAGCTTATTGAGGCATTGAGACTTCCATTGGCTATCTCCATGGTGAAATGCGCAGCCCATACTAAGAGGACAGGCATGATTTCTTGCATTAATAAAGCCGCAGATGAAGAAGCCAAAAGGGCTGCATATTTCCCAAATATTTCTGATTTTCAAGAAAAAAGTGTTCAACAAATGACAGGACAATGTATGATGGTGAACAAAGGTTTCAATATGTTGTCCATTGTTCAGCTAATTGAGTTACAAGGTTGCACACCACAAGAAGAGCAAGATTTAGGGAGAAAACAGGGTATTCTTTATACCCCACTGAGCATATATGGAGAATGAATAGCACTGGAAATCCAGTTATGCCTTTGGCATTATTGAAGATGGCACTGGAGCAGCTTCACTATCCAGTGCACACAACTCGAGAGAGTCTTGCTGCCATAATTGCAGAAGATTGGTTTTCAGCAAATGTATTAGACCATTTGGCACAGTTTATTGTAAACTGCATTGTGTGCCAGAAAATTACAGCAGGGCACACTTTGTGAATAGTGTGAGGAGCAGTCCCTAGACCCAATGGCCAATTCCAGCATCTACATATAGATTATGTGGATATGTTGCAGACATGCAATAGTTATACACACATGCTAATGGTAGTATTTCCCTTTTTCAGATGGATTGAGGTAGGTCCATGTACACAACCCGATGCCACATGTGCTGCCAAGTTTCTCGTACGTGAGGTATTTTCTAAATGGGGTGTGTGCGAAGTCCTGTGGTCTGACAATGGGCCAGATTTTGTAAATGAACTATTTGAACAGGTTACTCTTTTGTTAGGCGTAAAGCATACCTTTTCTTCTGCCTATCACCCATAGGTGAATGGTATCTGTGGGCATTTAAATTGACTCCTTTAAGAGAGGATAGCTAAGAATGAAATCACTTTAATGAAGGGGTGGTTACATTGCTTACCCCTTGCATTATTCGCACTGTGAAACTAGCCTGGCTCAGATCACCATCTGACTTCTCATGAGTTGGTGACTGCACGCTGTATGAGAATACCTCTTGCTCCTCCTACTAAGGTAGAAACTGATGCCCACAGTGTAGCAAACACATTAGGTGATGAGATGCATGAATATTTAACAAATATGACTGCTAGTGTTTCTTATATTTCTCAACAGATCAAAAACCGGAGGAGGGGTCCAAGAAGATTGAAGACAGCAGTCAAACAGTCTGCTTTGAAGGGCCGTACCTAGTATAGGAGGTCACTCCCAGAGCTGCAAGCTACAGAGAAGAAGAACCTGGCTTCATCTGCATGATGAAAAGCTGTACAAAGGAGAAACCTTGACCCCTCCTACATCCACTGACAGTGAAGCAAGAGAAGAAGCTCCATGGAAGATGACAAGATCGGCTGCCAATAGCCAAAACAAATATTCATCGAAATAAGGACACTGAATTTCTTAAGGATTTTTCAAGGGAATGGAGAAGAAGTACGAATAACATATGAAACACGTTCCATAACTATGTTAGATAGGAGAAAGAGAGAATGTATTGATGTAGCGGATCTAAAGAAAAATAGCACATTGCACCTTTTTATGCTAACAATAGTAATAATGATACACACTTTCTTGTATGCTATTTTTACTTACATATTGAAGTCTTATTCAGCTCTAGTAAGATGGCACATTGACATTGTTACATTTCCCGGCAATCCTAAAAACAGGCTTATTATTTTCAGGATCATCATTGCGATCATTTTGCAGTTTTTGATATAAAAGTGCGATTCACAAAAGTAACAAAATTATATATTGAATTAAAAGAATGGGAATGTTCCAAAATATAAGACGATTATTGCCAACAGGAAAATCGATACATTTCTTTGGAATACTAATAGTAACCTCATTTTGCACAATGATTTGTCTTTTCTTCCTTGTTATTATGGCATTTTGCACATAATGATTAAAAAGGCAGATTCAGTGGTTGACAATGAAACATCTCTTATCATCCTTAACAAAAGCAAAAGTAGTATTTTCCCTGATTTTGCTAAATAAATAGTTCCACTTAAAAGAGATGCTGGTGAAGACCATGAATATATAAATACATATCTTGACAATTCAGCCCACTTAAAGAATAACATGCAACACATGAAGGAGGTGGGGAGGAGAACATCAGATGAAAGCGGCTACATGTGTTCTCTCTTCCCTTATGCCATGAGCACAGCCAGAACATTAATTGCAAGAGAAATACCTGTGAAAGAAGCAAGATATCTTAGTCACTTAGAAACATGCACAGCAAGCGGACAATTTGAAGGAAAATGGGCAGCCCTAAGATGGAGGTCAAAAAAGACATTTCCATATGAAGATGGATATATAAAAACATAACAAATGGAAAAGGAACCACGTTGGATGAGTAGGGTGCTCATGTATTCCCTCAGTAGAATGACTGGAGACCAGATAAGGATTGTTGAGCAAAGAGACTAGGATATTCAGATGCGTGGGAAACACCAGCATTGCCAGGATGCTGGGAACGGCCTCAGATGTTAGTAAATGAATGAGTAGCAATCAGCACAGGATGGGAAGATGGAATGCTGGTCTGTAGTGCACAATCATTGATGACAGTACCAGTTCAGATAGTGCAAATAGTGAATGAGGAATGCTTGAAACCATGGGCCACGTATGCAAAACTATTAACATGGGTCAAAAATGAAGCAGGACCTATATCTATATTACGATGAAGAATGTCACACTGTGCTTCAGAAATATAGGATCGACTAAAGTGGGAGAAAACGAGGAATGTAAGCAGATAATTGATGTTCCAGGAATGAGTGGAGAAACTGCCGTGCTGATGGACCACTATTGGGCTTGTGGATCCAGAGCTTACATGCAGCTGCCTAAGACTAGGGGAAGAGTATCTTCTATTGTGGTCATACATGTTCCTGCATTGGTGATCCCCCAAATTGATCTCCATATTGAAGAGTTTCTAAAGATGGATGTACAGCAGAGTAGGAAGAGGTCACTTAACCTCGTTCGGCTGAAGAGAGAGAACCATTTCTCAGCAAAATCAATAGAAGCTTATGATAGCATTCCAGCTGAGCATACATTGTTCAGTAAGACAGGAGTAATATTCACAGCTATATTCATGGCAGGAATCCAGATTGCAGTGAATACCAAATGGTTGCAGATAACCAGGTGGGAACTGTTACACTGTTACAAACAATAAATATGACAATAATAGGATTTAATGCATTTCAAGATGAATTGAGGGCCATCAGACTCATGACCCTCCAGAACAGGTATGTGCTGGACTTGATTACAGAATTGGAAGGCGGCGCGTGCTCCAAATCGGGCCTTTCTGTTGCACATACAAACCTACCCATGATGGAGAAAATGGAACCCTGACAGTGGCACTAGCTATGCTGTCAACCCTACATACAAGGATGGAAGAAGAAGTTGACTAGACAGAGGAAGATGATTGGTTTTCGTCCCTGTTTTTATGGATTCCGACCTGGTTGGCAAATGCCTTCAAACTACTTGGAACAATACCAGTGTTTGTATTACTAGGATTTTGTCTTGTAAGTATCATTATAGGACAATGCAAGAAGACAGCAAGGAATGCTATTGGGATGAAGATAATGATTGATGTGAACAGTGACCATACACCACATACTGAAGCCACCATCTGAGAGAACATAAAGAAGAGTTCCCTGGCTCACCTACGGATGAGGTTTTATTACCCAAAGGATCATATAAACTATGTAGGACATTGGGTATTCTGTCAACCAACTGGAGAGTATTGTCACATGACCTGGAGTGTGGATGAGCATATAAAAAATGCAGGCGACATCATTGGAGCGACAAAAATATGGATCCTGAAGAAACCAAAGTATGGAGAAAAGATGAAGAAGATTGAGGAAGAGAAGGTGGTTGAGGACTTGACCAGAGGGGGGAATTGTCATGATGCCTACCTCCAAGGAGCCAGGTCCGACCCAGCGGCCCCAGAGGCAGGCATCATTTCCCCCAGGGGAGTGCCAGCGGGCCCAAGCTGGGGCCCTTTGGATGCAGTCCTGGCGCCTTAGGCGCCAGGCTCATGTTGGACCTCTGTCCTGGCGCCTTAGGCGCCAGGCTCATAAAGCTATACATGTGTGCAAGTGTTTTCATGTGCACTTACCTGATGCAGACCATGCTGCCACATCCAGGCCCTCTTGAGGCCTGAATGGAACTACTTTACCTGTGGGACTACTTTCCACCCGGGTGTGGTCGGGGAAGGATACATACCTGATCGGAGGAAGGATACACACTTGGGACTTCTTCCAAAGCTATTTAAACCACACCCGATCAGCAACTCACGCTTCGCGTTGTTCTGCTCCTCGCAGCTGGACGCTCACCGTGTCAGCTCCTGCTTCTGGACTTCAGCCACACCTGTCAGCATCCTGGGTCACCTGAAAAGGGAGACAAGAGACCTTACCAGCTAAATCTGCACCACGGAGACATCACCGATGATCCTGAAAGGGAAGACATTATTTTTAAAAGCATTTTGTTACGATCGCTGCAGCGCTGCATTTCACTCACCTTTCCTGGGTTCCTCCATCTTCAGCAACGATCATCCGGATACACAGCCACTTCCCAGAGCCTAGAGAAAAAGACAAGAATAAGAGGTGAGAGAAGGAAGGGAATAAGACTTACCTCATTTCATGTCGGGTCTTTGCGCTTCCAGGCATTTTCCGGACCCCGGCCCCTATGGGGAAAAAAGACAAAGACATTGAATGAGCGTATGCAAAGTCAGTTCTCGAGCGCTCATCCAGAACTAACCTGCCATTTACTGGAACTGGAACTGCACGTTTCACTTCGGGTCGGTGCCATATCTCCGGCATTCCGAACCCCGGCCCCTAAGAGGAGAAAAGGACATAAACATTAGCACTTGCTGCAAAAAGACAATGAACATTATTATTAAGCTTGGACTTTTGAACTTGCAACAGAACTTTTACAGAGCCTTACCTGAATAGTCAAGCTTACCTGAACTCCCATCAATCCTCAATCCAGTGAAGTAACTGGGTTTCAACGCGCCCCTGCATCAGAAGCAGGATGGAGAGCTCATCCTTCCTGACCCTAAGGTGAGACTTCACGGGGAATCGTGGAAGGGTATCGTGGAGGGTTGGAAGAGAGTGGGAGGCTTGATCATAACTCAGTCAGTAGGTAATACTCCCTTTTCACGCACAGGGGAATATTCCTGCGAGCCGGAGAAGCCAGAGTTGAGGGCCCTTCCTGTCCATCTTCAGAGTCCTGCGCTTCACCATTTAAGAAGCATCAGCACTCGAAGCCAGACCTGCGCCTCCGTGGGAATCAGGTGAGCGTTACAGAACGCATAACCTACCCACAATTTCCCACCCGGGCGCTATGGAGACTTCCGAGACTGACCAGCTGGCCCAGCTTTTGGGGAAATTACGGGCAGAGGTGCACTCAGCCCGCCAGGAGACTAACGCTCTCAAAAGAGAACTGATCTTATCCAAGGAAAGAACAGATGACCTAGCCAAAAGGTTATTACAGGCCCAGGCAGGGCACACTCCTTTACCTAATTCCGGAGACATTTCCACATCAATGGGTTTGAGTAACCCGGTACAAATTAATCTACCTGGACACATGCCTTTGGCCCCGCCTGAACGTTTTGCGGGGGATCCCAAGAAATATGCCGTCTTTATGAACCAATGTCGTTTACACTTTCTATGCAGACCTGGAGCCTTCCCTAAGGACCAGACCAAGGTAGCCTTTATACTATCTTACCTCAGTGGCAGTGCTGCCGATTGGTCTATTCCATTGGTAAATCAGGATGATCCCATTCTCCAGAATTTTCAGGGCTTCCAGGCCAGCATGGAAAGATTGTTCGCTCGACACTCTCAAGGACAGGCCCTTGATAACGAACTGCTATCCTTACGACAAGGTAATCAGGATCTTCTGTCCTACATAGCCACCATTAACAGACTGGTTGTGGAAACTGGATGGCCAGAAAGCAAAAGGATCACATTGTTTCATCGAGGCCTGCGCGGAGAGCTTAAGGATGTTCTAGCTCAGATAGTAAACCCACCCCAGGTCTGCACAGACTACATTGACTTGGTGGTTCAACTTGATCACAGACTTCAAAATAGAAAAGCAGATCGGTTCAAGCATGAAAACCGAGCACCGATCAAAACCCACGCTAACTCCAAGAGTACCGACGTATCTGAACCTATGCAAATCGGTGGTGTTAAGGGACCATTAACGCAGAAAGAACGAGAGAGAAGGCGGCAAATGCAACTTTGTCTGTATTGCGGGACTTCCGGTCACTTTCTTCGAAATTGTCCAGTTAAACCGCTTAAGAAGGTGGTTGGAGCTACTGATAACGAATTAGTGACACCTGATTCGGGAAACGACCTAGCCCGGCAAGCGTAAGGGTCCGCTTGCCGAGCGTGAAAACTAACTCTTTGACCTCACATTTTGTCATGCCAATGGTGCTCGTGGACCCAAAACAGCCTCAGCAGTTGCATGCTATAAAAGCATACATCGACAGTGGAGCTATTGGAAATTACATAGATTGTGAATTGGCTTCCAGGATTAAGCTTCCTCTCCGCCCGAAAGTAACCCAAGATGTCATTACTACAGTAGATGGAACCGAAATAGCCTCAGGGCCTGTAACGCATTCCACTGTTGAAGTGACACTGGTGGGTCAGGATGGACATCAGGAAGCAATCGTGTTTGATGTGATCAAGGCCCCACAATTTCAAGTAATTCTTGGAATTCCTTGGTTAGAAACACATAATCCCAGAATTGACTGGCGAGCAAAGAAGATAAGTTTTCCTGATTGTGAACCAACTTGTTATCCAAGAAATCCAGCTATGGGTCTAGCCTCAGCAACTTCCACCCCTGTACAGCTACCGTCAGAATACCAAGAATTCCAAGACGTTTTTCAGAAAGAACAGGCTAACACGTTACCTCCCCATCGGTCTTATGATTGCCAAATCGATCTGGTACCCAATGCTCAACTACCTTGTAGTAGGATTTATGCTCTTACGGAACCTGAGAACCTGCATTTGCGTCAGTATTTAGATCAGTACCTAGCCAATGGTTTTATTCGCCCGTCCAAGTCTCCTGTCTCTTCAGCTCTGTTCTTCGTGCCGAAAAAAGAAGGCGACCTTAGAACGTGTATAGACTATCGCGCCCTAAATCAAATAACGATTAAGAATCGTTATCCTCTGCCCTTGATCCCTGAGCTTATCGACCAGGTGAAAGACGCTTGTGTGTACACCAAGTTAGATCTCCGAGGAGCTTATCACCTGGTGCGCATAAAAGAAGGCGACGAATGGAAGACTGCATTCCGCACCAAGTTTGGGCTCTTCGAATATCAGGTGATGCCCTTCGGTTTGTGCAATGCACCTGCCGCCTTTCAGTACTTTATGAATGATGTTCTTCGGGAACTTATCGATGTCTGTGTCATTGTTTACATTGATGACATCCTGGTGTACTCTTCTTCAGAATCTGAGCACAGAAAACATGTTAGGGCAGTTCTTGAGAAACTGCGCCAGCACAGATTATTTGAAAAACTCAAAAAATGCGTTTTTTCATACCACAGAAGTTGAGTTTCTCGGATTCATCCTGACACCTCAAGGAGTCCGAATGGACTCGCGAAAGGTGGACGCCATCCTCAAATGGCCATCTCCAAGCTCGGTGGAGGGAGTTCAGAGCATGCTCGGCTTTGCCAATTTCTATCGAAGATTCAACCCGGAATTTTCCCGAACAGTCCAACCCATCACCGCTCTCCTAAAGAAAAACAAACGCTTCGAATGGACTCTTGAGGCCGAACAAGCCTTCCAGGACCTGAAAACCAAATTCACCTCTGCACCTGTATTGAAGCACCCGCACCCAGATCTCCCGTACATAGTGGAAACCGATGCATCCAGTTCGCCATGGGAGCTGTCCTGTCGCAAAGAGACCCAAAAACTAACCAACTACACCCAGTGGTCTTTTGGTCCAGAAAATGTTCTCCTCCTGAAATCAACTACGCAATCACCGATAAAGAGTTACTGGCCATCAAATCTGCTTTCAAGGCTTGGCGTCACTACCTTCTCGGGGCAAGACACACCATCACCGTAATTACGGACCACAGAAACATACAGTATTTAAAAACGGCCAAAGCTCAATCTTCACGACAACTCCGATGGGCTCTATTCTTTGCGGAATTTGATTTTGTAATTACCTATCGCCCTGGCTGCAAGAATGGAAAAGCGGACGTCTTATCCCGGATTGGCATGAATTCGAGCTTAGAACCTGTGCCCATCATACCTGAGCAAAGAATCTTAGGCTTAACTTCATTGCAAACTATTGAGGACATCCAAACGCAAGTAAAACAACTTCTAGACTCTTCAACCTTACTGGAATGGAGTCAAAAGGGTCCTCATTACACCGTTAAGGATGACTTACCCTACTTCCAGGAGCGGTTGTTTCTGCCAAGTAAAGAATTGCAAGAACTTGTTATTGCCCATCATCATGAATCTTTAATGGAAGGACACCCTGGTATCGCTAAAACGGAGGAAAAAATCAAACGCCACTTCTGGTGGCCTTCTTGGAGAAAAGACATAAAGTCTTTTGTACTGTCTTGTGGAATTTGCGCTCAAAACAAGGCTCAAAAGAAAAGGCCAGCCGGCCTACTTCAACCCTTGGATATTCCACCGGCGCCATGGCACACCCTGTCAATGGACTTTATAACAGATCTGCCTCCTTGTGCTGGTTACAACACAATCCTTGTAATTGTGGACCTATTCTCCAAAATGGCCCACTTTATCCCTTTAAAGGGTTTGCCTTCAGCTTCCACCTTGGCCAAGGAATTCGTGGAGAATATAGTTCGCATACATGGTTTCCCTTCCATATTAGTCTCGGATCGTGGAAGTCAATTTATCTCACATTTTTGGAAGAAGTGTTGCCAACTAGCACAAATAGATGTGCGGTTATCCACCAGCCACCACCCCCAGACCGACGGACAAACCGAGAGAACCAATCAGACTCTCGAGCAATATCTTCGGTGCATGTTACACCAATCCGAGTTAAATTGGAAAGACATCCTTTGGATCGCAGAATATGCATACAACAATTCAGTGCATTCTGGAACCGGACAAACCCCCTTTTATACTTTGTATGGTCACCATCCTCGGACCTCTGACCTAGATCCACCTCTGACCCTGGAAATGCCCGCAGTAAATCATCTGCATTCCACAATAACCCGAGCCTTCAAAGAAGCTGAAACTCATTTACAGCAAGCCAAGAAAAAGTATAAAGAAAACGCTGATTTGCACCGAAGGAAAACTCCTCCTTACCAAGTAGGAGACCAGGTATGGCTAGCAACAAAACATTTACCGCTCAAGGGCCCGCGAACCTTCAATCCCAGATTCATAGGACCTTATCCCATCAAAGCTATAATCAACCCAGTGGCCTTTAAACTGGATCTACCGTCCAACATGCGTATTCATCCAGTTTTTCATGCATCACTTTTGAAGCCAGTACAACCAGGAACCCGATTGTCCAAGCATCCAGATCCAGTTCAAGTTGAAGGGGAATTAGAATTCGAAGTTAAAGACATTTTAGACTCCAAGGTGGTAAAGTCGAAACTCTTCTATCTTGTTGACTGGAAGGGATATGGACCTCAAGAGAGATCGTGGGAGCCTAGTAAGCATGTCCACGCACCTCGATTAGTACAAAGGTTTCACCGGAGATTTCCGAACAAGCCCAAACCCCCGGAGGGAAGAACCTTGGGAGGGGCCTTGAGGGGGGGGTACTGTCATGATGCCTACCTCCAAGGAGCCAGGCCCGACCCAGCGACCCCAGAGGCAGGCATCATTTCCCCCAGGGGAGTGCCAGCGGGCCCAAGCTGGGGCCCTTTGGACGCAGTCCTGGCGCCTTAGGCGCCAGGCTCATGTTGGACCTCTGTCCTGGCGCCTTAGGCGCCAGGCTCATAAAGCTATACATGTGTGCAAGTGTTTTCATGTGCACTTACCTGATGCAGACCATGCTGCCACATCCAGGCCCTCTTGAGGCCTGAATGGAACTACTTTACCTGTGGGACTACTTTCCACCCGGGTGTGGTCGGGGAAGGATACATACCTGATCGGAGGAAGGATACACACTTGGGACTTCTTCCAAAGCTATTTAAACCACACCCGATCAGCAACTCACGCTTCGCGTTGTTCTGCTCCTCGCAGCTGGACGCTCACCGTGTCAGCTCCTGCTTCTGGACTTCAGCCACGCCTGTCAGCATCCTGGGTCACCTGCAAAGGGAGACAAGAGACCTTACCAGCTAAATCTGCACCACGGAGACATCACCGACGATCCTGAAAGGGAAGATATTATTTTTAAAAGCATTTCGTTACGATCGCTGCAGCGCTGCATTTCACTCACCTTTCCTGGGTTCCTCCATCTTCAGCAGCGATCATCCGGATACACAGCCACTTCCCAGAGCCTAGAGAAAAAGACAAAAATAAGAGGTGAGAGAAGGAAGGGAATAAGACTTACCTCATTTCATTTCGGGTCTTGCCGCTTCCAGGCCTTTTCCGGACCCCGGCCCCTATGGGGAAAAAAGACAAAGACATTGAATGAGCGTATGCAAAGTCAGTTCCCGAGCGCTCATCCAGAACTAACCTGCCATTTACTGGAACTGGAACTGCACGTTTCACTTCGGGTCGGTGCCATATCTCCGGCAATCCCGAACCACGGCCCCTAAGGGGAAAAAAGGACATAAACATTAGCGCTTGCTGCAAAAAGACAAGGAACATTATTATTAAGCTTGGACTTTTGAACTTGCAACAGAACTTTTACAGAGCCTTACCTGAATAGTCAAGCTTACCTGAACTCCCATCAATCCTAAATCCAGTGAAGTAACTGGGTTTCAACGCGCCCCTGCATCAGAAGCAGGATGGAGAGCTCATCCTTCCTGACCCTAAGGTGAGACTTCACGGGGAATCGTGGAAGGGTATCGTGGAGGGTTGGAAGAGAGTGGGAGGCTTGATCATAACTCAGTCAGTAGGTAATACTCCCTTTTCACGCGCAGGGGAATATTCCTGCGAGACGGAGAAGCCAGAGTTGAGGGCCCTTCCTGTCCATCTTCAGAGTCCTGCGCTTCACCATTGAAGAAGCATCAGCACTCGAAGCCAGACCTGCGCCTCCGTGGGAATCAGGTGAGCGTTACAGGAATTTAGAGGGACAGATGTAGACATCATCTCTATTGCATGCTCCCTCACCTTCTGTCATACAGGAATCGCAGCAAGAGAGCACTGTGTGTGACACCAGGTATTGTCCTAAACTGCATCGAAGATACGAGAGACATTATGCACTCAGACAACGGTATCGAATGTACCCTCGCACTGAAATGGTGGAAGGATGTCTGTATACACCATTGGACATCAAAAGGCTGTAAATGAAATCAGACGAGGGCAGAGTGACGTCATGAAGAAAAGATACAAAGACGCACTGAAACGATATCCAAATACTCTAAGACTAAAGATGTAACTGAAATAACAAAAGAAACATGTAGATGAATATGAAGAAATAATGTGCACCAAAGAGATATGTGAGAAGAGATGAAGTGAATGTATATACACAGAAACGTAAGGTAAATGAGAAAAAGAGAAGCTTGCTGCAGAAGAAAATACAATGCGATTAAAGCAGCAATGATTAAAAGATGCACGTCAGACTCATGTAAAGAATGACCAAACTACCTCAGAGACAGACCAGGGCTGCAGAGCTGAAAGGCACTGGAATAAAACAGCTTTGTGTGAGGAACAAAGAATATCTATTGGCCTGGAATCAGGGATGCCACATCTAGAAATAAATGCAAGGCACAAAGGGAGTCAAGGGGATAAGCTGCATATGCATGACATATTTCTCTTAGATTAAGCAAAGAAGAAAACATATGTAAGTGCCAAGTATTGGACAATCAAGGATACAAAAACCATATGTGAGGCAGAGCAACCGAGTCTCCAGAGGCCAAGATGAGTAATGGCACCCAGCATAATTGAATTAAATAGCACTAAATAAAAGGTTGAAATGGACTGAATCGTGATCTCCTCACACGTGATTCAGAATTTGGAAACCAGGACTATTCATTAAGCTTCAGACGAAGGTAGTGGTGTAGCTAGACTCCCTTAAACGTCCCAGAGAAGAGAAAGGTTTACAAGGTCAACTACAAAGAAGAAGCCTTGATTTAGGACCTGACCGATGGGAGATAGTAGAGTAATTGGGCGAGTGGGTAGAAGTCTGACGTTGCTCTATGCCCCTGAGTTTCGTTTTGCTTACATGCTGTTAATGAGCCGAAAGTCCAAGATTGGGAGAGTATGCCAACCAACATGTGGGTCTATGTAGCAGTCTACTATACAATGTTGCAGAAGCCAATCCGCTGCTTTTATTCTGCTATTAAGCTATATTATATTTATTTAGAGGTAGTTGAAGGAGCATCCAATAATGACAATAACAATGATATGAACTATAGGTATATATGTTGCCTGAACCAATTCCTCCCATCAATAGGTTTTTAGTCTGTCACATAGGATGACATCATAGCTGACACACATTGAGGTATAAAGCCTTTGCATAATCACATTTTGTCGAGAGTGAGTGAGCTGCAATCTGTTTGTTCTCCAGGTTTCCCTTCTTTATTGATAATGAAGTTGTTTTATTGTTGATGTCTGCCACGTAATTTGGGTCTCAGATTATCATTGGTCATTCCATCTAGCACTTGGAACACTCCAGGTGCTACTGCACACAGGCATTCAAATGATATGCTGAAGTGAACTTGTTGGTTATTTATCATTCCAAAACGATAATTATTCAAATCTGGAATCCTGTAGGTACATTTCCTTTGCTTGGAAGTTGGGTCAAGACAAATTTGAGGTTGTAGAGAGTATAATATACTTGGGGTACCCCGTGCTTGCTTATCCAAACAAACAATCCATAAAGGAATATCTTTTTAGTAAGTCAGGGGTTTTCTCCATCCAGATGCGTAAAACCAAGTCCAAATACTGCAAGTTTTCCATTACCTCACTTTTCAAATATTATGAGGGAAAAGTAATTGCAAAACTGAAGTATTGTTTGGAAGCTCTGCCAATATGTGTTACTGATTTTTTGGACCAGTTGGAATGATCAATTGGCATAAGGTCCTATATATACCCAATGCTGTTCCTATTGCCGAAATTCACTTGGATGGAGGTTGATTTTAATAGGGGTTCAAGTCAAGTGCAAGCTTATCCAGCTTTACTGTAGGTTTTTGAATCCAAAGGGGCATTATTTGCATGAGGGCTTGGGAACGTTGGTTACTTCAGGTCAGAATTTTGCAGTGAACAGCTTTGTTCATTGCTGCCAGGAAATATTGTTGGCCTCTAAAATTTCAATTGAAGACCCAAGTCCGGTCAAAAAACAATTGTACAGGAGCGATTGGTGTCACATAACAGACACATTTCATAGTTACAAGTCTGTCCATCAGCTAGCAAGGGAACATAAAACCAGGGAGTCCTTCCCTCTTATCTACAGTTGTGCCTAAGCTTTGCCACCATGCAAGAATTCATGCGGTTTAGGTGGAACTTGTATTCGACTAAAGCAATATTGTCTCACAAGGAAAATGTTTGCAGATATTGCAGAAATACTATTGAGACTGTGATGCACATGATAATTTGGGATATGTGATGTTTAATTTTTTTTTTAATACTTTTATACCAAAAACTTTTTTAACAAATCTGAAATACCAAAAAACGATTTGTTTTATATTTGGGGCTCCCCCATATCTCCCTTTTCCCTATGTCTATAAACCCACACAACTCTCTCTCCACCCATTTTACACCCTGACCCCACCCCATATATGTTTTTTTAATCTTTTCTTGGTTTTTGTCTCAGTATTTCGGATTCGTTAAAACATTTTTCAATGAAAAAACATTTCAAAAACATCACTGGATACCTATAAATTATTGTCCTGAATTGCAAAAGTCTTGTAGCTAATTTTCCAGATGCATTTGGGATCATTTATCCTCCATTTCGGACCCTGAACACATTTGGTGGAAGTGTTTGGCAAGGGAAACACCAACTATGGCTATGGCGTTTATTGGCGTTCTTAACAGCTTAAACATGGGGGGAATGTCCCTAGACCCTTCTAGCTGTGATGTTGTTAGTAAGTTTGTTTGTCCAACTCTTCTGGATGCTCTTTCTTTTTTCTTTTTCCACTGTAAGCAATGAATAATTTAATTATTGTATAAATGTATTTTAATTTGGTTTAAGAATTGTATTTTCCTTTTATCTTTGTATAAAATTGTTAAGGTTGAACATGTTTTAACCAATATACAATACAAAAAAGAAAAGTATCTCCCTCCAGAGCACCCTCAGTCCCCTGCTTCCCTTATTCATTCCAGCTGCTCTGCTACCCCCATATCTTTATTTGAACCCCCCAGGTGCCTACCCTATGTAAGGTGCTCTGTTGCTTCCCAGCTAGCTTGCACTTTATAAATGCTCTGCATACATACAATGATACCACATGCAATGCTGGTTGCGTGGGCTGTTATTGCCTGACCCCTTAATTGCTGAGTTTTAAAAGGATGAGCATACTCGTCCTTAGCACTTAAGGGCGTAAGGACGTGCTCCTGATGAAATGCAATCTAAGCGTCTTCAGTGGAAGTCCTATAGATTATTGAGGCTTTCCACAGTGATGTGGCCCTAAGGTTGCTGCTCTCAATGAAAGCTCAATGGATGGAACTGATTCAGTCAACTCTTCTTAACCATTAGGAGTTCATCTGGGTTCTATTCCATTCCAATTGTTTTGACTAACGTGCATCATTACAGAAGGTGATGAGAGACATATAAATCAACCACGTCCTCCATCTGTCAGGCATGCAAGCTAAACTGGATGTAGAGAGAACCGCAAGACAGACCTTTGCAAACCCTATGAATAAATGGTAGGGGGCAATATTCCTGAGGTCATGCGTGGCGGATTTGCAGAGAGTGCGAAGGCTGTCGCCCGACCCTCTCAACGATTGTAGTGAAAGATAAGATGAGGGGTTGCCTGATTGGATAAAGAAAAAAACAAGGACATGGAAAATGGCCTTAATGATATTATCCAGGAGCAACTGCCAGATACCAAGATAGAGGCCTGCATCCTCTTACCAAGCCAGTTAGACTTCTGTACATTGTCACTTGTCCGAGGGAATACCAATTACTAGGGGTGTACCGAAATCAGCTTCAAGTAAGTGTTCAGCCGAATTCCCGCTGAAATTAGCTATTCAGCATTCGGCCGAACACTTAATTAATTAACACTCGAAGCCGAATAGGTTCCCCTTTGTCTGCATGCCTGAAATCATTCAGGTCGTTTCACTCCAGTTTCCCATTACCAAGCGGCATGCAAACAGCACTCCCTCCTTAAATCCTTTCCCAAACTACATGACAATGTGTGCATGTTGGGGGGTCTGCTTCTCCGCACCACTCCAAGAGCTGCCCATAATCTTCCCACACAATGCAGTCATTTACAATGCAAGACTGGCCAAGCCAAGCTCAGGCTCATCTTGACACTGCTTGGAACTTAATGCCAAATGCAGATATAAAGCACCGCAGGTCACTCTTAACACAGTGACTGGCAAAGGGACACACTGCGGGTGCCTCTCCCTCAGAATGCACGTCCCAGAACTCAAAGTTCAAAACACCAGGCTAGGACGGGGCTTTCTCCGGAAAGGAATGGATACTGTTGGCATGTATGAGTGCATTAAGCAGATCTCTCAAGATTCACATGTAATGCGTGGGAACGCCATACAGTCGTGTTTCTGTTTGGAATTCTGGGACTAGTAGTGTTGCTAAATGTCAAATGTTAAAAGAGAAAAACTGCAAGGCTTAGAAACCGGATGAAAAAAAATAGGACTGAATGGCCTTATCATGCACTGCCATGGGAAATTTGAGACCTCTGTTTTAAATAGCCAATCACCATTTGTCTGTTTTATTAAATGCAATGATAACTGGATGGTGGAAGATTTCTCGCGGTGACCTTTGCTTAGCCCACTCACTGCTAGAGTGAACGGATCTGTGTGTGGCTTCTGTTCATACTGGCGTATGCAGCGCTGGAGCAGTGCAGTGAATCTGCAGCCTGACGACTTGGACATTTTTTCTCGGGATGTGCTTCGTTTAAACGTATCCTGTTAAATCGTGTCATGTATTCACTGTTACTGGATTCAGGAGCTGTGGCAAGACCCGGGCCGTAGCTAAGTAGGGGGCGATTCTCCTGGGGACTGTCATGATGTACCGCAAGCCAGTCAAAGGTTCTCGCCATGACTTTGTCAGTCAAGGCTGGGACTGCACATTTTATTCCCACAATGCTTAATATCAAGCCGCATGCCCGTTCACACAGAGATACACGCAGGTGACTTTCTCATGATAACGGTGCCTAGAGAACATGGCAGCGTTTCGCAAAAATGGATTTCTCCAATTGTGTGTGCACAGGTCAAACGCATAGGGGAAACACCTCTCCATTATGTGCTTGGCCTGAATCATAAAGGTTTTACTTTTGTAATGGCAGATACAAAATGTGTCTTGGGAAGATCTGATATAGCACACCGCAGGTCATAACACTTGGTGCAAATGTGTGCCTCTCCTTCTGCTCCCTCGCTACGCAGCCTCAGGGAAAGATGAATGCTGCTGTCATGGTGCGTGCTCTGAAACCCCTGGAGCTGTTGGGCCCACCCCAGTCCCTGTCACCGAGAAGGACTTGACAGGCCCCAAGGAAGTGCCCCAGAGCCTCATGGACTCAGTCCTGGCACCGTTGGCGCCAGGCTCATGAAATGGGCTGAACTTATGGAACTACTTAATCTGCCTAGTGAGGCTGAGCCTTCTGTATATCCAGGGTGTGGCAGAGGGACTACTTTTCCTGAGAGACAGGGTGTGGTAAAGGGACTACTTTACCTGGAACTACTTGCAAGGCTATTTAAGCCACACCCTGTAGGCAGAACACGCTTTGCGTTATTCTGCACTCCTGCAGCTTAGTGCTCACCGTGTCTGCTCTGTCCTCGAGTTTCTGCAGCCGCGCCCGTCTGAGATTTCCATCCATCGGTGCCTGGAAGAAGAAAAGGAGAAGAACAGGTGTTACTACAGCGACAAAGGCCTTACCTGCAATTCCGTCCATCGATTCTGTCTCCAGCTGGTCTTCCGACCGTCGCCCCGTTTGGAAAAGGACTTCTGCGCAGGCATCCAATACTCACCCGGGATTCTGCATTCCTCCGCGTTACTTCGGAGCGGTTCTTCTATTCTTCATCTTGGGGCCGCGCCGCGCCTGCAAAAAGGGAACAGAAAATGGCAGGTTAGTTGCGCACAATACAAAAACGAACAATTGTTCAGCTGTCCAGGCCCACTCATCCGCACTCATACTCACCTGGAGACAACCAGTTCAGCATTCTAGGAGAGTCAATTCTTCTTCTAACCTTCCGTACGAGAGCGCATCTGCAAGAAAGACAAAACATGTTTAAACCTTGGAACAATAAGACTTGAGCATCTATACCAAGCTGTCATTGGGATAGAGACTTACCTGATTAATCCAAGCATTCCAGAAACACAGCAGAGGCACTCAGGAACAGTGAAGTAACTGTGCCCAGAGAAAGACTGAGCCTACTGCGCCCCTGCTGAAGGTCAAGCAGGATAGAGAGCCTACCTCAGCAAACTCAAAGGTGAGCAGGAGAGGAGTCAGGCATCAGGAGGTTGTAGGAAATGGGACCAACCCAACCCACTCATTAGCTACGATCTTGTTTCAACATTGCAGGCTAACGCCTCCTGGGGAGATAACAGGGGAGAGGACACCATCATACCATCAAAACTACGCCAGTACAGATATCGGTCATACGACTACGTGCTACGCCCCCGTGGAGACCAGGTGAGCGTGACAGAACGTGAAGCCTTCTACAAATTCTCTACCTGGGCATCATGGAAACCTCAGAGACAGACCAACTAGCCCAGCTTTTGGGGGAACTCAGGGCCGAGGTACATGCGGCGCGGCAGGAGACCAGTGCTTTAAGTAGGGAATTGATCGTGGCTAAACATCGTACCGATGAGCTTGCTAAACAATTGCTTCAATCCCAGGCGGGGCAAACACCGTTACCTGGATTGGGGTCAATGGTTCCGACTACACCCAGCAATACAGTTCAAGTGGTCCTTCCAGGAGCCGTACCTTTGGCACCTCCAGAACGCTTTGCAGGAGACCCAAAAAGGTATGCGGCTTTCATGAACCAGTGCGACTACATTTCCTATGTAGGACAGGGGCCTTTCCAAACGACCAATCAAGGGTAGCCTTTATATTGTTTTATCTCAGTGGCAGTGCTGCAGACTGGTCGGTACCTCTAGTCAATCGGGACAATCCCATCCTGCGAGACTTCCAGAGGTTTCAAATGAACATGGAGAAGTTGTTTGCCCGCCACTCTCAGGGTCAGGCATTGCATAATAAACTCTTGTCCCTGCGCCAAGACAATCAAGATCTGTTGACGTACATCGCATCCTTTAATAAACTGATAGTAGAAACTGATTGGCCTGACAGCAAAAGAACAACTCTGTTTTACCGGGGCTTAAGAGGGGAGTTGAAGGATGTGATCAACCCTCCTAGTGATTGTGCGGAATACATAGATCTGGTGGTTCAGCTTGATCATAGACTACAGAACCGTAAGGCAGATCGAGCTAGAATGGATACTCGGGTTTTTGTACGCCAAAAGGAGAAAGCATCCAAGACTTCCGATTTGACCGAACCCATGCAGATTGGAGGAGTGCGAGGGCCATTAACCAAGGCTGAAAGAGATAGAAGAAGAAAACAACAGCTATGTTTGTATTGCGGCTCAGCGGGCCACTTCCTTCAAGACTGCCCTGTAAAACCACCCAAGAAGGCAGTCGGAGTTGCCGGCAAAGTGGAAGCAGAGTCAGAGTCGGAAAACTTCCTCACCTGACAAGCGTAAAGGTCCGCTTGTCGCGCGAAAAGGAGGACTCTCAGACCTCGCACCTCGTCTTGCCAATGATCCTCATAAATCACCAACAGCTGTCTCAAATGCATGCAGTCAGAGCATACATCGATAGCGGAGCCATTGGAAATTATATGGATCACGATTTGGCTACAAGGATGAATCTTCCTCTGTGCGAAAAGGCAACTACAGATTAAGTCACCACTGTCGATGGAACTGAGATCGCTTCGGGTCCAGTGACGCACTCAACAACAGAAATGACACTTTTGTGCCAAGACGGACATCAGGAAGACATTGTGTTCGATTTAATCAAGGCTCCACAATTTCAAATAATTCTGGGAATGCCATGGCTAGAATCACACAATCCTTGCATCAACTGGCGTGCTAAGAGGCTGACCTTCTCAGTCGAATGTGCTCGTACTTGTTACCAAACAGAGGAACCTTTGGTTAAGGAAGTCGCAATTATCATGAATCTGACTAATCTGCTACCTCCAGAATACCAAGACTATCAGGATGTTTTCCAGAAGGACCAAGCGAATACTCTTCCTCCCCATAGATCGTACGATTGTCAGATCGACCTTATACCTGGCGCACAGATTCCATGTGGCAGAATCTACGCACTTACGGAACCTGAAACTCTGCATTTAAAAAAGTATCTGGACCAATACCTGGCTAACGGCTTTATCCGCCCATCCAAGTCCCGAGCAGCCTCGCCATTGTCGTTCGTGCCGAAAACAAAAGGAGGAGACCTTAGGACTTGCATCGATTACCATGCATTAAACCAAGTCACAGTTAAAAACCGTTACCCCTTGCCACTAATTCCTGAACTTTTGGACCAAGTTCAAGATGCCAAATCTATACCAAGCTAGATCTTAGAGGGGCATATCATCTGGTACGAATAAAAAAAGGGGACGAATGGAAGACCGCCTTCCACACCAAATACGGATTATTCGAATACCAAGTGATGCCCTTTGCCCTTTGCAAGGCCCCAGCAGCGTTCCAGTATTTCACGAATGACGTCCTGCGTGAATTGATTGATGCGTGTGTCGTAGTATACATAGACGACATTCTGGTATATTCATCATCTGAACAGGAACATGTGAAACACGTCCGTGCAGTTTTGGACAAACTTCGACAACACAGATTGTTCGCAAAACTGGAAAAATGCTTCTTCCATGTTACGAAGGTCGAATTCCTTGGGTTTGTCCTAACCCCACATGGTGTACGCATGGATTCACGGAAGGTTGACGCCATTCTCAATTGGCCTTCTCCAACCTCGATTAAAGGAGTTCAGAGTATGCTCGGATTTGTGAACTTCTATCGCTGCTTCATTCCGGGCTTCTCGCAGCTAGTACATCCCATTACCTCTCTTCTGCGAAAGAACAAACATTTTCAATGACCAGAGGAAGCTGAGAAAGCCTTTCAGGACTTAAAGGAAAAATTCATCTCAGCCCCGATCCTGAAACACCCACGTCCAGACCTACCGTACGTGGTTGAGACCGATGCTTCCAGTTCGGCAATGGGAGCGGTCCTCTCACAAAAAGATCCTGAAACGGGTCAACTCTATCCAGTGGCCTTCTGGTCACGGAAATTCACGGCACCAGAATTGAATTATGCAATTACGGACAAGGAACTTCTGGCCATCAAGGCGGCCCTCAAGGCTTGGCGGCATTACCTTCTGGGAGCAAGACATACAATTACAGTAATCACTGACCACCGCAATCTACAGTACTTGAAGGTGGCAAAGGCCCAATCATCCCACCACCTCCGATGGGCATTATTTTTTGCTGAATTTGACTTCGTGATTACTTACCGACCTGGTTGTCAAAATGGCAAGGCAGACGCTCTATCTCACATTGGGGTAGAAGAGGAATCCACCAACCCAGACCCAGTGCCCATCATTCCCGGTGAAAAGATCTTAGGAGTGACAATGTCTCTAACCTTAGATAACATCTACAAAGAAATCACACATCTCATGGATACAGACACTCTGAGAGACTGGTCTACCAAAAGTGTTCATCATTCTGTCTCAAACAACTTACCATATTTTCAGGGACGTCTCTACCTACCCAGCAAAGAACTTCAGGAGAGGGTCATCTCGAATTACCATGAATCACTGGTTGAAGGTCATCCTGGGATAGCTAAGACCGAAGCCAAGATCAAGCGATGCTATTGGTGGCCAACATGGTGTAAAGACATCAAACAATTTGTATTATCCTGTGGAATTTGCACACAAAACAAGGCCTTGAAGAAAAGATCACCTGGTCAACTGCAAACACTGGATATTCCGCCTACGCCTTGGCATACGTTGTCTCTTGATTTTATAACTGACCTTCCTCCTTGTAACGGGTTCAACACAATTTTGGTGGTGGTGGACTTGTTTTTGAAGATGGCTCATTTCATTCCACTGAAGGGGTTACCCTCAGCTTCAATCTTGGCTAAAGAATTCTTGGAGCAGATAGTCCGAATACATGGATTCCCTTCCATCCTAATTTCGGATCGTGGCAGTCAATTTATCTCACAATTTTTGAAAAAGTTTTGCGAATTAGCGCAAATCGATGTAAGACTTTCCACAAGCCACCATCCCCAGACTGATGGTCAGACTGAGAGGACCAACCAGACTCTAGAACAATACCTCAGATGTATGTTACATCAAACTGAAAGCAGTTGGAAAGACATTTTATGGATAACCGAGTACGCCTACAACAATTCCCTGCACTCCAGCATCGGACAGACTCCCTTCTATACCATTTACGGGTTGCATCCACAAACCTCCAATCTAGACTCGCCTCAACCTTTGGAAATGCCAGCAGTAAGAAATTTGCACACTACTATTACTCAAGCTTTCAAACAAGCAACGGATCAGCTGAAACAAGCCAAGGAAAGATACAAGAAGTCAGCAGACATCCATAGGAGTGAAGCTCCAAAGTATCAAGTCAGAGATGAAGTGTGGCTGGCATCGAAGCACATACCAATGAAAGGAACCCGAACCTTCAACCCAAGATACATAGGTCCATACACCATTAAGGCCATCATCAATCTGGTAGCTGTGAAGTTGAATTTACCTTCGCACATAAAAATTCATCCCGTGTTTCATGTCTCACTTCTGAAACCAGTGCAACCAGGAACCCGAGTACTAAAACCACCAAAAACAATCATGGTTGACAGGGATCCCGAATTTGAAGTCAAGGATATCCTGGACTCGAAAATCGTCAAATCAAAGCTGTTTTATCTAATAGACTGGAAAGGATATGGACCACATTAAAGATCATGGGAACCTAGTGAACACATTCATGCACCACGGTTGTTGAAAAGGTTTCATCAGAGTCACCCAAAGAAACCAGGACCAAGGGGAGATCCCGCCATTAGGGGGGCGTTGGGGGGGAGTGCTGTCATGGTGCGTGCTCCGAAACCCCTGGAGCTGTTGGGCCCACCCCAGTCCCTGTCACCCAGAAGGACTTGTCAGGCCCCAAGGAAGTGCCCCAGATCCTCATGGACTCAGTCCTGGCGCCTCATGAAATGGGCTGAACTTATGGAACTACTTAATCTGCCTAGTGAGGCTGAGCCTTCTGTATATCCAGGGTGTGGCAGACGGACTACTTTTCCTGAGAGACAGGGTGTGGTAAAGTGACTACTTTACCTGGAACTTCTTGCAAGGCTTTTTAAGCCACACCCTGCAGGCAGAACATGCTTCATGTTATTCTGCACTCCTGCAGTGTAACGCTCACTGTGTCTGCTCTGTCCTCGAGTTTCTGCAGCCACGCCCGTCCGAGATTTCCATTCATCGTGCCTGGAAGAAGAAAAGGAGAAGAACAGGTGTTACTACAGCGACAAAGGCCTTACCTGCAATTCCGTCCATCGGTTCTGTCTCCAGCTGGTCTTCCGACCGCCGCCCCCATTGGAAAAGGACTTCTGCGCAGGCATCCAATACTCACCTGGGATTCTGCATTCCTCCGGGTTACTTCGGAGCGGTTCTTCCATTCTTCATCTTGGGGCCGCACCTGCAAAAAAGGAACAGAAAACAGCAGGTTAGTCACGCACAATACAAAAACGAACAATTGTTCAGCCATCTAGCGCCACTCATCCGCGCTCATACTCACCTAGAGACAACCAGTTCAGCATTCTAGGAGAGTCAATTCTTCTTCTAACCTTCCGTACGAGACCGGATCTGCAAGAAAGACAAAACACTTTTAAACCTTGGAACAATAAGACTTGAGCATCTATACCAAGCTGTCATTGGTCCTGATTAATCCAAGCATTCCCGAAACACAGCAACAGGCACTCAGGAACAGTGAAGTAACTGTGCCCAGAGAAAGACTGAGCCTACTGCGCCCCTGCTGAAGATCAAGCAGGACGGAGAGCCTACTGCACCAAACTCAAAGGTGAGCAGGAGAGGAGTCGGGCATCAGGAGGTTGCAGGAAGTGGGACCAACCCAACCCACTCATTAGCTAACATCTTGTTTCAATATTGCAGGTTAACGCCTCCTGGGGAGATAACAGAGGAGAGGACACCATAATACCATCAAAACTACGCGAGTTCAGATATCGGTCATACGACTACGTGCTACGCCCCGTGGAGACCAGGTGAGCGTGACAGCTGCCACAGGTCTGAAAAGACACTTGGCAGCACTGACCTAGTCAAAATAGAAATGCTCATGCTCTGCATGAGCGTTTCCACATTTTTGTTACCTTTGCATCTAGTGAAAAGAGGTTGAACTGCTCTGGCAAAGTTTGTCTTGCCTGTACTGTGCACTGAGGCACAGGGGCTAGCCCAGGAAACTTGCAGGTCGTGCTTCAGAAGACTTGCTACGGACACTGAATGCAGAAACAGCCAAAGCCTCACATACTGTTCAGCAACTGCTTATATGCCAATTTGTGGTTTTTGGTTGTATTAGGCACTTGTGTAAGTGTAACAAACATTTCCATTATCCAGTTCATTAGATTGGTCAGGTTTTGTTGCAGAGCTTTGCATTCTGGGACTTGTAGTCGTACACACACAACTAGCTTTTGAAGGTGAATGTTTAAATAAATAAAGAACCATTGATGCACATAATGCTATTTGAGAACCAATGTATGCTTCACAGTGATTGGAAAGGTAGGGAGGACACGAGACAGCTAATTCCCACAGCAGTCCTTAAGTGTGTGGTTTCAAACATGAAGAGTTAACTGTTTGTAACATTGAAGCTTCACCAGAATAGTCTTAATAGCATGCGTAAAGAAGTTAGATGCACCCACACAAGTGAGTTTGCCCTGAAGTTAGCACCTCTCCCAACATTTGAAGGGTTAGTTCCCATCCAACCGATGGGGGCAAATCTGTTTTTATTATCTTTTAACAAGGTTTTAATAAACTTAGTGCGATCTATATGCCCATTTAATAAACATGAATACTCATGCAATAGAATGTCTTCTGGTTTTAGTTAATGAAATGTTGTTTATTATTAGAATTAGTATACCAAATTAGCAGAATCTTCTTTTTAACTACTTTCTTTTTTTCATTGCTTTGTACCATGAACTTTCGTATGTTTTTATTGTCTGTACCACTATGTTCACTTTATTCAGATGGAAAGTCGCTTTTTGAATGCTTGTAACCTTGTAACCTGTGTAACGAATTGCTTCAAATCATGCGCCCAGATGCCCCAGGGCAAGGTGCGCACTACAAATAAACAAATACAAATGCAGAACATATTTGTTTAAAAAAACAACTATTCGGCTCACTATTCGGGTCCGAACGAATAGCTGGACCAACTATCCAGTATTCGGCCGAATAGTAATTTCACTATTCGGTACACCCCTACCAATTACCAACACCAAAATAAGCCTTAAGGGTTTTATTTAACAAAAGAAAAACGTAAGACTATTGCATGGAAATTGGTTCAGGGTGGCGGATACAAAAATTCTTGGGAGACGTAGTCCCCTTGCACTCAGGATTATAATCGGAGGATAGCAAACAAAAAGGTATTCTGGAAGATACAGACAGGAAGGTTTCCTCATAAGGTCGATCTAGCATTAAGTCTTGATCAATTCTATTGGGGACTACATGGCCTTGCTGCCTCTGTTGGGATTTTGGGCTTCCTCTCTTTTGCCAAGTGTCCCAAAAGTCCTTCTATTTGTTATTTATTCCCCTCTTGCCAGGTCCTGGGGCCTCTGTAGCTCTGTTGTTTTACTCAGGGATATATTGCCCTGCTCAGTCTCTCTCTCTTCACTAGAACACACCCCTCTTCTTGATTCCAAGGACTTTCCTCTTCTGTTACATATCCCCTCTTATAGGGTCAAAGTCACTCTCTCTCTTACTACTTCTCACCCCTCCATTCTCTTGGGTCAGAAGTATATTTGATCTGGTCTCAAGAGGCTCTCCTCCCCTCACTTGGGTGCACACCTCTTCTGGGAACCAATAGTTCACCTCTTTCTCACAAGAGTACACCCCTCTTCTGGAGTTCAGGGGGTTCCTCTCCCCCTCATTGGAACACACCCCTTTTCTGGAGTTTAAAGGGCTCTTCTCGCCCACACTGCTGCATGCCCCTCTTCTGGAGTTCAGGGGGTTCTTCTCCCCTTCATTGGAACACACCGCTTTTCTGGCATTTAAAGGGCTCTTCTTGCCCACACTGGAGCACACCCCTCTTCTTGGCTTCAGGGTGGCTCTTTGCTCCCTCACTGGAGCACACCCCTCGTCTAGGCTCAAGGGTCTCCCCTGCTCTGATGCTCTCCTACATCCTCAGCCAACTCCTGTCCTCAGCTCCCAGCCCAAAATAATGTTTTATCCTCAGATATCAAGCCCCTGCCATCCTCTCATTGGCTGAGGCAAACGTTTATATTGGTTAGGTGATTAGCCTCCCACTAGAAGCTAGACAAAGGATGTCTTTAAAAGGCTTGACACCATCTTAGATTTGTTTCAGTTGGTTTCAATCTGGTGTTCTCTGCTACTCTGCTCTTGCCTTGCCTCCAGGATGTCCCCCTGTAGAGAAGTTTATTGTGGGGGTTTCTCATGGTTAAAAGTCCATCCCAAGGGATAGGAGAACCGCTAGTAAATTCCCATTTGGCCAAAGTTATTTTCTTTTTAGGAAAAGAGAAGTGTTTCTCCTGCTAAATTTTTCAGATGCAGTGAAGGGAGAACAATCTTCTCCTTCACAAGTGCTGCTGCCTGGCATGGAGGGGGACGTGCTGGTTGGCATAAGTTAAGTGTTTCCGTTCGATGATCTGCACCTGTTGACTAAGGGGTCTCTCTGGATGTGCTAGTGTTTTCCCATAACATATGGTTCCCTGAATCCCTGAACGGCCCTCCGGAATCTGCTCCGGGTTTTGGATCTCTATATCTGATGCGTTTTGGGAGATGCAGTCCTGAATACCCTGTTTCTTTGGAACCTTGTAGTTTTTAACTAGTTGCTCTCTGAGAGTTTTTTGGAATGCTTCAGGTCTTGGTCCTGTCCATCTAACTCTCAGGAGGACCAGCGACTGGATGCAGTGTTGGCACTGTGCGTTTGCCACAACATACACAGGGTAATTCATAGAATCCAGCGCACAAGTAGCGCACGCGGCTGGCGCACAGCGTGCGCCTGCGATAGTCTGCGCCAGGCACGTGCGCTAAAACTGATTTCCGCGCACAGCGTATTCATGGATTTCATGCTCCCAAACCAGCCGTGGCGCAGAGAATCGCAGCGAGCCTGCAGCAGCGCCAGTAACGCCCCCAAGAACGCCCTCGCGCAAGGAAAAGCCATCAAAATCGCTAAATCATCGCTAAGGGCTGCGCTAACCCTGGACCACTTCACAGGGCAGGCAAACAAGGAAAGCAAAGCGGGCAATCTTCAAATCAGGAGTACGCGGGAAGTTCTACACGCGACTAGGCAGGGAACGTGAATTACAGGGGTACGCGGGAATTATCACACGCGAACAGCCAGGGAACGCGTATTACAGGGGTACGCGTGAAGTAGAACACGCGATAGGCCAGGGAACGTGTATTACAGGGGTACGCGTGAAGTAGAACACGCGATAGGCCAGGGAACGTGTATTACAGGGGTACGCGGGAATTATCACACGCGAACAGCCAGGGTGCGTGTATTACAGGGGTAGCGGGAAGTTCAACACGCGATTGGCCAGGGTACGTGTATTACAGGGGTACGCGTGAAGTAGAACACGCGATAGGCCAGGGAACGTGTATTACAGGGGTACGCGGGAATTATCACACGCGAACAGCCAGGGTGCGTGTATTACAGGGGTAGCGGGAAGTTCAACACGCGATTGGCCAGGGAACGTGTATTACAGGGGTACGCGTGAAGTAGAACACGCGATAGGCCAGGGAACGTGTATCACAGGGGTACGCGGGAATTATCACACGCGAACAGCCAGGGTGCGTGTATTACAGGGGTAGCGGGAAGTTCAACACGCGATTGGCCAGGGTACGTGTATTACAGGGGTGCGTGGGAATTATCACACGCGAATAGGCTGGGTGGGCCCTCACAGGTGTACCCTGTACACCCTCCACGGCCCCTGCAGGCAGCCCACAAAACAGGGGACTACCCTGCACACCTAATCATGTCCCCCTGCACCCCCATCCACCAGGGGCACCCTCCACCAGGCCCCCACCCATGTCTCCCACCACCCCCACCCCCCAGCAGTGCAGGGGCACCTGCCAGCAGGCCCCCACCCATGTCTCCCACCACCCCCACCCCCCATCCACCAGGGGCACCCTCCACCAGGCCCCCACCCATGTCTCCCACCACCCCCACCCACCAGCACTGTGGGGCACGTGGCCAGCAGGCAGTCAGGCAGCAGCAGATGGCAGGTGGGAGCGTGCTCAGGGCTCTGGGGGACTGTAATTTGGCCTCCTGGCCAGGAGCGTGGTCTTTCGTGTTTGAACGCATGGACAGCCTGATAGGGAGTGATTTTGCACGTGAAAACCCCACACTCAGCGAATCGCGCGAAAACCCGTCACCAGCATATGTGCGTCTATAGTTACCTGCACGTGCAGTGTCAAAGCGTGTGATTGGTGAAAATGGATCTACACGCAGGAGTGACAAAGCGTGTGATTGGTGAAAATGGATCTACACGCAGGAGTGACAAAGCGTGTGATTGGTGAAAAGTGAGCTACACGCAGGAGTGTCAAAGCGTGTGATTGGTGAAAAAGGATCCACACGCAGAAGTGACAAAGCGTGTGATTGGTGAACGTGGGCCAAGCACGTACACGCCGTAAGTGACGCTGTACGTGTGGGCCTGTATATAAGGTAGTGTAGAACACCATTTCCTTGTACGTGCTTTTCGTGGAGAGCGAGTGGGTGAATTCTGTACTTCTTGTCGTTTCACACGCGATTTACTTCACGGCGTTTCCAGTTCGTACTCCCTGTTACCTCTGACAGCTTTTTCTCTTTTTCCTCTTGTACTGGTTTACCTGGGCCTGTTCCCTCAAACAGTGTCCCCTTCTACTGTTGTCCTGTCTCCTCAGACAGCGTACACATCTTCTTTTGGCGGGGGTGTTGCCAACCAAACGCGCTCATTTTTCACGCTCTTTTACCTGGCAGACGGTGAGTCACGCACGTATCTAACTTCTGTGCTTGCCCCGTGTGTAGCCTACCCCTTCAGAGGTCATTCTAGGCTGCGTGTGACACGCATACGTTCATTGTGTTACTGGATGCCACAGCGTAGTGCAGGGTTTTCCATCAGCACACGTGGTCTAGGAGGGGTATTGTGCACGTTCCTTAACTTTTCTGGGGTGCCTGTGCGTTGCGTGACCCGTCATCTTTCCCCAGGGGTGTCATATAGCCTTGCCACTGCACTAGGGTACGAATACCATCTGGTACCCAACCCCTTTGACACCCAATTGCCCAGGACAATTGTGCACACCGACTCCCATACGCACAATAACATCAGTGCCATGGTTGGGAGGCGTGCAAGCCGTAAGGGTGGCAAAGGTGGCCGAGCCACACGTGGTGGCCGTGGAGGATCCACTAGGGGACGTGGTTGTGACTTGCAGGGTGCCCCTGTCCCCCCCAGTCTGGAGGACCAGTCAGGGACACCCATGCCCCCCCCCCAGTTGAGGGTCATGTGGCTGATACCAACCCTGATCAGCCCTTGTCGGACCAGCCCATTGTGGCACCAGACCTGTCCGAGGGTGATCCCATCGCTGACATCCAGGTCAGCAGGTCCACTGCACGTGCACCGGTGCACATTGGTGTCATCAGGGCACGCGCATCTATGCCAGATAGGTCATCTGCTGGCCCCCGTAGCCAGGGTGTGGCTCCATCCACCCCACCTCTCATACACCCTGCCAAGACTGTGTCGGTCCTAGTTCATGCACCTCAGATCAGGCCTGACCCCATCCCACTACCCCCAATGCCTGCACCTACTCCCATGCTGAGTGTGCAATCCCACACACCCAGTACTGAGTCCACCACGGCTCCTGCCCCTAGTGTCCACAGCGGCGTAGGACACTCTGGATCCCCACCCCCTTCCAAGCGCAAGAGGAAGAGTGCACGTCCGGCACAGGCTGATGCCCCAGGCACGGCTGCACAGTCCGGCCCATCAAGGAAGCCAAGCTTCACAGACGCCGAACTGAATGCACTTGTTCAGTATGTGTCAGATCATGATAGGGAAATGGTCATCGTTGCAGGGTCCAAGACCACACATGCCAGACGCCAGGCACAATGGCAGACCATTGCTGACAGAATAAGTGCCCTTGGAGTAGTGAGGCGCACAGCTAGTGATTGCCAGAAGCGCTGGAATGACCTTAAGCGCAGGGCAAAGGATAAGCTGGCCTCAAGTCATGCCGCAACCTTGGTGACTGGAGGTGGGTCCCCAGCACAGGAAATAGAACTCACACCACACGAGTCCGTAGCTGGATCCTACGTCACCGAGGGACAACTCCAAGGTGTGGGAGATCTCCCTGATTACGAGGCATCATCCGGTGAGTGCACATGCATGTGTGTATTATCCATGTGCATGGTGTGTGTGTGAAGCATTCATGTTGGGTGCCTGTCAAGGGGGTGTGTGGCAGAGTTGATAGTGGCACCCATGTGCCTCATCCAGTATGTTCAGTGCAACACCATCTGCCCACAGCACTATCCCAACTGGCAACAGTGCACATATGGCCCTACACCATGGAAGTTGCCCTTGAATTGTCATTTTGTCACTACATTGTTGCTCATACTCCCCTGTCTATTCATCTGATGTCTTACATACCATTCCTATACTTTCCCCCAGCCAATCAAGTTTCATCTTCACATGCCTGACATGCAATGATACCACATGCTAATGCGTCCTCTGTATATAAATGCCAACCAACATGCTGTCATACTGTGGATGTTGCCTTGACATCCACCTCCTACCTGTGTGCTTTGGTACCGTCTGGTTTCGAGCCCCATTCCCTCACACTCCATGCTGCTCTTCATGGTCTATCTTCCCTGACTTCTACAGTTCAGACCATCGTGCCCTACTCACGACACCTGCTTGCTAACAGTCAAATGAGGGCACCCTGCCCTCCAATGCGACCCACCCTATTGCTGACAAGTGCATCTGAGCCTACTCAAAGCCAACTCTCACTGACATCTGCTCATACATGCCTTTGCCTGTCCCATAGACCCTTCACATGGTCCCTGTCCTCTCTCCTTGCTCCTCTTCCACCATCAATGGTGGGACCCGTTGGGGTGTACTCCTGGCCTCCTTCCAATCCTCAGAGGCCACAATTGATGTGCATGGTAATGGGAGCATCTCAGTCCAAGGCCCTTAGGCCAACCTCATTCTCCTTGAGAAATGCTACCCACATCTCATCAACTTCCTTTCCTCTCCTGCTGTCCCCCCTCCTCTCTCCTCATCAATCCTGCACTGCCTCCCTGCACCCTTCCATGATCCTTCTCCGCCTCCCACTCCAACTCCTACACATGCTGCACCTCTGATCTCTAGCACTCCCCGTAAGTCCTCCAAGGCTGTCAACCTCCTCCACAATTACACTCCTTTCACTGCGGCTGCATCAGGCATTCCTCCGATATCTGTCACTTACATGAGGTTATGCACCTTGACATCCTTGGTCTCATGGAAACATGTCTGACGGCCAGCTCTGTCTGCATCCTTCACACACTCCTACCTGATGTTCAGGAGACCCTCTCCTTGGCCCGCCACTACTGTGCAGGGGGGGTGTGCCCTTGGCTTCCCTGAGGGTATTCCTGCCACTGTCACTCCTACTTAGACCTACTCCACTCTGGAATGGCTTGTGTGACGTCTCTCTCTACCACACCTTGACATTCACAAACTGTGCGTACTGTGTCTGGGAAAACTGGTCAAATGTACTACTTCCTTTCTGAGTGTCCTCACCTCTCCTCCTCACTCATGTCCCCAGACACAGAAATCCTCTTCCTTGGTGCTGTACGCATCCACCTGCATGCTTGTTGACCCCCCCACATGACCTTTCTGTGACCTCAGCAACTCCCTCTCACCCTCTAGACTCCCGTCTGTCCCTACTCATTCTGCAGGGCACACTCTTGATGCTCTGATCTCATCTGACTTTCCCCTCTCCGTCCATCTCTGCACTCCTCTCTCCTGGAGTGATCACATTCTCCTCTCCTCCCAGCTCACCCTCACCACCCCACAGGCAAAGCCACCCTCACCACTGTCACACACCTTCTTGGTATTCCAACCCATGAAGTGTGTGTCAGTCGAGGCTCATGCTGCCAAAATCTCCCCCCCATCCAGCTCCCCCTTAGGCTCACTCCCATCCTGACAGGGCCCACTCCATGCTCCACTCTATGTCAGGTACACTGGATGTCTTTGCCACGGTCATGACCACCTGTCTGAAGCCCCATGCCAATGCAGAGTCCTGGCATGACTCGGATCTTGTGAACCCAGACCACAGGTGCCGGGTGGCAGAGAGGGAATGTCCTGCATCATGCTCATCCTCTGGCAAACTGGCCTGCCACATGCTCCAAAGGCAATAACGCCTCACCCTTTTCACCAAGATGAGATCCCCAATCCAAGGGCACATATCTGCGGCATGTGACAACTCTGCAGGACACATAGAAATCTGCAAGGACCTTGCCGAGCCAGATGCAGTGTGTACCTCCCCTGTCCCCTCCGAGCCCACAGCACTGCATGATTGTCTCTGTACCCCTATAGGCCACCCCCCCAGCACTTGTCTGCGCCTAACACCATCTGCCCTTGACGTTAAGTCCTACTTACCTTGTACAGCACTTCCAGCCGCCACTTCCCCTTGCACTTCATTGTGCCACCCACCCCTGCACTTGCGTGACATGAATGACACCAGCACCAGTAGGATTGTTGACTGGCATCCCCTACTGCCCCACCACCCCTCAGTGCTCCGCTGTACCTTCATACATTTCTGGACCGGTGCTTCACGAATGCTATATGATTCCTTTACAGGTGATGGGGAGGTGGAATCTCATTGTTTACTGCATTTTGTTGATGTAGACAAGGCACTGTGCATCGTGGCCAATTTGGACTAGCAGATCCATGTACAACATGTTAACTTATTGATGTGATGATGCAATGTCAGGACCAGAGTGGTTGAAATCCAAAAAAGGTGCCCTCCTCTCCCTCTTCACTTGGTGGCTATGTCACATGCCATGTGTGTGATGGCATGTGCCTTTGACATGGCAATCACCGGCCAATGTGTGATGGCAGTGCTAGGCAGCATGGTGAGCAGGCGTTGCTCTCCAATCTGTACATTGTATGCCCTGAGCCTCCCCTACAGACCCAGTGATGGTGAATGCATAGGAGGTCTCCCAGTCATGTGGGACATGTGTCGTAGAACTACTGCCTCTGTTGTTCATCAGCCCTTGTTGCATGCCATGGTGCTAATGCCTGTTTCCATTTTTCTCTTTCATGTCTTTGCAGGGGACGAAGCACTTGTTGATGCTGGGGATGTGGTGGTTGAGCCGTCCCAGGAGGGCAACCCGGGCCGACCTTCCACAAGTGAGGGACGTGGTGTGTTTGTGGGTGAAAACCCACAAGTGCTGCAGGTCGTGCTGTCGAGGGGTGTCTCTGGGGGTTCCTCCCCCGAGCAGTATTCAGGTGTAGACTCGGAGGATGACACCTATGTGCAGTCGCAGGTGAGTGTTCTTGGGAGAGAATCTCCTCTGTCCGACCCACCTGCAGCCGGGCCATTGCCCTCAATGGGGATGTCAGTGTCGGCAGCTCAGCCTCCGGTGGTTACGGATCCAGGGCCACACCACACAATCTCTGATCCTGTTCCTGGGGCTGCAGATCAGAGAGGGAATGCAGTCCTGCAGCCTGAGGCCTTGCCGGCACAGCAAGGCGCAGTCCGCCTTGCCCCAGGCAGGTGTGGTGCCCGTCAACGTGGTGGCCGTATGCCACCTGGCAATACCGCTTGGGAGCAATCCATCTACGGTATGGCCAACCAACAGGCAGCATCATCCGAGATGATTGCACAGGCCATGGATAGGGTGGCCACTTCCATTGTCCCCCCCAGAAAGGCTGATGGAGCGACTGGAGCAGGCTACAGAGTCCATCTGCCAGGCACACAGGGAGGATATGTTGGCGTCCAACAAGGACAGGCGGGCGGCACTGGCGACTCTGCGGGAATCACTTTCCATGGAGTCCCAGCGCCACAGGGAAGGCCTGAGGGAAGAATTCCATCACCTCAGGTCGACCCTGTTAGAGCTTGAGGCTTCATCCCATAGAAGGACAGAGGAGCAGCTGGAGCGTCTGACATGGACGCTCTCGGCCGAGATGCAGGCAACTCGTGCGGAGGTCAGGTCATCCCGGAAGTTACTGCATGGGGACCTCCGCATGATTATAACCCAGAACCAGAACTACCAGACCCGCCTGCTTGCAGCCATGGAGGAGCAAACTCGTGCTTTGCGTGGGCTGCCTCCCATTGTCACACCATCTTCTGAGGCAGCTCCCCCACCTCCTGAGTCAGCTGCATCTCCCACAACAGAGTAGCCGTGTGGGCCACGAGCCTATGGGGTGTTTTAGTTTCCCATGATCCACACAGGTGGATTGTGGCGTGCATCCTGTCCTCGGACCTCATAGGTGCCCCCCCCCCCCCCGCCGGCCCTTTCATGGCCATTTTTTCTCAATTATTTTTTTTCTTTTCCAAGAGTGTTGCCTTGTGTGGGTACCTGGGCATACACTGTATTGTGGCTGGGCACATGCAGGCTTGTCCTGAGTTTGGTTTCGATGCTTGGGTACCAGACATCCACACCCCTCCTGCTTCCGTTTCCATGGGCTTGCAAAGGGTGTGCCCAAGTGACAGCAAATTACACGGTGACATTGGACTCCCATGAGCTGTTGGCCAGTCCATAGTCAATACTGTGTAGACATTCATAGTGTACATTGTTGTTGCACCTAACTATGCATGATGGTTTGATATGTGCCTCTACTTACATATGTTGCTCATGTTTTGCAGGTATTTCACACAGTTCTTCACACGGGCATACTCTCTGGAGTCAGACTACATGTCGGTAGATGTGCACTGACACTTTTGCGTGGCGCCATCACTGTACATCTGGACGGTGAGGACATACCAGCAGAATCAGGTAATGAGACTACCATTGATTACATGCATTGTGTCTTGTTTGGGTGGGCTTCAGGGTGGGTTGGTGTGTAATTTGATTGAAATTACTCTTACACAGGTGTGTAGTAGTGCCTCCAGCGCGGTTAGCTGTTCAAGTGCGGCTATGTTCCATTTGGGGCACTGCTATTTGTGACACCGGTGTCATGTTGTGATGGCCAGTTTGTTTGCTCTCACATACCATGACATGGTGTCCTCAGTGGCGGGACTGCGAAGGGAATGGGTGACATGGCAATGTTGTCATGTAGTGAATCGCCTGTGGCAATGCATATTTGATTGATGGAGTTGTGTCTTTTCGTTGTGATGCATTGCTGGTGTATGTGTAGGTAGGGGTGCACACATAGTGACACTTCCATGTTAACAATCTCAGGCTGATGTGTATCTGACAGTTTATTGTCAAGTAATTTTGTGACATTGTCAGGTAGTGTCATCATTGATTGTCAGATGGTATGTGCCAGAGCAGTGTGCACTAGCCAGCACTGTGATTCCTAGGTGAAGAAGTTGGCCACCAGTTGCGTACGGGCTGCCACCCCCCGTGCCCTTTCCCCTCCCATGCGCAGCGGGCGTGCATGTGGTTGTGGATGTGGGGGCACCACCATGTCCACGGGCAGGCCCCGGCGTGTTGCAACGTTGTGCAGGACACATGCTGCCACTATGATCCTGCACACTATTCGGGGAGCATATAACAGCTGCCCGCCAGAACGGTCAAGGGAGCGAAAGCGTGACTTCAGCACTCCGAATGTGCGCTCCACTATGCCCCGTGTTGCAATGTGGGCTGTGTTGTACCTTACCTCGGGTGGCGTGGTGGGGTTCCGGATTGGGGTCATCATGTGGGGGCTGATAGGGTAGGCACTGTCCCCTGCGGAGGTGGTGATGGGTATCATTAGTGGTGTTGTGTCATGACCCAGTATCTGACATGCATGCATGTGCAGTGGCATTCATGCTCACCAAGCAGCCATGTATCTCCATGCTGGCCAGCCTCTAGGTCCCGGCATAGGGTAGACATTCTGTAGATGAAGCTGTCGTGGGTGGACCCGGGATAGTTGGCATATACTGATGTGATTATTCCCTTGGCATTGCATACAACTTGCACGTTGATGGAATGCCAGTGCTTGCGGTTTCTATAGATGTGCTCTGTTGCCCTGGGTGGACGTAGAGCCACATGTGTGCAGTCAATTGCACCAAGCACTTTGGGGAATTGAGCCACACCATAGAATTCCTGGATGCACGTCCGCCTTTCTGCATGAGTCCTGGGGAGATATATGTGCCTGCGGACTGATGGCCGTGCAGTGATGATGTTCAAGACCTGGTGTAGGCAGCGTGACTGCGTGGCCTGTGACACACCACCCACTATGGCACTTGTCCGCTGAAAGGATCCAGTGGCCAAGAAGTGCAGTACATTCAGGACCTTCTGCAGGGGGCTGAGTGCTTGGGAGCACAGGGTGGGTGATGTGAGGTCATCCTCCCACTCACTGACCAGGTCCAGTATGATGTGTGCTGGAAACCTGTACCTCCCATACACCTGGTCATCAGGCATCCCGAATAGGCTGGTTCTGGGTGTGAATATTCTGGCCCTGACTCTCCTCCTCCTCCTCCTTTGGTAGCCCACTGCCACTGCTGCTAGGAACGGTATGTTCATCCTGGCATCTGGCTTGTTTATTGAAAAGTGCGCAAATTAATGCCTTGCGCGTGTTCTAGGCGAGCGTGTGACCCTCGCAACCCTGGAATCTAGTTCCCACTCCAATAGCGTGTGGAAATTCCCACGCAGCAGGCATACAGGTGCGCTGACGTACTTGCGTGTGTAAGTGGCCGCGCACCCCTGAAATACACGTACATAGGCCAATGGCGTGTACGCGCACTTTTGGCCAATTACACGCGATGAAATACACGTACATAGGCCAATGGCGTGGACGCGCACTTTTGGCCAATTACACGCGATGACACTCTGACGTGCAGTATTTCCACGTGTGCTCCGTCATCACGTGCTGAGTGGGGAACGCCCGTGCGGATCACGTCAGACGCGCTTACGCGGTGAGGGACTCTGGTCCAATAGAATCGCGTATGCGTGCTGACGCACTTACGCGCTAAGGGCCTTTCCTCGGATTTCACGCTGACGTGCAGGAATTTCACGTGCCAAATCACTCCGTATCAAGCTGGCCACCCGAAAACACACGGAACACCACGCTCCTGCCCAGAAGGCCGAGTTACTGCCCCCCCAGTGCCCTGAGCAGCCTCCCACGTGCTATCTGCTGCTGCCTGTCTGCCTGCCTGCCTGCTGCCACCGTGCCCTGCCATTTGGTGCCTGCACATCAGCCATCTGCAGGGGTCCAGTTGCTGTGTCCACCCCTGCTGGAACTGAAGACTCCCAACTGGGATTACATCGCTCCACAGCCCAGCCCCAGGACCCAGTTGCCCACCCACACCTGCCTCTGGGGTTGCCATGTCGGGCACTTCCACATCTGGCACCAGTGGCAACCCCAGGCCAGAGGGGCAGAGGGGCACCAGCTTCACTGCCACCGAAGTTGGTGTCCTGGTGGAGCATGTCCTGGGGCAGTATGATGCCCTCTTTGGATCGTCCCGCGCCAGCAAGGAAGGACGGGAGAGGATCTGGGCCGACTGTGTGGTTGCCATCAACGCGGAGGGGGTGGCAACCCGCAACGTCCAGAAGATCAAGAAGCGCTGGGAGGACTTGAGGTCCAGGACCCTTGTGAAGGCCCGGCGCCTCGTGGAGGGGGGCCGGGGCCGCATTAGTTCCATCCAGAAGAGGGTCCTGGAACGCGTACGCCCAGCGCTCCACGCCCAGATCCTTGAGAGGGTGGCCCGTCTGGAGTTGAGCGGTAAGTGTGCAAGCATTACTGTGTGAGACAGGGCATGTTGCGGTGTGCTGGTTCTATGATACTTGCCTGTATGTGTGCCATGGGCCATGTATGCATGTATGTGTGCAGGGACATCATGGTAATGCATGTGCGACCAGTGATGTGTGACCCACATGGTTGTTGCATGTGTTGAAATGCGGCATGGGGAGCCCTATGCAGATTTAGGACATGAGAGCATGCCAGTCTCTGTACCTGGACATGGATGGGGGTGAAGGATGGGTGCTGATGCCAGGTACATATATGGTAGCCATGTCTGTGTGCCTGACCTGCGTGTCTGTGACTTGTGCATGCCATGGATGCATGACACATGTGTGTGACAATGCACAGATTCAGTGACGCACCCAACTTACCCTTGTTTCGCCTGTGTTCGTTGTGTTTGGGGCCAGATAGATGTGACTGAGGTGAAGTGTGTGCATGTGATATGCATGAGCCATGATGCATGTGAGTTACATATCATTGAATGTTTCAAGAGTCAATTGGACATGCATGGAAATGTGCATGGCATGCACCATGCCTGTTACTGTGTGTGTTTTGCCTGGACTGACCCATGTGTTGTGGAGGGACATGATGGAAGTGTACTTTGACAGGGGTGCTCATCTGCTATTGCTTCCTGTCTAGGGGACCATTGTACAGTAGCCTGATGCTTGTGTCCTTTGTCTCCCTCTACGCAGCGGCTAGTGAAGAAGAGGGCGGAGACGGCGCTGTGGAGCAAGGCGGCGGGGATGCCCCCACGGCTGCAGCGGAAGGGGTGGGTGAGCCCCCACAGGGGCCTGCTACGGCGGGAGACGGTGAGGAGCCATCCAGGTTGGTGGTTTGCACAGAGGAGGAGGAGGCCGACACTGGTGCACACATGGGGCCTGGTGGGAGCATCCCTGCTGGTGCAAGTGGTGCAGTCCAGGGCCAGGGGCAGGAGGCAGCACAGGTCACCGTGGAGGTGCCTGTGCATGTCGCTGTCCCTGACCCTCTGAGTGCACCACCATGCACCAGCAGGGATGCCCTGTCCCAGGCCCGTCCGCAGGTAGAGGGGATGTCCATGTCAACTGACTCCCCTCCACCTGCGGCCGTGGGAACCCCTGGCCGCGTGGAGCAGGTCCTGATTGGGGTCGCGATGCGCACGGCTGTGATTCGTGATGACGTGCGTGCTTCCCGGGAGGAGCACGCACGTCATCACGAAGTGCACCGTGCCGACGTGGCCCAATTGGGATCGGCCATGTTCGGGGGGTTCCTGCATGTGTTGGCCAATCTGACGGCCCTCTCCTCCTCTGTGCAGGCTATCCACCGGTCGTTCTCCTTGCCGTCTTCCGGCCCAGATGCCACCATGGCCCCCTGTGGACCTGCCCCGACCAATGCAGCCAGCTTGGTGGGGATCCCATCCCTGCCACAGTTGGGAGTCGGAGGTCCAGCAGGGGTGGACAACACAGCAAGTGGACCCCAGCAGATGGAAGATGTGCCGGCATCATCGGGCAGGGCACGTGCACGACGGCGTCGGTGGTTACCATCAGCCTGGATGCCGTCGTGCTGGCAGAGGCAGTGGCGTCGGAGGCAGCAGCGGGCTCGACGTGGGAGGCATCATGGCTCAGGGCCATCAAGATCAGAGGGGCAGGCATCGGCCGGAGGGCAGGGCAACCCTGGCATGGCGGTGTGTTCCGTGTGGGAGGAGTTTGGCCAGCGGATAGGTGCGGAGCGGCAGCGGGCAGAAGAGGAGCGGCTCGCCATGGCCAGGGCGGAGATCTCCATGCGTCGGGCATTGAGGCGGGCTGAGTGCCTCGAGGAGGCTCGCAGGGATTTTGGTGAGCACATGGGGTTGTCCCTGCGAGACCTCGGGGCCAGGACTGAGTCCCGCCTCCAGGACATTGACATGGAGTTCGAGGATGCCCTGGCCAGCATCACCAAGTGAGCCGCAGGACTAGCCCGCTGCCTTTGTATATAGTTTTTTAGTTAGCTAGTGCTAGGTTTCCTTTATTTATTTTTATTATTTTGGACCGCTCGGACAATGGCCACTTTTTTGTACATATTTTTTTAATTAGTTAGTATTAGGTTTCATTTGTGGTGTTGGGCTCATGGACCCTGGAACATTCCTGTATATATTGTTATTTTTTGGGAGATACATTTTTTTATTTTCTTATTGTTTACACCATGACGTAATGGTTTTTCTTTGATTTCCTACTACATGGTTTTGCTTTGGACAAATTCTATTGATTTTTTAATCCTTTGTTTTTTGGTTTATCATTTTTGTTCTCGGACATGGACCTTTTATTTACTTTGCCACATAGTTGTATGTTTTATTAGTTTACTTATTTTTTGTTTTTAATACATTTTTATATTATCTTACACTTGTGTCATTTTCTCTTTGGTTTCTTACATGTCATGATATGGGTTTTGACATTCACTTGCACCCATTGTGTATGTGTGTGTGACGGACATGTGTTCTTTTGCATACTTGCCTTTGGGGTTGTGTCATGTGATTGCATTCACTATGTGGGTGCATGCAATCCTTGCCTGGGTGTTTGTGCTGGGTATGCTGTCCATTACTGCCATGATTGTGTATCGTCAGGACCTGGGGCCAGGGGGACATGGGTGGGGGCCTGGTGGAGGGTGCCCCTGGGGGGTGGGGGGTGGGGGTGGTGGGAGACATGGGTGGGGGCCTGCTGGCAGGTTCCCCACAGTGCTGGGGGTGGGGGTGGTGGGAGACATGGGTGGGGGCCTGGTGGAGGGTGTCCCTGGTGGATGGAGGGTGGGGGTGGTGGGAGACATGGGTGGGGGCCTGGTGGAGGGTGCCCCTGGTGCATGGGGGGTGGGGGTGGTGGGAGACATGGGTGGGGGCCTGGTGGAGGGTGTCCCTGGTGGATGGGGGGTGGGGGTGGTGGGAGACATGGGTGGGGGCCTGCTGGCAGGTTCCCCACAGTGCTGGGGGTGGGGGTGGTGGGAGACATGGGTGGGGGCCTGGTGGAGGGTGTCCCTGGTGGATGGGGGGTGGGGGTGGTGGGAGACATGGGTGGGGGCCTGGTGGAGGGTGCCCCTGGTGGATGGGGGGTGGGGGTGGTGGGAGACATGGGTGGGGGCCTGGTGGAGGGTGCCCCTGGTGGATGGGGGGTGGGGGTGGTGGGAGACATGGGTGGGGGCCTGGTGGAGGGTGTCCCTGGTGGATGGGGGGTGGGGGTGGTGGGAGACATGGGTTGGACATGGGTGGGGGCCTGCTGGCAGGTTCCCCACAGTGCTGGGGGTGGGGGGGGGGGGAGACATGGGTGGGGGCCTGGTGGAGGGTGTCCCTGGTGGATGGGGGGTGGGGGTGGTGGGAGACATGGGTGGGGGCCTGGTGGAGGGTGTCCCTGGTGGATGGGGGGTGGGGGTGGTGGGAGACATGGGTTGGACATGGGTGGGGGCCTGCTGGCAGGTTCCCCACAGTGCTGGGGGTGGGGGGGGTGGGAGACATGGGTGGGGGCCTGGTGGAGGGTGCCCCTGGGGGGTGGGGGGTGGGGGTGGTGGGAGACATGGGTGGGGGCCTGCTGGCAGGTTCCCCACAGTGCTGGGGGTGGGGGGGGGGGTGGGAGACATGGGTGGGGGCCTGGTGGAGGGTGCCCCTGGGGGGTGGGGGGTGGGGGTGGTGGGAGACATGGGTGGGGGCCTGCTGGCAGGTTCCCCACAGTGCTGGGGGTGGGGGGGTGGGAGACATGGGTGGGGGCCTGGTGGAGTGTGTCCCTGGTGGATGGGGGGTGGGGGTGGTGGGAGACATGGGTGGGGGCCTGGTGGAGGGTGCCCCTGGTGGGTGGGGGGTGGGGGTGGTGGGAGACATGGGTGGGGGCCTGCTGGCAGGTTCCCCACAGTGCTGGGGGTGGGGGTGGTGGGAGACATGGGTGGGGGCCTGGTGGAGGGTGTCCCTGGTGGATGGGGGGTGGGGGTGGTGGGAGACATGGGTGGGGGCCTGGTGGAGGGTGCCCCTGGTGGATGGGGGGTGGGGGTGGTGGGAGACATGGGTGGGGGCCTGGTGGAGGGTGCCCCTGGTGGATGGGGGGTGGGGGTGGTGGGAGACATGGGTGGGGGCCTGGTGGAGGGTGTCCCTGGTGGATGGGGGGTGGGGGTGGTGGGAGACATGGGTTGGACATGGGTGGGGGCCTGCTGGCAGGTTCCCCACAGTGCTGGGGGTGGGGGTGGTGGGAGACATGGGTGGGGGCCTGGTGGAGGGTGTCCCTGGTGGATGGGGGGTGGGGGTGGTGGGAGACATGGGTGGGGGCCTGGTGGAGGGTGCCCCTGGTGGATGGGGGTTGGGGGTGGTGGGAGACATGGGTTGGACATGGGTGGGGGCCTGCTGGCAGGTTCCCCACAGTGCTGGGGGTGGGGGGGGTGGGAGACATGGGTGGGGGCCTGGTGGAGGGTGTCCCTGGTGGATGGGGGGTGGGGGTGGTGGGAGACATGGGTGGGGGCCTGGTGGAGGGTGTCCCTGGTGGATGGGGGGTGGGGGTGGTGGGAGACATGGGTGGGGGCCTGGTGGAGGGTGTCCCTGGTGGATGGGGGGTGGGGGTGGTGGGAGACATGGGTTGGACATGGGTGGGGGCCTGCTGGCAGGTTCCCCACAGTGCTGGGGGTGGGGGTGGTGGGAGACATGGGTGGGGGCCTGGTGGAGGGTGTCCCTGGTGGATGGGGGGTGGGGGTGGTGGGAGACATGGGTGGGGGCCTGGTGGAGGGTGTCCCTGGTGGATGGGGGGTGGGGGTGGTGGGAGACATGGGTTGGACATGGGTGGGGGCCTGCTGGCAGGTTCCCCACAGTGCTGGGGGTGGGGGGGTGGGAGACATGGGTGGGGGCCTGGTGGAGGGTGTCCCTGGTGGATGGGGGGTGGGGGTGGTGGGAGACATGGGTGGGGGCCTGGTGGAGGGTGTCCCTGGTGGATGGGGGGTGGGGGTGGTGGGAGACATGGGTGGGGGCCTGGTGGAGGGTGTCCCTGGTGAATGGGGGGTGGGGGTGGTGGGAGACATGGGTTGGACATGGGTGGGGGCCTGCTGGCAGGTTCCCCACAGTGCTGGGGGTGGGGGTGGTGGGAGACATGGGTGGGGGCCTGGTGGAGGGTGTCCCTGGTGGATGGGGGGTGGGGGTGGTGGGAGACATGGGTGGGGGCCTGGTGGAGGGTGTCCCTGGTGGATGGGGGGTGGGGGTGGTGGGAGACATGGGTTGGACATGGGTGGGGGCCTGCTGGCAGGTTCCCCACAGTGCTGGGGGTGGGGGGGTGGGAGACATGGGTGGGGGCCTGGTGGAGGGTGTCCCTGGTGGATGGGGGGTGGGGGTGGTGGGAGACATGGGTGGGGGCCTGGTGGAGGGTGTCCCTGGTGGATGGGGGGTGGGGGTGGTGGGAGACATGGGTTGGACATGGGTGGGGGCCTGCTGGCAGGTTCCCCACAGTGCTGGGGGTGGGGGGGGTGGGAGACATGGGTGGGGGCCTGGTGGAGGGTGCCCCTGGGGGGTGGGGGGTGGGGGTGGTGGGAGACATGGGTGGGGGCCTGCTGGCAGGTTCCCCACAGTGCTGGGGGTGGGGGGGTGGGAGACATGGGTGGGGGCCTGGTGGAGGGTGTCCCTGGTGGATGGGGGGTGGAGGTGGTGGGAGACATGAGCAGGTGTGCAGGGTAGTTCCCTGTGGTGTGTGCTGCCTGCAGGGGCCGTGGAGGGTGTACAGGTAATGCCTGGGAGCACACAGCCAATTCGCGTGTGGAACTTCCCGCGCACCCCTGAAATCCACGTACCCGGCCATATCGCGTGTGGAACTTCCCGCGCACCCATGAAATCCACGTACCCTGACTATTCGCGTGTGGAACTTCCCGCGCCCCCCTGAAATCCACGTACCCGGCCATATCGCGTGTGGAACTTCCCGCGCACCCATGAAATCCACGTACCCTGACTATTCGCGTGTGGAACTTCCCGCGCACCCCTGAAATCCACGTACCCGGCCATATCGCGTGTGGAACTTCCCGCGCACCCCTGAAATCCACGTACCCGGCCATATCGCGTGTGCAACTTCCCGCGCACCCCTGCAATCCACGTACCCTGACTAATCGCGTGTGGAACTTCCCGCGCACCCCTGAAATCCACGTACCCGGCCATATCGCGTGTGGAACTTCCCGCGCACCCCTGCAATCCACGTACCCTGACTAATCGCGTGTGGAACTTCCCGCGCCCCCCTCATATCGCGTGTGCAACTTACCCCCTTCCCGCGCCCCCCCCATATCGCGTGTGCAACTTCCCGCGCACCCCTGCAATCCACGTACCCTGACTAATCGCGTGTGGAACTTCCCGCGCACCCCTGAAATCCACGTACCCGGCCATATCGCGTGTGCAACTTCCCGCGCACCCCTGCAATCCACGTACCCTGACTAATCGCATGTGGAACTTCCCGCGCCCCCCTGAAATCCACGTACCCGGCCATATCGCGTGTGCAACTTCCCGCGCACCCCTGCAATCCACGTACCCTGACTAATCGCGTGTGGAACTTCCCGCGCCCCCCTGAAATCCACGTACCCGGCCATATCGCGTGTGCAACTTCCCGCGCACCCCTGCAATCCACGTACCCTGACTAATCGCGTGTGGAACTTCCCGCGCCCCCCTGAAATCCACGTACCCGGCCATATCGCGTGTGCAACTTCCCGCGCACCCCTGCAATCCACGTACCCTGACTAATCGCGTGTGGAACTTCCCGCGCCCCCCTGAAATCCACGTACCCGGCCATATCGCGTGTGCAACTTCCCGCGCACCCCTGCAATCCACGTACCCTGACTAATCGCGTGTGGAACTTCCCGCGCACCCCTGAAATCCACGTACCCGGCCATATCGCGTGTGCAACTTCCCGCGCACCCCTGCAATCCACGTACCCTGACTAATCGCGTGCGGAACTTCCCGCGCACCCCTGAAATCCACGTACCCGGCCATATCGCGTGTGCAACTTCCCGCGCACCCCTGCAATCCACGTACCCTGACTAATCGCGTGTGGAACTTTCCGCGCACCCCTGAAATCCACGTACCCGGCCATATCGCGTGTGCAACTTCCCGCGCACCCCTGCAATCCACGTACCCTGACTAATCGCGTGTGGAACTTCCCGCGCACCCCTGAAATCCACGTACCCGGCCATATCGCGTGTGCAACTTCCCGCGCACCCCGGTATACACGCACACGTTTATTTTTTCTCTCAGCGCGTGTCTGTGTTTGTGGGTACCCCTTTGTACGTCATTTGTCCTGGAAGGCCACAGTATTGGACATTGATCATGTCTGTATATAGGTGCTATTTGTTGGCGCACCTTTTAGCGCACATTTCTTGCAGGCGCAGAGACGCTACCGCCTGCTTTCTTGTGGCGGTGGTGTTTGTGCCTGTTTGTGCCTGTGCGCTGCTTTGAGCGTGCGCTTTTGTGCCCTATTCTATTCCATGAATATGTGTTGTATGCGAGCGTGTGGGCGTTCCGCGCACTTGCCTCCTAAACTTTCCCCGTGCCGCCCACATTCTTCCCCATTCCGAGTGTTGTGCCCCATTTTATTCCCCATTCCGAGTGTCCCGCCCTGTGTTCCGCCTACTTTAGAGCTGTGCGCTGCGCTCGGAGTGATAGCGCAGTGGCCGTGGCGCACGACGTTGGTTGACCTGTGCGCCGGCCTGCGCCGCGCGCTTTTTCAGCGCACGTCCTCTGCTTTTCTTGCGCACGGACTTCCATGAATCGACGTGCGCTGGTTTCCCTGCGCTTTTCGCTAATTTTCGGCGCAGCGCACGTATTGGCCCCTCTGCGCCGGGATTTTCGGCGCACATTTATTCCATGAATCGGCCTGTCAATGTATATTTATTCCATTAAATCAGCGAATGGTAACATCAGGTGGGGTAACTTTCTTCGATGATCTAGTATGTGTCTTCAATTCTGTTGTAAAAGCAAGACTTTCAGACTCCATGTTTATTTGTCCACTAGATGGCGTACATTTTGTTGACTGGTTGTAACTTATTTTACTGCAGAAAATAAGTAAGAGATGTTAGTATACTGCCAGTATTTCTTCTTTACGTATAATGTGTTACATTTATTTTTATTTATTTATTCGAAATTTGTAAGGTGCCTATACGCGACTGTTTCCAGGCGCCATAAAACAAAAAAGGGAGTGGGGGGGAGACGGGGGCTCCAGGGGCTCAGCAAGTGCAAGGGGGAGCGCAAGGTGAGCAAGTCCCAGGGGGAAACCAAGGCTAAGGGTAAGCTAGTGCAAGGACAGGGTCGACCAGATTCAGACTAGTTAGGGAAGAGTGCCTGAGGGCATGTGCTGGTTAGGGTGCTGGGAGGACTGTTCGAGGAGGGCGTGGTCCCCATAAGACTCATAAGGGGCCAGGCACCAGTCGCAGTGGTAGGGGGACATTAGCACGGGAGCGGGGAGCGAAGGAGGAGAAAAGGAAAGACTTGAAAAGCTTCCAGAACTTAAGAAGATACGGCTCAAGTTTGAGAGGGGCAGGAAGGCCGTTCCAGAGGGTCTGCGATTGTGTGGTAGAACTTTATAGTCTCTTAATTTACTAAACTCACGCTATGTAGCTTAAGTAATGTGTAATCCTAGCTCTTGCCTGAAATTGACTTTACTTACATAAAGTTCTAGATATTAGTAAATCAAATATATGCTTCCATGCCACATATGCATTTGCCCAAACAAAGATGAGGAAAATGTTGAATGCTAAAATATAGTGCACGTAAATGTAGTTAAATGTCTGCTCCGCCTTATCGAATGATTTACACAGAATCCGTGATATGCGGACGCACCTTTAGGATTTAATTAAATTCTTTTTTTTGCATGCACTTTTTTAAATATGCTATTCATTTTTACATTAAGATTATCTTTCAGTATATTTAGACGATTGTCATTCTGCTCTGTGCAATTATTAGTATTGTTGAAGTGACATGTCCAATATTTTGTAGAGTTTCGTGTATTTCCCTTTATATATATAAAATTAACTTTACTGGTGTATACATTGCTTTATTTTTCAAAAGAATTTTATGGACATTTCATTCAGAAATAAACATTGATGAGTATTTTTACCCTGGGGACACTTTTGATGGCATTGCCCCTGGGTTCGCCCTCTGTGTTGAAACGTATCGACTACCAACATGTCCTCAATGCTTACAGAGAGTTTTATTGCAGTTGCTTGTTATATGCAGGCTTGTAATACTGGCAGTTAAATATAACAAATAATAGTCATGCAGGTTAAATGAAACGGTGAGGCGTTGCTGGTAGCTGTGAACTCTGTAATCCCTAGGCGCGAACTGGCACACAGGCAGCGCTCCGCCTACAACAACACGTGGGTGACAGCCCACAACACAACAACAGAAAGGGGACAGGGATAGCTCTTCTCAAACATTAACAATGAAAAGAGGACATTACAATGCTTAAAATAGTACACTGCATAGCTCCCAACTCACACGCTTTTGGCGGGTGTCACCCGCATTGTAAACAGCTAACTCACCCGCCAAGCCTCCAGTACGCCCATTCGTTTTAATGGGCCTCTCACCCGCCAAAAATAAAATCGGGTGTTTTCACTCGCCTTTGTGACACAAATGGTTGAGAGCTATGAGTACAGATCCAGTGGCTAAAAGATGAGCCAAACCTCTCACTTCAAACTTTGAAAGCCTTGCGCTCCCTAATCTGCACCCTGGCCTTCCACGTCCGGTACAGGCTAGCGTTTATAGCTTTTAAGTCCTTGCAAGGTGTGGGTCCTTCTATCTATATCAATTTCCACCTCGGCGTGTTTGGGACCAAATCTACAGTCTCATCCGATGCACGGGCGGCACAGCACTTGCAAACTCAAAACCACAGTGGGTTCCGCATTGAACAGTCCTAGGCTGCTTTTGCCGGATGCTGAAAGGCTGCCCACTGTGCCCAGTCTCAAATGTGACTCCAGATATATAGAACTCACTGCCAACCCTACTTAGAAGCACATGGCGTTTTGCACAGTTGCATCATGGTCACATTTCACTTTGCCTCGATGACTGTCTGTCCCCTAATGATATAATTGCAAAATACAATTATGCTCTTTTTTTCTAGGGGGTTGCCTTTGCTACAAACAAAATAATTAGGCTTCATTCTGCAAAATAAAGTGATCAGAAAGCTTGTATAAATGCTCAAAAAATAAATCCTATTTTTATTGACACTTGCCAGGGTTTGTTTAAATATCATTGTGCGTGCAGGAGATTTGCACGTGGAGCGATTCTTCCCTGCTAGGCTGTCCGATTGTGCAGAGCTTGTCAACTCCCACAGCAAATGCCCTTTTGAAGTAAATGTGCTCAACTTTAATTTATACATTAGGCGCTAAGTGCTTTACATCCCTGGGGGAAATACATATTAACGCTCGCAACTATGCATCGAATCATGCATTTACCTAATCTGCATGCCTGAGTGCTTCCGAGTGAAAAACATTCAAACATTTCACTTGACTTTGCACATGCTAATTACACAGCATAACCAGTGTGCACTGTAGTAAGCATGATCATTTTTTTTAAACAACTTCCCATATGCCTCGACATATGAAAATTGCTCTTTGGCTCATCAAGTTTCTCAAAGTATGAGGAGTCAGCATGGTATATTTAAGGTCATAGATGTAGTCAGCTCTTTAGCTGATTTCTTGACGTAGGCAGGGTTGGTTTCGTGTTCAGCTTCTAGGTTATCATTTAATGTATATTCATACACTTTATTTATTGCTGATTACTATAGTTATCACCTCCTCATCTGGGGCATGCAGGGTCTGTAGTGGCCCATCAGCCTGAGCCAAGGTAGGCTCTAGCAAAGTGAGGGCCCCGACAAGGGCTCGGGACGTTACCAGCCCTGTATACACCAAGACCCTTGGTAATAGCTATTCGCGCCTCGGGGCTCAGTCCGGGGAGAAAGTCGTTTTTTTTTGATTGGCTGGTAGATGGGACTGTGCATATTGCATGAGCCCAATCTCCCATAAAAAAAGGAAAAACAAAGATGGCTGTTGCCCTGGTGAAGGGGTCTGGTGGCCAAAAACAAATATGTAGCACCCGATGAAGTGGCGCAGTTAGCTGGTGAAACATGGGCATACATTGACAGTTTCCGTCCGCGTTTCCAGCCACCTGATTGGCTGAGCACCCTTCCGTGGGTACAAATTAGGAATTAGCAATGAATATATCATCATATAGTTCTAAACCTTAACATACAGCTTTTTTGTTCCTTATTTCTTAGTCAGTGGAGGCTTACAGGAAGATCATGGCTTCAACTCCTCCAAGAAGTACAGCCGGTCCTTTTGTAACCGCAATGATGGGAGCAATTTGTTCAAAAGAGGCCTGGCCGAATCTCTCCAAAGCCATCTTCAAATCATATCGGGCTCAGCCGATGGGTTCAGATGGATCTCGCCAGAAATCTGGAATCCCGTACCATGCGCGGAGTTGGCCGAAATCGTCAAGCTTTTGTTGAGACTGGGAAACTCTTGCAGGCATATGGTAGAGCTTTTAGATGTAAAGTTGTTTTGGGTACTTATATAGTGAACCAAAAGCTTCCATTTCTTTTGTGGGTTGAGTTCGGCTGAAGGAAGGCAAGGCAGTGCTGGCTGGTAGGATTGGCACATAGCCACATCCTAGGCTACCCCATTTTAATAGTTGCATTTGCCACTCCGGTCATACTAGTTTGACCGGAGTGGCAAGCTAGTTAATGTTAGTTAATGGCAATAGTATGTTTCATGATGAAAAGGTACGTACGTCAAAGTGGCGAAAGACAAATCATTTTGTTCCGTTCATTTAGCATGATGTCATCTGGATCAGAGCCGCTGCATCATTTCCTGCGTTCTGAGTTTGGTCACATATCATATGCTGTCATGTCACCAGGTTGACGCTAATGTGATTTTATTTCTAGCTATGAAATCATTATGCTAAATGCTCACCTTAACCCTGGAAAAACCTGCCCACTTTTTGGCAACCAAATGTTGGCAATCATGAAGAGATGATTCAGCTAAAAACATGAATTCTGTGAAAACAATGGGGGCCATTTTGTAAAAAAGTGATAACTGCATGTCGGGGAAAAGCAACATTAGCACTTGCGTGTCCTTGGGTGCCCTGCATGGACTTTTCAACTTTTAAAAAACAGAGTCAAAGGTTTGCTTTTATCCTCCGCCATGTAAAAAATGTAAATCATGTCTGCAAAATGTGCTTTGCTGATACCATTTGCAATGAATTCCTATAAATCTGACTGCTTTTGTCAAGTGGTAACAACAGGCGGATTACATGGAATGCTATTCCTTTCATGCCTAAATTAAAATAGCATGCAGGCATAGAAGTGTTCGCCTTTTGAAGGTGGAGAAGGAATGCGAGGTGAAAATATTAATTCTGTTTCGTGCCTACACTTGACCTCCAATTGGCTAAAATGCCCTGGGGTGTAATTGTAAGGTTTACGTGGTTAACACCTGGCTACTATCTTACGTGTCTACTCCGGGACATGTGCATTTAGGCCCAATATGTGCAGGTGGAAATTGCTCCACTATAGGAGTTTTTTGGCAGGCTTGCACAGGTGCAAATAACTTCTGGTCCCTCATTAGACCAATCACAGTCCATGCGCAAACAGTGGGTGTCATCTACACGAATTACGCAGATGACACCCAGATTCTCATCACGCTGACAGGCTGCTACGAAGATGACTCTAAGATAATTAACAAAATCTATTTAGAAATCCAGGCATAGATGGCTGCCCACAGCCTCTGCCTCAATGACGAAAAGACAGAACTTGTGATTGTCGGCACACAGGCACGTCTAAACAAACTCGACCCTCGGTACTTTTCCTTCATTATTGATGGGAATCAGATCAAAGTTGCCAAGGAAATCAAAACCTTGGGAGTTTATCTCGATTCTACTTTGTCCCTAAAGAAATAAGTTATCACCATTGCATTATATACAGCATACACCAACAAACTGATCAATGCCTGTAAATCATACTTGTCCCCGATCAGCTGCACTATGCTAGCCAAAGCCCTAGTGCTCTCAAAGATCGATTATTGCAACGCGCTATTCCTAGGATCTTGCGAACAGAACCTTAACAGGCCACAGGTCCTACAAAACAATGCCTTGATATCAGCACTAAACATTCCAAGGTCCAGCCACATCTCAAACCTCAGACGGAATGCCCATTGGCTCCCCGTGCGCGATAGAATAAGACTACGCACTCTAGCTATCACCCACAAATTCCTTTCAAATTCCGCCCCAAAATATTTGTCAGACAAATTCTCCAAACATCAATCAGCCCGACCTACCAGATCTTCCCAATCACACTGCTTCACACTACCTAGGTTCAACCTAAAAACAGCTGATGGAGCTAGATTCCCAGTTCAAGCTGCCAAATGCTGGAACTCCCAGCCCACCACCATCAGAATGGAACCCTCCTTCTGCTCTTTCAGAACTAGAGTAAAGAGTTGGCTCACTGATAAGCCTGTCCATCTAAAGCCCTAGTATGCACTCCGACCACAGCTGCCTTCAACTTATCTCTAGCCTTACCTTGTATTACATAGATACATGTGCCTTATCGTTCTGTCATTCAGTTGCTACCTATGCTCTAATCTGTATTTATTGGATATTAGATCTACCTGTAACCTCTCGTCGACTCACATGTTGCTATCTTATGTTTGCCTGTAACGTTCTTAAGTCTTGTCAAGTGCCCAGTTACCTGAGGGTTAGGTGCACAATACAAATAATAAACACATGCACAAATACAAAATACAAAATTGACTGTTTGCCCTCCTGGGCTGCATTTTGATAACACAGAAGTAACACTGAACGTGAGCCGGCATTTATTTCATCATATTTAATGATGTGATTTCACTACCTGCAATTTCATCATGGACTAGGGTCACATGATGTCACTTGCTGGGATGCCGTGGGGGAGGCTTTGCAGGTATATAATGTCAGTTGTGCTACACTTAGGGCCCGATTCACTGAATATTTGACCAGTTCAACGTGAATTTGCACTGCTGAAAAGTGACTTTGCGCTGCTGTCACAAACCCTGATTCATGGCAAAAATACACTTTGCACAGTTCCATGAATCAGGGTTCGTGTCAGCAGTGCAAAGTCACCTTTCAGCAGTGCAAATTCACCTTGAACCGGGAAAATGTTTCATGAATCGGGCCCTTGGCCTTTTGCTGAATTAACTTTATATGCCGATGACCTTGTGATAGTTTATCACACCATAACTGGAATGAAAGACATATTGGAGGAGTTGGGTCATTTCTCCACCGAACATGGAATGACAGATAACTTAGAAAAGACAAAGTCTATGCTTATGACATTGAAGAAAGTGAATAGGCCTGTCATGAAAACCATTTGGGGAACAATTGAATACACCTACTCTTACAAATATCTTGGGGTGGAGATGAATTGCAAACTTGGTTATTTGCCTTTAATTGATGGCAGGATATTACAATGCTGGTTATACATTGAAGGGAATCATGCTTCTGTACACGCAGTGGTTTATCCCGTTAGTGTCCGATGGATTGGAAGCCCTCACCCTTGAAAATTTGTCTTGGCTGGACAAGGTTGAGGGCTTCTTTTGTCGGTTATTATTGAGTCTCCCGTCTCCCGCCTACATGCCCAATGCAATATATAAGAGCTGAGTTTGGCTTGACGTCTCTTAAAACTATGATACAATATCAAAGAGCCCTTTTACCACTGAAGGCACTGAGTCATCCCATTGGCCAATTGCTAAGAATTATTGGGAAAGATGTGATCGACTTCATAACAAGTAAAACAGTAGTTAAGACATACGATGTTTTGTGTATGAATACCTATCCTGAGTTAAACTGGTGTTTGAGACATTCAACACGTGGAAGATACAAGGCCATCAAAAAGGTGCTTAAGTATAAAGCCCGGATAAGAGACTCAGAATAATTTCATCTATTTGAGCGGTCTTCGTAACTGCACACACCTGGAGGGCATTGTTCATAAGTACTTATGCCCGCAGATGTATCTAGTTCGATAAGGAAGATAATATGCCGAGGCATACAACAAAGGCCAGGACACTGCGCCTTTATTCATTCAACTGTCTTTTAATCTCATCTGTAAACCAAAATGCCTTTCTGAACACGTGTTTCGGCCCCTATCAGCCTTTTTCAAATTAGGGCTAATCTTTTTAAAACTTTAAAGGTTTAGAATTGCAATCCAGTATTATTGCATACATATTCAAAAAGATTAAAAAATATCAATACAAAAAAAAAAAAAAAAAAAAACGAAGTGCAAATACATCAATGGTAAAATAATATAGAACAAACACTATCATTTGTATAATTTAAATGAAATGTTGACCAGGGAGGGGTGGAGAAGGGAGACATACAAACAAAACCGTAGGCAGAGAGAAAAGAGAGAGAGAAAAAGGCAATCCATTAGTCAAGAATGTTCCTTCCTTGATATATGCATGAAGGATAAATTACAAATCGATGTCACAACTTACCCACACCGGGGGTCTATTGATTTCTTATTCTGAACAAATATATTGGGTCTGATCCCATTGTTATCTAGAAAGTTTCCAAAATAAAAATATAAAGCTGTCTTATTATTTGAGAATTCCCCTGCATAGGGTGCTGCACTCTAGTTTCAGTGTGTGGTTACACTTCATTATTTAAACTCATTATTTACTATGATTCAAGAGCTTAGATAGGCGTATAATTTCTATGTGTAAAACATGCTATGAGCATAATTATGAGGTTATAATTCCTCCTCATGGAGTGCTTAGTATCCTGTTTTATTTTAAGCACTGAGATTTTTCAAATTCCATTCAATAAATCGCTAAAATGCTTAAACCATATTTTCTTTCCCCCATTACAGACGTGAAATCGTATTAAATCGTAGTGGCGACTCGCGCTAAAGCAGGCACTTAATTACTGTATTTCCAATATGCTATGAGCATGGTAATGAGGTTATAGTTCCTCTTCACCACAGGTTTTATTTCCCAGTCATATTTTGAGAACTATTTTTCTAAATCTATTTAGTCGATCGCTAATACGCATGGGCGATATTTGCTTTCCCCACATTAAACATTAAGTTGTAATTCCATATGTCGTGCGGGTGAATTTATACACCTGCTATCTCATAGTAATGTAATATAATGCTGGATTCATGCAAAACTGTTGTAGGGCGTTCTGTTCAATATCACACTCACGGCTTCATTTCTCTATACTTGTTATACCACATCTAACAGAGTGCAAGCCCCGGACTTCTCTACAATATTGAATTTACCAAAACTAGAATTCAATACTTCTACATTCTCGTTACTCTTTTAAACATTCCTCTTACTTAAACTCATGCGCATCCGTGAGTTAACCGATGCACAACACGCCACTTACTTGAGAAATCAGCTCGTCTCTCGCATCGGCTTGTCTAATCTGCCCGCGCGCCATTTTGGGACTATTTGATATGTTCCCATGGTTACCCGACGCCGTGTACGCCGCGTTGTTCTGTCACTAAGCAACAGGCGCGCGGCTCCCTTAATCCGCACAAATTACTTAACCGTGTTTCTTCGTGCTATTACAGCCCACTGTTAGGCTATATTCACAAGTAATCAATCGGCGTAGCCTAGCAGCCCGCTGTTAGGCTATGTTCACAAATAATCAATCACCTGCAAGTATTCTTCTGAATTGTTGTTAACATTGCAAAAATGCAAATTCTCAAGTGATCATTGCTTAGATGTGTTTGAAAATATATGGGCTGTAACGATAAATGCTTAACTAAACTGTAAATGCTATAGTTACTACCTGTCAATGAGTAAACAGGAAGGTTCCCATAGTTACCTAATGCCAGTGCGTCATGTGCCGCATCACTCAGTTGATTGACAACCTGCTCTCAGTTCCCTTGTTCACCACACAATGAATTTCCAAATATTAGATACACCCACTAGTGAGCTATATCCACGATTATTGAATGTCATGAATGTCATCTATAAGTTATTGATACCCTTTTTATGAGGTGCTTAATATAATCACCTGATTTAGTTTAGAGTCTTCATGCGATACATGTTGGGGCGAGCAAATTTCAACTTAGCTAAGGGTGCTCAAGTTCTTACCTGTCGATTCAAGGGCAAAAAAGGAGTAATGCTGTAGATATTACAGTGTTCGTACTATATCTAAATATTCTCACGTTCATTGTGAAGATAGTTCAATTATCAACCAAAACACATATATATGGGCTGTTACCTGTTGTCACCATCTTAATTAGACCCAAAGACAAAAATAAAAACAAAACCCAATCGGTAAGGTTGGGTATATTGTAGCTCCTTATAGGAATGACACCATTTCAGTATCCAGGTTCAAACCAAATATCGTTGAATTGAAAAAACAAATAGTTTTTGCTTCTGCTTGGCGTAATGCTCGAACTCTATCCCCCCTCTTTTATTCATAGTAATGTGTTTTAGGCCAAAAAATCGTATATCCGCCTTATCATCCAACTGATGATTTTGTTGCCAATGGACGGCAGAGGTAGGGTGGGATCTTGACTCCCGATTTTAGCCAAATGTTCCCGAATTCTTATTCTTAGCTCTCTTTTAGTACTCCCTATATACAATTTTTTACAGGTACATATAATTGCATAAACAACACATTTTGTTCTACAATTAATTACATGTTTAATTACAATACTTTGCCATTGTGGCCCTCCAAGTTCTTGATTTTATCTCCCGCAAACTTGCACATTGTGCAGAAACCACACTTTCTGAAACCTGGTTCGGTTGGAGGAAGCCAGGTAGTTACATTCTTCTTTGGTGTATCAGGTAGCATAGATGGACAGATAATGTTTTTCAAAGTGTTAGCTTTCTTGAAGATAATATTCGGACTGTCCTCAATAAATTTATGCAAATGTTCATCTAATTGTAATAGGTACCAGTGTTTTTGTAAAGTTTTTCTAATCATTTGATGATCTTGATTATATTTGCTTACAAACATCAGTTTCGTCTGTTTATCCTCTGCAGGTTTTTTTGGAATGAATGTGTCCTCTTGTTGTAAGTTCTTAGTTTTCACATACGCTTTTTGTAGGCACTTTTTCGGATATCCTCTTTGTTTGAATCTACTTCTCAGAAGTTTGCATTCTTGTTTGAACTTTAGCTCATCTTACAATTACGTCTTGCACGTATATATTCACTAAAGGGGATGTTGTGAATAGTTGTACGTTGGTGACAACTAAGTGCATGCAACACCGAGTTGACTTCCCTTGTCTTGCGAAAGGTTCTTGTTTCCAGATGGTCCTCTTTGACATGAATGTTTAAGTCCAAAAAATTAATGGATTCTGTATCCGATTCCCCTGTGAATTCGATCTCAAATTGATTGCAATTCAATCTTTCAGTAAATGCTTGCAATGTAGTTACTGACCCTTCCCAAATGAGAAAATTATCGTCAATGTAGCGGGTCCAAAGTTTTACTTGATCCTTAAATGCTGGGTCTTGATATACCGTGTGCTCTTCCAACATCCCCATGAAAATGTTAGCCAGTGGGGGTGCATACTTGGTCCCCATTGCCACTCCTTTTCATTGTTGAAATAGACAGTCATTAAATGTGAATAAATTTGAGTCCAAAGTGATCTGTAACATTTGCTTTACCATTTCTTTTTGGCCATAGTATGATGCCGAATTATTTCTGAAAGTATAATCAATGGAAGCTAATGCCCATTTGTGTTGTATCGAAGTGTACAATGCTTTCACATCAAGGTCGCCAATAAGTAAGATTTCTGCCAGATAATTGGTTGAAGTATCTGTATCAAATTAGAAGAATCCCGTAGGTAAGATCGAACTTTGATGGCTCGTGGTTTCAAGATTTCATCCAGATATTCCGATAAGTTCTCTGTGACCCACCCAATACCACTAAGTATTGGGCGTCCTTCTGGTATATTCATATAACTCTTATGAATTTTAGGTAGAAAGTACATTGTAGGCGTCACAGGATTGTGTGTAATAAAGTAACGGCGCTCCTCATTAGTAATGAGGCCCTTTCTATGCCAACTTATTATTGCTTCTTCAATTTGTTGTAAAATTGTTTGTCGATCTGATATATTTAGCTCTGTATAACAGCCAGGTGATGAAAGGTGGTTCATAGCCATTCTTAGGTAATCATCTCTATCCATAATCACTATGTTTCCACCTTTATTCGCCTCTTTGATAACAATTGTAGTGTCCTCGGATAATGTTTTAAGGGCTTGTCTTTCTCCCTTTGTGAGGTTATCAGTGTGCTGTCTTTGGCAGATGTTCTTCTTGTGTACCGATAACTCATGAAAGTCATTTGTAACCACTTTATAGAAAGTATCAATCACACTATCTGGCGACAACTGTGGATTAAACTTTGATTTTGTTCTCAATTCCTTAATAGTTAGTAAATCTGGTTTTATTCTTAGTTCATGTAGTAGGTTATGCATCTCAAAATGTTCGTCTTCAGTTATAGATCTTAGGATGAAAGTATACTCTATGTCCTGTATCGTGAATTTACTCGTGGGTGTGCCTTGAAACACTTCAAACACTTGTGTATAGGCGCGTTACAAATGCCATATCATATCATATCATAATTCTCTTGGTACATGGTTCCCAGGTGCTTTTGTCGCAAAGAATTTTTTCAGTCTTAGTTTACGTATAAATTTAAACAGATCAATATGATTGTCTATATCATTTAACTTCTGTGTTGTTGCAAAGGACAATCCTTTGTTGAGTAATCTCCTCTCATCTGCTGTGATTGGTCTTGTTGAGAGGTTAAGTACTAGGTCTTTGCTTATTTGTTTTTTTTTAATTCTCTCGAGGTTGCTCTTGTTAGTCTTTTGTTTTCTGCTGTGATCTCTTGTCCGCTGCCGCCTGCATCCCCCCCAGCATCTAGTTAGATGTCCGCGTCCCATGGTTCGTAGATGGCGGCTACTAATGCGGCTTAATTTACTGCCGGTTAGAGCAACATATGGATCCCAATGAAAACTAACGGTTAACCAACGTATGTGTCATATATGTGAAATTGACAAAAACTTGGAGACTGTGAGACACATTTTAACTGGGTGTCCCAAAATGGAACTAGTGTATAGATAGGTACAGTGGCTGTTACCATCATTTTGAATCTGTATCCACAGTCCATTTTTGCAATCTATGTTTAAATACTCCTTCTGAACTCTGATTATTGCTCTTTATAATGTTTGGCAGGTAGCGATGATATTGCTTAAACCAATTGTCACCATAAGAGGAATACCAGGGGATTACGTCAGTATGTTGGTATTCTTTAAATCGGCTTATTATGAGAATTGTCTTCATGTAATGTGATTCACTGTTAACAATGAATTAATAGGATGGTTGACCGAAGTAACATGTGTTGATGAATTAGAACGTGGCTGATCAAATGACCGAAGTAATTTTAGGATGTTTTATGATGTTTATGTAAAGATATTTAAACAGTTGTAGAAGTTCTTTTGAACTAAAAACAACAATAAATAAATAAATAAATAAATACTTCATATACGACATCAGCCAGCAGTCACCAAACATGTCCTGTCAAAGATGAACATATTCCATATTCTTCAAGGTTTTTAATCGAAATAAAAATAGAACATTTTTGTACATTTAAATACCTCACAATCAGCCCCTATACCAAATCTTACTTTGTTGTTTTGCATATTACAGAAAGCTTCGGTTGAGGTGGGCAACGTACATACACCGTGAACAGGATTCGATAATAAGTCGACAATTTTTGGGGGGGGTCTGAAACTATGTCACATGCAACTCATGGGATATACATCCGGTTGAAGAAGCACACGTTACTTCAGGACACATAGAACTGTTGGTGCCTACAGGTGTGGTTAAAAAAAAATATATGATTGGATTTTTCCTGTTTATTTATTTTAATTTATTGTGCACTCAGTTTATTACAAACTTTAGACACATAAAATAAATAATGTGTTCCTGTTTATACAACAGTATACTTTGCTAGGCCAGTTCTGAATGGGGATCGGTCCGGACCCTGTTACAGGACAGCTGAGGGGGCTTATTTGAAGGGAGTCCCACTAAGAACAAATACAGGAGAGGGTTTTCCAAGAATGCTTTCACCGTGAGGAGGAGTTACAAAGAATTCCACATACCTATACATATCATTGAAAGAGAAATGAAAGATAGAAACAAGAACTTTCAATTGCGCAACAGTATTGTTGGGCACTTTTGAAGGCCAGGAACAAGAAACATGTCATGTTGAGCACAAGGGCGGATTGATCTGTGCCCTATGTTGTGAAGGACGAGATATATACCCAATATGGGGATTCTAGCCAATGTATTGCTGTATGTTTGTATTGATTTAGTGTATGCACGGAATCGCCTAGTCAAAGTATACATGTATTTTTATCTGGTTTACGAAATGTATAATATCTATTTTTGTACTTGATTGTTAAGGTTGAACATGTATTAACCAATACACAATACACATTTTTTTATTAAGAAATGTATTGGTATTTGTCTGTTGAATCACATGGTGGATGGGTCATGCACCTCCAATGCCGGTTAAGTGATTTTTGTATTTTGTTTATATTTTGATGTATTTTGCCGTATTTGTGTACATTTTTAAGTAACATTAAAACTATGACATATTTAAAAAATCCCTCTATTGCTTCGGACCAATAGTGACACTCAAACCTAATATGCTGGTAGTTCAATTGTGTGAGTCCAGGGGGAGGTTTGAGTTTGTAGAGCCTCTTGTGGTCGTGTTCACCGGGGATTCTCCTCCTTTTTTTTTACTTTACTACGTACACACCTGGCATTTTGCTGACATGCATTGACTCACATGCAGTGCAGATTAGCTTATTCACATATCACAGGGTCTTAAAACCCATAAAGCAGCTGGCCAATTACATACAGTAAACATTGGTATACGAGATAAGGTGTGACACATGAATTACAATCGTGTTTCTTTAATTAAAAGGTTTCCCCGCTCTTAAGTGACCTGCCAGGGATGTCTGGTTGTGACACTGTGTCGCGTGGCTGTGACAGAGTCACACACAGACCGTGCTTCAATTTCTAACTTATGACAGGGTTAGGGGTTGAGGGAATCACTACTGGAACTCGGAAAAATTAATCAGAAACAATGAGGAATATCTCCATGAAGCAGAGTCAAGAATGGACCAAAACATATCGGGATTTTCCTGGTGCTCCCACATCTCAGGGTGGTGAGGTCTTGAAAATAGAAAGTCTTAAATCTATTCTTATAAGTATCTGTCCCTCCAGCGATCACAATCTAAGGAGATGCCACAACTGTTCAAGCCAACTTTTATTACATCCTTTAGCCTTCTGAAAAAACCTAAGTTAAAACAGTGGAATGATATACACATTTGGCCAATACAAATGTTCATAAACCTAGTCTTTCCAAATATGACAATACTCTATCAAAACATGCATTCATCATGTCTCCTTTACAGTACACTCCTGGGGTTCATGTAGCTGTCCTTTGTCAAGACTCCATTTTTGTCCACGGTCTTGAGGCAACTTCCACAGCATGTGGCCCCTCTTTGGATTCGCTGAGTATTCTTCATGACTTCTGATTCCATAGCAGTTTTCACAGAGGTCTTACCATGACCTTGAGTTCTCAAGGTTTCTCTCCAAGATGTCAACACAACCTCTGGTTCCCAACAGAACATATTTGTGAGGAATCACCACAGCCTCTGATTCTCAGGATTGCCTCTCTGAGGTCTCACCATGGCTTTGGGTTCTCCAGTGTTCTCTCTGAGATCTCACCACTACCTTAGGTTCCCAACAGAACTTCTTTTTTCTCATTCACCACGACCTCCACTTTAGGTCCCTCTTAGGCCTCTCGTAGGTTTCTTAGTATGCACTATTCGGGTCTCTAATAGACCTGAGCAGTCTGACTTCTTAATATTTCTTCTTCAGTAGGAACAAGTATGTCTCCCCTCTCATTCAGTTTCCATTACAGGCAGCCGATATTGCAACTCTCCTGCCAGGGGTACTTCTTCTCTGTCTCTTCTTACTATCCTGGCCACCTTCCTGTTTCTGTAAGAGGTTCTGCTGCATAGTGCACACCAGTAACAATACGGTGCTCCAGGCGGTATCTTCTTCTTGTATCAAGGGGGTGGTAAAAAGCACCTTTGCTTTCTGCAGGTTTGTGACAAAAACTGGAACTTCCTGCCTCCTCTTTATGGGTGAGTTAAGGCTAGCTGTCAGCCAATGGGAGAAATTAGACTGGCCTGTCTCGTGATTGGTTAGTTCTACAGGCAGGGAAGGAGAAGAAAAGGTTTCATGACATGGGCTAGTCATCTTGGATTTGCAGTTAGTGTTTGGATGGATGCTTTGGGACAGGTTGCTTGTCTTCACCCTCACAATTCTTGGAGTTTTTCTGGTGATCCCTAAGGTTTTAATGATGGTTCTATTGGATTGTTGGGCTTCATGGTCTGTCTCCTTGGAGGTTTTAATTTTCGAGCTTCTAGCTGCCTGAAAATAAATCTCTCTGCCTTCTGAAAACATAGTTTATTTTTCTGTGGGTTGGGGTAAAAATCATTCTTCGTGAAGAAGCCTAGAGAAGGGTCTCCTCTTAAGTCTATATGTTTGAGGGAAGGAGTGTGGAGACCTCCTTGCTGAGTAGTCTGTTAGGAATTGTGTGGTTGGCTGCCCACACTGTGAAATTTCCTTGGGGGAAGTGGTGTTCTAAAATATCTAGAAGAACCCTGGGAAGATGTTTGTTAAGTGTCTTACCAGCTTCCCACAATCCATGTGAATTGTCTCTGTCCCGCTGCCTATTTCCGATACTGTTCGATGATTCCAGTCCATGTTATATACTAGGCAAAATTATGCCTTTTGGTGGTGACAGTAACCAGAGATTTGGAAGTGAGTGGGGTGGGGTGAGATTGTGTATCGAGATTTTTGGGGAAACCTATAATCTATGAAAATTCCAGATCAGGTTTAGGGATTGTGAGAATGTTGTATGCTGCGAGTTGTAATGCAGAGTGATATGTGAGGCCTGGGATATGAGGAGGCCAAGCTAGCTCTCAGTGCAGAAATGGTACTCTTCTGGCCTCCAGAGCTTCTTGCTAAGTTTTCCCCTTTCCAATCCAGTCTGGATGTATTAAATTCCAGTTCGGGTTTAGCACCTGATAATGTGATGCGTTCTGGGAGGTGTGGTTTTCAAACTTCCTTCCCTATCTAAATGTTGTGATCAACTTGGAAAAAAGTCGAGACTGATTGCTTAGGGCCTGCAGGGAATGGGAATGGATTCTGTGAATCCCCCCCTTGTACTGCCTTCCAGGGTGCACATCACAGAGCGGGTGGGGAACCCTGGTCCCTGGAGTAGCACCAACTTGTATCAGTGAATTCATCCCATTGATTTAATCGTATTCATCATGCATGCATGTCAAAAAAACAATTGTATTGATTTGCTTTTATTATTACTATAAATATGCTGTTTTTGTGTGGGTAGTGTGAATCCCAAATTAATAACTATTCATCCCTGAATAAAGTAAATAGAAATTCTGGAACAGTCGGATAGTACGAGCTCAGCATGATACACCTTTACTAATTTAAGCATACCATAGAATACTTTCAAGACAACGATAATAGCTGAATGTTTCTCTTAGACTTAAATCACAAGAGAGCACTTGTATAGGAATGTTAATATTTATGTTGCATATCTTCATACAAGATGCATGTTTTGATGTAATGTTTTGGACTAACTGAAAATACTATGCAGAGATAATTTAAGCATACCATAGAATACTTTCAAGACAACGATAATAGCTGAATGTTTCTCTTAGACTTAAATCACAAGAGAGCACTTGTATAGGAATGTTAATATTTATGTTGCATATCTTCATACAAGATGCATGTTTTGATATAATGTTTTGGACTAACTGAAAATACTATGCAGAGATAATTTAAGCATACCATAGAATACTTTCAAGACAACGATAATAGCTGAATGTTTCTCTTAGACTTAAATCACAAGAGAGCACTTGTATAGGAATGTTAATATTTATGTTGCATATCTTCATACAAGATGCATGTTTTGATGTAATGTTTTGGACTAACTGAAAATACTATGCAGAGATAATTTAAGCATACCATAGAATACTTTCAAGACAACGATAATAGCTGAATGTTTCTCTTAGACTTAAATCACAAGAGAGCACTTGTATAGGAATGTTAATATTTATGTTGCATATCTTCATACAAGATGCATGTTTTGATATAATGTTTTGGACTAACTGAAAATACTATGCAGAGATAATTTAAGCATACCATAGAATACTTTCAAGATAACGATAATAGCTGAATGTTTCTCTTCGACTTAAATCACAAAAGAGCACTTGTATAGGAATGTTAATATTTATGTTGCATATCTTCATATAAGATGCATGTTTTGATGTAATGTTTTGGACTAACTAAAAATACTATGCAGAGATAATTTAAGCATACCATAGAATACTTTCAAGATAACGATAATAGCTGAATGTTTCTCTTCGACTTAAATCACAAGAGAGCACTTGTATAGGAATGTTAATATCTATGTTGCATATCTTCATACAAGATGCATGTTTTGATGTAATGTTTTGGACTAACTAAAAATACTATGCAGAGATAATTTAAGCATGCCATAGAATACTTTCAAGACAACGATAATAGCTGAATGTTTCTCTTCGACTTAAATCACAAGAGAGCACTTGTGTAGGAATGTTAATATTTATGTTGCATATCTTCATACAAGATGCATGTTTTGATGTAATGTTTTGGACTAACTGAAAATACTATGCAGGGATGGAATCAGTGGCGTCTCTTCCATAATGGATGAAGGGACAGTGACACACGGGAAAACCTCACCCATTATGGTGGAGGCAACAAACCATTGTTTCCCATTGACAGTTTTTCTACGCCAGCGTGCATGTCCAATGGACCATGCAAGGCCTGGGTGTTTTGCTTTCCCAGCTTGCATGGCTCAGTGGGGAAGAAGAGTGGGGAACTGCATGTTTGCATGTGTGAGGGGGTCTCCTGCGCAATCCTGTAGATACAAACGGAGTGTATACTGTCAATGGAGCGCTGTGGCTCCTGCAATCATGTGAAGGAACCAGAAAGCACTGTTTGCTTCCTGGTTCATTTTCATGCTGAGCGGGAGCCGCAGCACTTTTAGGGACGCGCTGCGGTGAGAAGCATCAGGGCAGGGGCTGAAGGTAAGAATCAATTCAAAGTTTATGTTTGTGTATGTATGCGTGTATCCTTGTGTAATGAGGGAGTGGATGGGAATTAGCGGGTGCATAGTGAAAGGATGTGAATGTGCGAGTGAATGTTGTGTGAATGTGTATGCATGTGTGCTTATGCTGGGCCGGGAAGCTGATTTTGGCAGGCGTGTGGTTGGGCGGGTTGTGGGGGTTTGGGGCAACAACTGCATTGTTTACTGCATCATGTGCATATATTATTATGGGGGTGCAAGTAGTACCCACCCGATCAGTGGTCACAACTGACAATTGATCGAGTTAGTGTGGAGGTTAAAAGGTAGTGGGGTGAGCACATACGATTGTTGCACTCCCTTATTCACCTTTGACTGCTTTGGACAGCTCTGCATTTAATATGTATGTGACACCGGCCACTGTATTAGTGACGAGTTCAATAAGTGTTGCCGAAAAAGGCTTGGTATGCCCATTCCTTGTAGCGTCCTGTCATGATGCCTACCTCTAAGGAGCCAGGCCGGGCCCAGCAACCCCAGAGGCAGACATCATTTTCCCCAGGGAAGTCTCAGCGGGCCCAAGTCGGGGCCCTTTGGACTCAGTCCTGGCGCCTTAGGCGCCAGGCTCATAGCGGACCCCAGTCCTGGCGCCTTAGGCGCCAGGCTCATAGAAGAGGATATGTGTTTAAGTGCTTGGGTGCACACTTACCTGATGCAGACCTTGCTGCTTCACCCAGGCCCTCTTGAGGCCTGAATGGGACTACTTAACCTGTAGGACTACTTCACCACCCGGGTGTGGTCGGGGAAGGATACATACCTGATTGGTGGAAGGATACATACCAGGAACTTCTTCCAGGGCGATTTAAACCCCACCCGAACAGCCACACATGCTTCGCGTTGTTCTGCACCTAGCAGCTGGACGCTCACCGTGTCAGCTCCTGCATCCTGACTTCAGCCACGCCTGCCAGCACCCTGGAACACCTGCAAGGGGAGAAAGGAAGAGAATAGGAGAAGAAAAGCCCTTACCTGCTAAATCTGCATTCCAGAGTCATTTCTCCAACGGCCCTGAAAAGGAAGAAATCATTTTAAAGGCATTTCGTTTCGATCGCTGCAGCGCTGCATTTTACTCACCTTTGCAAGGCGCTTCCATCTTCAGCAGCGATCTTCCGGATTCAGCTACGCCCCGGCGCCTAGAGGAAAAAAGACAAGAACAAAGGTGAGAGGGAGAAAAGGAATAAGGAAAGCTCAGTTTCCTTTTAAGTCTTACCTGTTGGATTATTCCCACTGCATTTCGGGTCCTGCCGCTTCCTGGCATCTCCGGATCCCGGCCCCTATGGGGAAAAAAGACAAAGACATTGAATGAGCGAATGCAAAGACATTACCTGAGCGCTCATCCAGAACTGTTTCACTTCGGGTCGGCGCCATATCTCCGGCACTCCGAACTCCGGCCCGTAAGGGGAAAAAGACATAAGCATTAGCGCTTGCTGCAATTAGACAACGAACATTATTATTAAGCTTGAACTTTTGAACAGAACTTTTACAGCGCCTTACCTGAACAGTCAAGCTTACCTGAACTCCCATCAATCCTCAATCCAGTGAAGTAACTGGGTTTCAACGCGCCCCTGCATCAGAAGCAGGATGGAGAGCTCATCCTTCCAAACCCTAAGGTGAGGCTTCACGGGGAATCGTGGAGGAGGTATCGTGGAGGGTTGGAAGGGAGTGGGAGGCTTGAGCATTGTTCCACAGTTGGTAATACTCCCTTTTCACGCACAGGAGGGTATCCAACGAGCCAGGGAAGCCAGAATAGAGGGGCCCTTCCTCTCCATCTTCAGAGTTCTGCGCCTTCGACGCCGCGCCTCCGTGGGAACCAGGTGAGCGTTACAGAACGTGAAGCCTTACCACAATTTCCCACCTGGGCGCTATGGAGACTTCCGAGACAGATCAGCTGGCCCATCTTTTAGGGGAATTACGGGCAGAAGTGCACTCAGCCCGCCAGGAGACTAATGCTCTCAGAAGGGAACTAATCCTATCCAAGGAAAGAACTGATGATCTGGCCAAAAGGTTATTGCAGGGCCAGGCAGAGCACACTCCTTTACCTATTTCCGGAGATATTTCTACAACAATGGGTTCGAATAACCCGGTACAAATCAATCTACCTGGACACATGCCTTTGGCCCCGCCGGAACGTTTTGCGGGGGATCCCAAGAAATATGCCGTTTTTATGAACCAATGCCGTTTACACTTTTTATGCAGGCCCGGGGCCTTCCCCAACGACCAGACCAAAGAAGCCTTTGTACTATCTTACCTCAGTGGCTGTGCTGCCGATTGGTCTATTCCATTGGTAAATCAGGATGATCCCATTCTCCGGGATTTCCAGGGCTTCCAGGCCAGCATGGAAAGATTGTTCGCTCGACACTCGCAGGGACAGGCCCTTGACAACGAACTGCTATCCTTACGACAAGGTAATCAGGATCTTTTGTCCTATATCGCCACCTTTAATAGACTAGTTGTGGAAACCGGATGGCCTGAAAATAAAAGGATCACATTGTTTCATCGAGGCCTGCGCGGAGAGCTTAAAGATGTTATAGCTCAGATAGTAGATCCACCCCAGGCCTGCGCAGACTACATAGACTTAGTGGTTCAACTTGATCACAGACTTCAAAATAGAAAAGCAGATCGGCTCAAGTATGAAACCAGAGTACCTATCAAGACCCACGTTAACTCCAAGAGTACTGACGTTTCCGAACCTATGCAAATTGCCAGTGTTAAAGGACCATTAACGCAGAAGGAACGAGAGAGAAGGCGACAAATGCAACTTTGTCTGTATTGCGGAACTTCTGGTCACTTTCTTCAAAGTTGTCCAGTTAAACCACCCAAGAAGGTGGTTGGAGCCACTGATAACGAGTTATTGACACCTGGTTCGGGAAACGACCTAGCCCGACAAGCGTAGGGGTCCGCTTGCCGAGCTTGAAAACAAACTCTTTGACCTCGCATTTTGTCATGCCAATGGTGCTTGTGAACCCAAAACAGCCTCAGCAGTTGCATGCTATAAAAGCATACATAGACAGTGGAGCTATTGGAAATTACATAGACCGTGAATTGGCTTCCAGGATTAAGCTTCCTCTCCGCCCGAAAGTAGCCCAAGATGTAATTACTACAGTTGATGGAACCGAAATAGCCTCAGGGCCTGTAACGCATTCCACAGTTGAAATCACTCTGGTGGGTCAGGACGGACACCGGTAAGCAATCGTGTTTGATGTGATCAAGGCCCCACAATTTCAAGTACTTCTTGGAATCCCTTGGTTAGAAACACATAATCCGAGAATAGACTGGCGAGCAAAGAAGATAACTTTTCCTGATTGTGAACCAACCTGTTACCCAAGGAATCCAGCTATGGGTCTAGCCTCTGTAACTTCCACCCCAGTACAGCTAACATCTGAATACCAAGAATTCCAAGACGTTTTTCAGAAAGAGCAGGCTAACACCTTACCTCCCCATCGATCTTACGATTGCCAAATCGACTTGGTACCCAATGCACAACTACCTTGTAGTAGGATTTATGCTCTTACTGAACCTGAGAACCTGCATTTGCGCCAGTATTTGGATCAATACCTGGCCAATGGTTTCATTCGCCCATCAAAGTCACCAGTCTCTTCCGCTTTGTTCTTCGTACCTAAAAAGGAAGGAGACCTTAGGGCCTGTATTGACTACCGCGCCCTAAATCAGATAACAATTAAGAATCGTTACCCTTTGCCCCTGATACCTGAGCTTATCGACCAAGTAAAAGATGCTCGTGTGTACACCAAGCTAGATCTCCGAGGAGCTTACCACCTGGTACGTATATAAGAGGGCGACGAGTGGAAGACTGCATTCCACACCAAATTTGGGCTCTTCGAATATCAAGTGATGCCCTTCGGTTTGTGCAACGCACCTGCCGCCTTTCAGTACTTCATGAATGATGTTCTTCGGGAACTTATCGATGTTTGTGTCATCGTTTATATTGACAACATCCTGGTGTATTCCTCCTCAGAATCTGATCACAGAAACCATGTTAGGGCAGTTCTTGAGAAATTGCGCCAGCACAAATTATTTGCCAAGCTCGAAAAATGCGTTTTTCATACCACAGAAGTGGAGTTTCTCGGATTCATCCTGACACCTCAAGGAATCCGAATGGACTCGCGGAAAGTGGACGCCATTCTCAAATGGCCATCTCCTAGCTCTGTGAAGGGAGTGCAAAGCATGCTTGGCTTTGCCAATTTCTATCGAAGGTTCATCCCGGAATTTCCTCGAACTGTTCAACCCATCACAGCTCTCCTAAAGAAAAACAAACGCTTTGAATGGACTCTTGAGGCTGAACAAGCCTTTCAGGACCTGAAAACCAAATTCACCTCTGCACCTGTATTGAAGCACCCGCGCCCAGATCTCCCTTACATCGTGGAAACCGATGCATCCAGTTCGGCCATGGGAGCTGTCCTGTCGCAAAGAGACCCAGAAACTAACCAACTACAACCTGTAGCCTTTTGGACCAGAAAATTCTCTCCACCTGAACTCAATTACGCAATTACCGACAAAGAACTACTGGCTATTAAATCAGCTTTCAAGGCTTGGCGTCACTATCTTCTCGGTGCAAGACACACCATCACCGTAATTACGGACCACAGAAATTTGCAGTATTTAAAGACGGCCAAAGCTCAATCTTCGCGACAACTCCGATGGGCTTTATTCTTTGCGGAATTTGATTTTGTAATTACCTATCGCCCTGGCTGCAAGAATGGTAAGGCAGATGCCTTATCCCGGATAGGCATGGAAGAACCCAATTCGAGTTTAGAACCTGTGCCAATCATACCGGAACAAAGAATTCTGGGCTTGACTTCATTGCAAACCATTGAGGACATCCAAGCTCAAGTAAAACAGCTTTTTGACTCTTCTGCCTTACGGGAATGGAGTCAAAAGGGTCCTCACTACACCGTTAAGGATGATTTACCCTACTTCCAAGAGCGGTTATTTCTGCCAAGTAAAGAATTGCAGGAACTTGTCATTACCCGTCATCATGAATCATTAATGGAAGGACACCCCGGTATCGCGAAAACAGAAGAAAAGATCAAACGCCACTTCTGGTGGCCTTCTTGGAGAAAAGACATAAAGTCATTTGTGTTGTCTTGCGGAATCTGTGCCCAAAATAAGAGTCAAAAGAAAAGGCCAGCCGGCCTACTTCAACCTTTGGACATTCCACCAGCACCTTGGCACACCTTGTCAATGGACTTTATAACTGACCTGCCTCCTTGTGGTGGTTACAACACGATTCTCGTAATAGTGGATCTATTCTCCAAAATGGCCCATTTTATCCCTTTAAAAGGATTGCCGTCAGCTTCCACCTTGGCCAAGGAATTTATGGAAAATATAGTGCGGTTACATGGTTTCCCTTCCATATTAGTCTCAGACCGTGGAAGTCAATTTATCTCCCACTTTTGGAAGAAATGTTGCCAACTAGCACAAATAGACGTGCGGTTATCCACCAGCCACCACCCCCAGACCGACGGACAAACCGAGAGAACCAATCAGACCCTCGAGCAATATCTGCGGTGCATGTTACACCAATCCGAGTTGAATTGGAAGGACATCCTTTGGATTGCAGAATATGCATACAACAATTCAGTGCATTCTGGAACCGTACAGACTCCTTTTTATACCCTGTATGGTCACCATCCTCGGACCTCTGACCTAGATCCACCTCTGACCCTGGAGATGCCTGCAGTAAATCACCTACATTCCACAATAACCCAAGCCTTCAAAGAAGCTACAACCCACTTACAGCAAGCCAAGAAAAAGTATAAAGAAAACGCTGATTTGCACCGAAGTAAAACTCCTCCTTACCAAGTAGGAGATCAGGTATGGCTAGCAACTAAACATCTACCCCTCAAGGGTCAGCGAACTTTTAATCCCAGATTCATTGGGCCTTACCCCATCAAAGCTATTATCAACCCAGTGGCCTTTAAACTCGATTTACCATCCAACATGCGGATTCATCCCGTTTTTCACGCATCTCTTCTAAAACCAGTACAACCTGGAACCAGACTGTCTGAGCCCCCAGGCCCTGTCCAAATTGATGGGGAGTTAGAATTCGAAGTGAAAGACATTTTAGATTCCAAGATAGTTAAATCAAAACTCTCCTATCTTGTTGATTGGAAAGGATATGGACCTCAGGAAAGATCTTGGGAACCCAGTAACTATGTTCACGCACCACGATTAATTCAAAGATTCCATCGAAGATTCCTGCACAAACCAAACCCCCGGAGGAAAAGACCTTGGGAGGGGCCTTGAGGGGGGGTACTGTCATGATGCCTACCTCTAAGGAGCCAGGCCGGGCCCAGCAACCCCAGAGGCAGACATCATTTTCCCCAGGGAAGTCTCAGCGGGCCCAAGTCGGGGCCCTTTGGACTCAGTCCTGGCGCCTTAGGCGCCAGGCTCATAGCGGACCCCAGTCCTGGCGCCTTAGGCGCCAGGCTCATAGAAGAGGATATGTGTTTAAGTGCTTGGATGCACACCTACCTGATGCAGACCTTGCTGCTTCACCCAGGCCCTCTTGAGGCCTGAATGGGACTACTTAACCTGTAGGACTACTTCACCACCCGGGTGTGGTCGGGGAAGGATACATACCTGATTGGTGGAAGGATACATACCAGGAACTTCTTCCAAGGCTATTTAAACCCCACCCGAACAGCCACACATGCTTCGCGTTGTTCTGCACCTAGCAGCTGGACGCTTACCGTGTCAGCTCCTGCATCCTGACTTCAGCCACGCCTGCCAGCACCCTGGAACACCTGCAAGGGGAGAAAGGAAGAGAATAGGAGAAGAAAAGCCCTTACCTGCTAAATCTGCATTCCGGAGTCATTTCTCCAACGGCCCTGACAAGGAAGACATCATTTTAAAGGCATTTCGTTTCGATCGCTGCAGCGCTGCATTTTACTCACCTTTGCAAGGCGCTTCCATCTTCAGCAGCGATCTTCCGGATTCAGCTACGCCCCGGCGCCTAGAGGAAAAAAGACAAGAACAAAGGTGAGAGGGAGAAAAGGAATAAGGAAAGCTCAGTTTCCTTTTAAGTCTTACCTGTTGGATTATTCCCACTGCATTTCGGGTCCTGCCGCTTCCTGGCATCTCCGGACCCCTGCCCCTATGGGGAAAAAAGACAAAGACATTGAATGAGCGAATGCAAAGACATTACCTGAGCGCTCATCCAGAACTGTTTCACTTCGGGTCGGCGCCATATCTCCGGCACTCCGAACCCCGGCCCCTAAGGGGAAAAAGACATAAGCATTAGCGCTTGCTGCAATTAGACAACGAACATTATTATTAAGCTTGAACTTTTGAACAGAACTTTTACAGCGCCTTACCTGAACAGTCAAGCTTATCTGAACTCCCATCAATCCTCAATCCAGTGAAGTAACTGGGTTTCAACGCGCCCCTGCATCAGAAGCAGGATGGAGAGCTCATCCTTCCAAACCCTAAGGTGAGGCTTCACGGGGAATCGTGGAGGAGGTATCGTGGAGGGTTGGAAGGGAGTGGGAGGCTTGAGCATTGTTCCACAGTTGGTAATACTCCCTTTTCACGCACAGGAGGGTATCCAACGAGCCAGGGAAGCCAGAATAGAGGGGCCCTTCCTGTCCATCTTCAGAGTTCTGCGCCTTCGACGCCGCGCCTCCGTGGGAACCAGGTGAGCGTTACACGTCCTCAACTGTGTTCTTCTCTTAAAATGATCAAACATGGATGTAAGATCGATGAAGGCTCGAAAAAATAGAGTGCCTTTCTCCTGTACATATTTTTGAAACAGGTTAAGAATTAGTCCCTGATGGTGAGTCCGACGGTCTGTTCAAAAACCTTGCCAAGTGTCTCAGATGTTATTTAAAGATATCCAAGCCAATCTTTTTTCAGATGGAATCTTCCCAAGCTGCTTTGCACTGCAATCTAACAATGAAATGGGGTGGTATGATGGAGATGATGCAATGCCTTTCTTGCATTAAGGCACTATGCTAGTGAGCATGTGGGCATCCCCACAGTTAACATGGCATTAAATACTGATGTCAATAATGGTGCACTGAAATCCGGCATTCATGGATTTGAACATGTGTGACTATCAGCTACAGAGAAATGTTCTACCAAGGGGCTCAGAGTCACATTTGATGCACAACGAGAGTGAAGCACAAGTTGGCTACGATGTGACTCTGAACCCCAAGGTTCTGTGGGGTGAAAAATAACCCCTGAATGCCAGAAATAAAGAGGCCAGAGTGATTTGTAAATGCCCATTGAAGTCTAAGGCCACCACAGAAATGGTGATGTCAGAGATGAGGCCTATTGAACCAAAAACAGGCCTAAATCACTAAGGAAAGGAAGTGGGCTTGAATCACAAAAGTGCAAAGATATGCTCAATGCATTTCAGCAAGGAAAAGAAAGACATGGGCCCTCATTACGACCCTGGCGCAAAGCGAAAAACGATGGCGGTAAACGATTACCGCCATCGTCTTCCGCTCGGGCCGATTACGACCCGTGACCGTAAACTACGATGTCACTAGCGGCATCGTAGCTAACGCTGCCGCTGACTGCGCCAAGGGCGCGCGCACGCGAACATCCACACCGTACTTAGCGCCATGGCGGAAAGGTGCGGGAATGCCGACCCAAGCGGACATGCCCCTAACGCCATCACCCAGGCCGTTAAGTACCTTACCGCCATGGTGCAAATTACGCCATCGCGAACCAACCGTAAAGGGCCATGTAAAGTGAATGCAGCTGCCACAGGTGCACAGAAACAGCACAGGTGAAGGCAATACAGACACAGGAAGTACAAAAAGAGCACACCCCACCCCTTCCCACACCCAGTCACACTCCACAATGATACCAATAGGACTAGCAATGTTGGGGCTGGAGGACCTGATAGCAATGTGAGTGCTACAACAGCAACTACAACAACTACAACAACAACAACAGGCTGCACAGAGGAGACGCAGGAGGAGAAGGAGGGCAAGGCAGGCCCAGCAAGCCCCACCAGCACAGCCAGTGCCACCACGCAGGCAGCCCCCAATCCCACGCATCAGACCCAGCCCATTCAACCTCACCGCTGAGCAGATCCACACCCTGTACCGACTGGACCGGGACACCATCACCACCATTGTGGACATGATACACAACGACATCGTCAGCATGATTGATACACCCACCGCCACCCCCCCCCTACTGAAGGTAGTGTCCGTGCTCCACTTCCTGGCCACAGGCACCTACCAGCACACAGTGGGGCACTTGCATGGCATATCACAACCATTATTCTCGCGTACACTGATGCAAGTGCTCGATGCCCTCCTCAAGCACACAGATGACCACATCTCATTACCACGGTCTGCCCAGGAGATTGCCAACACCAAAGTGGGTTTCCATGCACTGGCCGGCATACCTGGTTGCATTGGTGCCATTGACTGCACCCATGTTGAATTGGTGGTCCCACATGCCATGGAGGTACCGTACCGCAACCGTAAACATTTCCACTCAATCAACGTGCAAATGGTCTGTGACTCCAACAGGATCATCACACATTGTTGTGCCAGATTCCCCGGATCAACCCATGATTCTATGATCCTTCGGAACTCAACAATACCACGCTACATGGAGCGACATGCAGGCCCAAGATCCTACCTACTCGGTGAGTCTAATGACATGAGCATGGAAATGCAAAGTGGGTGTTGAATGACGTACCAATGCATATTACATCTGGCAGATACAGGGGGGTGGGTGCAACTAGCAGTAGCCAGATCATTCCCTGTGGCTGCACTGACGTCAACAGAGAAGTGTACACATCATGCCTGACCTAATCATCCCAACATGTGAATGAAAGTGCATCCCAAGAACGACACAACCATTTACAAGTGCATTGTGCAAATTGTGGCCGCATTGACCCTAAAGAATAACACCAACATGCACGTCACCATGCACCAACTACTGAAAGGCCTGTCCCCCACAACTGCGCACAAAGGAGGCACATGACAGACAGGGACATCAATGCACCACTACAAGACCCACAAACTGTCCCCATTGACACCAGTAATGCTCACTGGGGTCATAATGAGCCAGACATCGATGTTGCTATCATGTGAGCTTCAAGCTCACAGGACACGTGCAAGGTCACATGAATGACGGCCTGAACGGACACAGTGGATGGCCACTCACAAGGCAATCGTCCCCCCTGCATTGTGTTTCAGCACGCAAAACAGTACATGAGAGCCATGAACACATACTGGTTGCACAGTGTAAATCCATAACCACAACTCCAATTGGTGCACAGTAACAGTGAGAATCAAGGCATGGTTGTGCGTCATGTTCACATATCAATCTCGTTCCTGACACATTCTTTTCTCACATTTTACAGGTGATGCGGGCTATCCCCTGAAGAGGTGACTCCTCACACCAGTCCGGAACCCATCGAACCAGCATGAGGAGGACTACAACCATAACCATGCACGTACCCGTGTGGTGATAGAGCATGCTTTTGGCCTACTGAAGGCACGTTTCCGCTGCCTCAGCAGGTCTGGCGGGGCACTCCTGTACCGCCATGAGAAGGTTGCAAAGATCGTCATGGCATGTGTCATGCTACACAATATGTGCATCAGACGAAACGTGCCTCTGCCCCCTGACGCAGAACCACAACCACCTGATGATGGGGATGATGATGATGTGGATGGGGCAGCACCTCAGGGAGGCAGCGATGCACAGGAGGGCCATATTATGCGTCAGAATGTCATTGACCGATACTTCTAGCACACACAGCGAGTGTGTGACATATGGATGGCACTTGGGGCACTGTGTGTGTCTGGTATGTCAACACTGTGGACTGTAACAATAAAGCACACATACGCAATGAGCAATGTCCACACTTTTAGTTTGTGAGAAAAGAAAAAGTGTATTGTACTACTGAATAGGTATAACAGTACCCCTCCCCCTCCCCCCTGAACACTCCAACACACCCAATACCCCCCTCCCACTCCCCCTGAACACCCTGCAAACATGTGACAGTGCCCGTGGTGAAGTGAGTATAGTTCAGCACACTATTGACTGCCCCCTCTCCCGGAACCTGGGGCCCCCCTGGCTGTGCTCCTCAGGGTCCTGGATGACCTGCGGACGGGAGAGGCTTGTGCTGAACTTGCAGCCGAGGATGTACCGGGCTGCTCAGTACGGCATGTGTCCAGGATTGTCTGGATGAGCTGGCTCATCATCTGCCGCCCTGCAGCAAGTTCGGTGCAAATGTCCCTGCTGGCAGTTTGGATGGCAGCCCTGATGCCATCAGCACTCCTCTCCATGGCTGCACTGGTACTTACACATTCTGCTACATGCTGCGTGAGGAGTGTGCCCAGTGCTTCCTGCCTGTTGGCAATCTGCTCCAGCGACAGCTGGAATTCTGGCCCAATGGGGGGTGCCAATGGGGGACCAATGGGACTACTCCCATCTTCCACAACTCCCACTGGGCTTGGAGTTGCTGGCCATGAATTAGCTGGCGATGGGCCCAGGGTGTCATCTCCATGATGGCTGATTGGGGATAGGTGTGGTGAGTGCAGTTGTGTGTTGTGGTGAAGTCCGGTGTCATCCTCCACATCACTGTCGGAGCAGGCAGCGATGGCTGCAGTCTCCCCAACAGTACTGCTCCCTGCTGACGCATTGCCCTCAGTGGGCAACAGTGGGTGTGTTTGGGCTGCAGGTGCTGTCACGACCCCTTCCTCGGGGGACTTTGCTGCCCTGGGCTCTTCAGCCTGGCGTGGATTCTGCCTGGGTCCAGCAGAGGTGGATGCATGGTTCCCCTCTCCCACTCTCCTGGCCTTCTTGGCTGGGGTGCTGGTGCTGTCGTCCCTGCCAGTGTCCGATTGCGAGCCTGTGGTGGAGCAGAGGAGGGTGACTGTTATTGATGGTTCTGCGGACATTGAGCAGGCATTGTGAAGAGTGAAATGGATAGATGGTGGAGTTAGTAGCCCGTGACATACAGGTTGCCTCCCTTTAGGTTCGGTTTTGCATGCAGGTGTGTGTCTGCCTACTGTACAGTGTACATGCTGCATGTGCGCAGGGTGTGGCTCATCTGCTGATGTGTTGCGTCTGCCACATTGTGAATGTCACGTGCAAGTTTATCAGGGTGTCTTGCAGGGCTGGATATGAGGCACCTACCTGTGTCTCCAGATCTCGGGGCCCCTCTCTCCATCTCGCCGACACCTTCGATGCACTCAATGCCAATCAGAGAGGCACATGTCTCCTCCCACGGCTGCATCTTCAGTGGGGAGTCTGCTCCCCCGCCAGTTCCCAGGGCCAGGTTACGGTTGGCAGACATAATGCCCCGGACCCTGATCCGCAGGTCGTCCCATCTCTTGCGGCACTGTTTGGAGGTGCGTGGGGTGGTTCCAACAGCACTGACACGTTGTGCCACAAGTTCCCACACCTCCTTTTTGCGGCCTATGGCTGTTCGGGTCATCTCATTGGAGAAGACAACATCAGCCTTCTCCTGGAGCGTGTCTGCAAGCATTTGCAGTTCCTCTCGACTGAAGCGCTCCTGCCGCTGCCTGTCACATGCCTTCTTGAGAACTTTAGGCATGGTTGGCTGTGGAAATGGGTGGGTTATGGGAATGTCAGGGTTTGAGGGTTGGTTGTGGTGTGGTTGGGTAGGATGGCAATGGATTGTGTTTTTTGAGATGGCCGCTGTGCTGTTTCCCGTTCCGCCGCGATTACGCTATTTCCCGTTCCGCCTATTTGCGGTCACCGCTAATTACGGTGACCGCTGACTACGGTCGGCGCAATGATGGGTGGCGGTAGGTCACCCTGCGCTGTTAACGAGGGCGGTAAGGGCTGTTTACGGCATGGCGTAGTTTACGTTACCGCCATGGCGTAATGCTCGTGCGCGATGGGTCGTAATGTGGCGCTCTTATCGCCATCGGACCATGGCGTTAACGCTCATTACGCCATGGCGGTAATTTCAATCACTTACCGCCTGAGTCGTAATGAGGCCCATGGTGATGTGACAATGGTGCTTTACTCAATCCATGGAGAGCTGCCCTTTTACTTAAAGAGACAGCAGTGCATATATTATCTTCAATGTAATACCAGATTGTGTTCCAGTCATCTAAATTGAAACTAAGCTTCTTGCCTTTTCAAGAAAAAGAATAATTTCCTTTTTACTTCCCCTCATTCAAATCACAGTATGCAGAGAAAAGTGCTCACTGGACTTTCAGAGTTGAACACGGTTTTCTCATATAACTGCCCTACAAATATGGACAATCCAGCAGTGATGCTCCTGTATTTTGAAACTGTGAAATTAAAGACACATATTACATGTGGATAAGGCCCAGGTGCCTTATAAGTCATATAAAATGAATTGTGTGTGAGTTTAAAAGCCATTTGCTTGCAGGGTACATGAGCCGGTCATTTCTCCAAAAATGAAACTTTACCTCCAAGACCTTCCCCCTGTTGCTGTAACACTCACCTGGTATCCACAGGGACGTCACTCAGCCTGTTCTGACCTCTTACGACCTCGAACCCTTCCCTGGAGTCTACTCGACTGGAGACTGGGCCTGAAACACAGGATTGGTAGAGTTTAACTCTGTCTCTGTGTGCTTGAACCCATTCTTCCCCGGAGTCCAACCCTTCACTTTGATCCACAGTTCACCTTGTTTTCTTGGAAAGTGTGCTCTCCGTCCTGCTTTCAGCGCAGGGGCGCGTTGATTGATGCAGGCTCATTGCTGCCTAGTTACTTCACTGGCAAGAGTCCGACAGGTAAGTATAATTAGTCTTTTGAACAGTTCTCTAACTTCGTTCCTTTCCTTCCTTAGATGATGGCCGGCATCCGGGGATGGTGACGTGCTGCTGAGATGAGTAGCGCTGAAGGTGTGTGAGAGCGTGATGCGCGATGCAACCCTTTCGTATTTGTATTGAACTGAGTTCTTTTTCTGTGTCTTTTAGGTGCCGCAACATTTTCAGCGTGGATGCCGGTTATGAAGAAGAAATGCGGTGAGTAAGCGCGGTATGCAGCACCTCTAGATATTTCCACGCTAACCTGGAGTGTCTTTTCCCTCTTGCAGATGGATGAGACGTTCCAGAGACACAGTTCCCCCAGAGCGGCTGGGATTCAGGTAAGCGTTTGAAGCTCGTACAGTCTTTAAAAATAAGCGAAGATTTGCTGAATGCTTAATAATGCCTTTTTTTCTGTTCTTTTCCCTTTTCCTTAGGAAGCGGCGTGTCGGGATGGGAATGACACCGCCGAAGATGCCCGCAGAACAGAAGAAGCGATGAATGTTGGGCAGAAGAACTGAAAGGTAAGGCTGTTCCTAACAGTGTTCTTGTTCTTGCAGGAGCTGAGCGTAGAAGAAAGATGCAGGCCTACTGGAGACCGATCCAAACACGGTGAGTGTCACGCTGCAGGTGCAGAAAACACAAAGCATGTGTCTCAGCCTGGGCATGGCTTAAATAGTCTCTGGGTATCCTAGGTGTCTCTGGGCTGAACCACACCCAAAAGACTAGACTGCACATGCAGTTTCTGGGAATCGAAATATGTGGGGGCATCCATCTTGTCCCCAATCAATGCACTACAAGTCCAATCCCCAATGTTACCCTATGGGAGTGAGTGAGTCTGGTGCCACAAGCACCAAGTCTGACTCCAAGTGGGTCTTTGGAGGGATGGAGAGGCCCTTGAGGGCCGTGTAGGTGATAGTGCCCTGGCTCCAGCCTGACATCTTGGAGGGCTGGGGACATGAGGGGCAGGAATCATGACAGTTGCCCTGAAGAAAGGGACCTGGTTGTCAACCATCAATCAAAGCCATTGCTTAAAAAATATAGAAATAAATACACTGCTTAGATTTAAACCACGGTTAAGAAAGATAAGGCCATTCCTGTTCTTTCAGCAGAAGTGACCTTGAGGTCATAATTGCCATAACATGACCCTTATAGTTGCTATCAGGTCCCTCACAGGCCTTGAAGGGGGAGGCAGACATAAATATGAGCCACCCTCTGCCTGGTCACATGCCTCAGGTCAAATGCAACTTAAGGGAACAAAGGAAAAGGCTGCAGTTGAATCAAAAGGAAAATGCATAGTATTGCATAAATGGGGCAGCGTATATGCCACAACAGTCATTCCAGACTTTTATTAAAGGTGACAATAACCCCCTTTGAACCATGCAAAAACAATTTTTGTGTGATAAACATAACTAAAGTTATAAATGAAAATTTGATTTGGGCCTTCCCTTGATTCTGAGAGATTTGAAAGTTGGTCTGAGGGTGAAGGAAATAATTAACATGAAAACTATGAAGTGGTATATTTTTCACTGTTACGGCTCCTGAGTAAATGAAGAAACCTTGTATTTCTGCATCGGAAGTGTGTGTTGACTTTAGATTTGCATCATCCGATTTGCCTTAAAATGTAGTTCGTAAAAATATATTCATACATGTAAAGATTTGAAAAATTAGGGTACTTGCCATGTTGATAGATTTTTGGAGTTTGGAACATGCCAAGCCCACTTGTCAAATTGGTATGACGAAGCTTTATCCACAGCTGTCCCAAATCACTGCCCCCATCTCCTTGTCCTATTAGCACACAGGTGGGAGGTCGGTAGAGAAAACCAACCAATCCCTTTTGCGGGAATCATGACAAGTTTGGATGTCAATTGCCCTATAAATAGATCAGTTTCAATTAGAACTGTGCTTTTTTGCTTATTCTGGGAGGCAACCTGCTGCTGAACTCTTGTGAGAAACATCCCTGCAGAGAGGCCCAAATCTTGCATTGAAGACAGGAACCAGGAGACATAGAAGCTGACTGGGACCCCTTGAAGTATTTAGAGGGGACTATCCTTGACTGACACCCTTGCTGTCCCGGAGGATCCCTGCTGTTCCCTGATGTCTATTACAATGCCTCTCCTGTAAGTAAAACTATCCCCAAAGCCATAGATTGTGTGCGCCGTACATTGTTCAAGCATAGTTTTAGTTACTTCCCCGTAGCAAAACATCCTGCTTGTCTGTGTAGATCCTTAGCATATTTCATCAAACTAAATAAATTAATTCCCCATAGAAATTACGCGATTTGTTTTGTTGGCATTCAAAACCAACAAGCTCTTCCCAGTGTGTTTTGAGCCGGTATAGACATAAAGATTTGCCAAAAGAATAAATCCAAAAACCCTGTTTCCACATGAGTGTGCAGGGTGAAAAACGAAATTCCCCATTGATCCCCTTCATTTTAAATCAGAGTTGTGAAGCCTGGTATTGACTTTGCAGGGTGCAAAAGGAAAAAATGTTCCCATTGTGCTCTGACACAAAACCACAAAGCCCTGCCTGTTCTTTTTAGGGGTGGCAAAACACATTTTCCCATTGCTTTTCTTTCCCTCATATTGCATCTGTAACCAGATTCCCAAAACGATTTTCCCATTGTGTTCCCACTCTCTGCCACTGGCCTTCAATTCATAGGAGTCCAATCTCATTGATGTTTGGAGGTAGGGGTTGCTGGGAGAAAAGTATTATAATCAAATCAGTAAACACTGTGTGTCTTGAATTGTTTGTTTTCTGTATTGGTGGGTGATTTAAAAAGAAACTGTTACTGCATATCTCAGTATTATCTCTGTGTTGGTGCCTTTAAGGAAGTAATTTTTGTTCTTGTGTTGCCACAGCACTGGTGGCTGATGTAGTCTGTTTGTCAAATTTGGTTTAAATAAATTGATAAATACATATTCTCACTACACGCCGGCCCGGTTCATAGTCTATTGTGGCACCTGGTATTTGTTGGGGTTGGGTGCGAGACGGGTTGGAGGCCTTACCAAAGTGAACCTTAACACAATCATAGTGATTAATTGTGTGCCACATTCATTGGGGGAAGAAGGAACTCCCTGAGTTGAGTGTGACCGCGTAATAAACTGCAACAGTTCAGAGGCTCAAGCTATGTTACAACTGGAAGGCTGGTCTACCTAGGCTTTTCAGCCTCTTTTAGGGTATTCAATGGCTCAGCCTGTCATCTCTTTTTGTGTGTACAGGACATGAGAACATGAGGGTTTCAGGAGACTAGGCTTGGTCTTCTCACCCAATATACATGCCGAGGCTCTTGCTCTCCATGTGGATCCATTGAGAGGGGGCGTGAGACGGGCAGCCCTGTGTAGCAATGGTGGAGATAAAAACCTGTTGTTCTGGTGTCTATTATTTTGCTACTTCTCTGGAGGTGAGTTAACACTGATTTGTGAAGTCACACAGTTCGTCTTCCTCTTGTCTGTCCTGGTAGGAATATCGCTATCTCTCCCAGAAGGACCCGGCCCCAGTTACACGTGGGGCACATTCCAGGAGTGGCTGGTAGAGATCTGGGGTTTCCTCTGTGTACATCCTCTATCAGTTGCATCAAGGATCAGGGTGCTCCTACTGGCCGCCAGGTCTTCTGAGCCCGTCATTAGGACTACTGAACAGGGGGCCTAATCTCAACGGATGTAGTCTTTTGAAGCCATATAAATGGGAGACTCCAAGCCTGCAGGCCCTGGGCCAGAGTCAGTGAGAACAGGTTTGAATTTGTGGCACGTCCAGCAAGGAGACATCCGCTGTGTGTCTGGAGGGATTCAGGCCTAAGTCGGGCACAGCCAGATTGTTCTGAAGATCACATTCCATTGAGCACCTCAATGAAATGGAAATGGAAAACAGACTGAGCCAAAAGTCTTGCTGTTTCTTCCATGGGTATTCCCTAGGCTGACTCTGCATCAATACTGCTGTAGCAATAATAGTGACTGCATTATCTTTCAAACAAATAATACACTCCTCTTGAGCGGTATGGACTATTGTAGTGCCAGCACTGTTGGGATTCAATGTTTCCCCGTAATTCGTTCCCTGTTATTAGTAACAATAGATGTATCAACACTAATGCTATGTGATGCATGGGTAGATTGAATTCCCTTTTTGGTTTTGCTATTAGTGAGTTGTGAACACCATACCCCCATATTGATAACTGTAAACACATCTTCCATAGGATAAATTGTATATCGCAGTAGACCGATATATTGTAGTATGTGTTCTCGCCACAGGGATAGCTGCCATTGTCTCACCACTTCCTATCCTTATGCTGAAACTTGCCAAAAAGGTTGCCAAACCATATAGTGCATTCTTTTGATGCTCTTTCGGGTCTGGTCCTCCAATGGATCTAGCCGGCCCAAACCCGACTATGATCCCACTTGGTTGTTAACATTTCTGTTTACGACCAGAGATCCTTGAATCAATCTACTGCATGCATCTTCAAAAATGATTGACAATGTACTAGTTACTGGTGATTGCAATCTTCTTTAAAATCTTTATTATAAAGTTTAAAAACGATTAAACACCCGAGTCAAAATCATCTCTGACGTTTAATTTACCACTTCCAAAGAGCAATGTAGTAATAGCCTCATGTGTTTATATAGCAGGTCATGCTTTATCCCCAGGCTTAGTTGTGATTATTACTTAGTTTAATGGTGCTCAGTTTACGCATTTCAAAAATCCAAGTCCGCCGTGCTAGATTACATTGTGGGTCCTGCAGGCTGAATTCAGATGCTCAAGGTGAGCACTTAACTTGGAGGGCTATCATGCCAGCGTGTAGAGTTCAGGTAGAGCTCTATCCACAGGCGAGGACAGCTCACACTTACTAGTTAAAGCGCTAACAGTTACTAGTTAATTATGGGAAATTAAAGACTGCTACCTTCTCCGTGAGTGCAAAGCTCAGGTTAATTTGGTTCATGAGAACACAATTCTCAGATTTGAAAAGAGATATCCTACTCTGAAAGTGACATATTCAAATTGCTTAGAACATTTTATATCTTGCTCCCCCTTTTATTGAAACCTTGTCTTGTATTTTCTCTTTTAGTTCCTCAATAAAGAACCAATTTCTCTAGATATCTACGCCCAAACAATGTCTTTCCCTTGTGTGATGACTGCACAAAGGTTGTGGCGCTTGGGCTCTCGGATCCCTATTTCATGTTTGGTCAGGCTTATTGCACAAGCACAAGTGGTCCCGAAACTCATATTCACACAGAGGATGAATGGTTTTCCATACTTCACTGAGTGTGCGTCATTCCTAAGAAGTATGGATGGCAGCCAATGGGAAGACTAGAATGCCAACCTTGTCAAATCAAACAATTAATTCTGTAAGCACAGCAATCACCGGAAATAATCAAACACAGCATGTCATTACCTTCCATGCACACCCTTCAATAGGTGCGCATTGTGAGTTGGACAGTGCCGTCACACTCCGTTGTTTAACCTGCAGCTACTTAAATGGGAGATAAAAGCCCGCCTTCTGCCCATCCATCGCTGGCTGCACACTGCACATAGAAGGTTTGGAAAACCAGGACTTCTAGCATTTGCTTTTGGACATGGACATCTTTAGTAAAACCTCATCTAATGAATAACACACATAAAGTATAGTTTAGATGTTTTTTTTTACTACGGTCTAACTAATTAGATGCAGTATTATTTAAATTTCTACTCCAGCAATTATTTTCCTATCGAAAGCAAAATGTGATATTCTAAACCATACTAAACTATGTAATATAAACAATTAAATGTTTGCCTTACATGAACCACAATTGTGTATATGTCAGAAAAACCCAGATATTTATTTCAGTCGGTAGACTATTTATTTGTAGATCATTTTCCTGAACTAAACATTCAAACCATTCACCCAACATATTTCTTAATATGTCTTTTGAAAAATACATTATGGGTAACGTGAGATACGCTCCAATAATATCATGTTCGTGTTTGGTGACCTTTACAAACCACACGGCCTTTACCCCTGTGCATGTTTATGCTAATCAAACCGCTAGACTGCTTTATTTTCCCATAATGCATGAAGGGGAATAACCTATCCCATGTATAAAAAAAAACATATACTCTATCCTAGATAGCTCAACGTATACATATTTGCTTCCAAGCCGTTGCATCTGTCTATTTACATATTTATGCATTTACACCAGTGAATTTGCGGTTCCATGTGTTAATATCCCCGCAAAAATATCGCAATACAAAAATATCGCCATATATTTGCGGCGATATTGAGCCATGGACCCTGCGGGGCGGATACCCACGCAACCCCCGTATTATTTTTAAATGTAAGGGGGACACCCCCACAACACCCGCTCCCACAAATTATCCCCCAAAAAAATATTGCCTATGGCGAGACAGACGATCATATGTACTGCAATATTTTTGGTGGGGATAATATGTAGAGATACCGAATTTGCATGATTTTAAAACAATGGGGAAAGCCTGCATACCTTCTACCCTTTTTATTTTTCTATACCCACTCCCCTTTTTTACATCTAATTTGCCGTATCCCTGAAAAACAAGCAAAACTAATACTTTAATTGGTTATTTATAACGTGCTTAATACCCAGAAGTTTCTAAGCCTGACCTGGGGATCGAACCTGCGTTGCTCTGAGTCATCTTGCTTCCAAGGTGGCTTGCTTCCAAAGGAGCATGTTGCCCCTGAGCTATCCTCCCGAGACACACAAATGCAACTATAGCAATGCAAATGTCACAAAGCATAGTTTTAAGGATGCAGGAGGTCACACATGTCTCCCTAACAACACTGGTTAGATTTTCGCTGCAAGCTAATATTGCAGACTGACTGCTCGGTGCTCAGGTGGCTCTTGGTTTCGAACTAGAATCCAGCATAGCAGCTATTGTGCCCGCAATCCTGTATTCGCCATCGAACCACCAGCCTCAGGCAGTAAATGTCCATCAAAGCAGCTGAAGAACTTTTCCTTCTGGCTGGGGTGAAGTCCTAAAAAAAAGTGGGGGGACTCATTAACATACCGATTGAATGTGGTGTCACCAAAAATTAACATATCAAGGTGCCCTCTCAAAAAAGTGGGGGTACTTCTGAAAAAAGTGGGGGGACTTCGCCCACCAACTTGTGCTCTCAGCTTGAGCCCTGCTTTCTGGGGATTCTTCCCTTTTCTTTTTTTCTTTTATGAATATTTTAATTGGGCTTGTCAAATGATGACATAAGAGTAACTCACAAACTTCTAACAGTGTTCTTACTATGAGCACGTGCTCTCGTTCAATATCTCAGACACACCTACCATCTTGCATGTAGAGACATATCACACTGTTGTTAGAAGGAAATCTACAGGTAATAATCAATCAATAGTTTATTAAATTCGGATTTCTCCATTAAGATTAAGTACAACCTTAATTTTTCATGAAATAAACAGAATAACAATTCCTAACGCAACTTATCACCAAATTCTAAAACATTGTATAAACTCTACACCAAACCAAGCATTTAATAACTTTATTTCTGCCTAAAAAGCAGTACAAAACCTAACATGTAATATACCCTGCAATGGCGTATTAGCGCAACACTAACATATTCGTACAAGTTAAACATAAAATCTGCATTAGGTAATAACTACTCAGTGTGTTTCCTTGTTGTATTGCATTTTGTATCTTCACCGCTATGAAATATTGTTGGCTTTGTTCTGATTGAGGCAGAAAGCAATGTTTCTATGGGACTCATTGTGAGTTTTCCAGTCCGGAATAAATGCCGGAAAAAATGCAGGAAAAAATGCCAGTTATTCCGGCACCAGCATTTCTTCTGGACCGGGGAAACACAAGTTTGCTGGTGGGGCAGTGAACTACTGGCAGGCCTGACCTGCTGGGAGTTCTGGCTCCTACAAGCAAATAATTAGCGGAATCACCGTACCCGTAGTACCGGTGCCAATGATTCCGACAATTCCATTGGACTCCATGGAATGGGAATTTACCAGTGCCTCCGCTGCCCATAATAACCCAGGAATACGGGGATATCGGACTGAGGAAATAGTGAGGCAGTTTTGCCTGTATCCTGCCAGAGTTACTGGCGTGATACCTGGGAACCTGCAATGAGGGTGTGTGTGTTCTTCCGCATCCACCCCATTCACTACGATTTCTCTAATGGAGCGCGGGAACCCCAAGATGAAACTCTGACCTGGGGTTTAAACACTGGGTTTCCCCTGATGACTATCCATGGGAATTAGTACTCGGGAACCCAACGATAGGCTTAATCCCTTTGGTCAGGTCCGGAATTGTCTGCACCTGCTCAGATGCCAGTATGGGCTATAGGGATCTATTGTAATGGTGGCCACCACATTTTTTCCTGGTGGCCACATGTGACCGCCTTGTACAGTAAAGTTTTGCAGGGATTCAGTGCATGAAGTGGTGTCACGTGCATCAATGCATGGTCTGTCTGGATGCCCACGCCTGACACTGGTGGTCATCTTCAAGGCCCGTGGACTGGGAAAATTGGTGGTAAAAGTGCAACGTTTGAGAGCAGAGCGGAGTTAAAACGTCTGTTAGCTCTTTCGTATCCAGCTGCCAAATCCATCTGGTTTTCCACCTGCCTATACTTTCATGCTTGTGGAAAACCAATAGATTATTTTGGAATCTGTCTGACTTGTCTTCCTGGTAAAAGCCGGCATATTCCATAGAAATCCATAGCTAGAACCTCTTGGAACCATTAATCGAGTTTTACACTTCACTTTTCCTCTACGTTGTAAAAATTGCATGGAGTGGACCTTTGCGAAGAAGTACAAATAGACGTGGCCCCCTGCTTGTTAAAATGAGACCCAATCAAATGGGAGCAGCACAACCTACACAAGTGGCCATGTTTCTCTGCCGCTTCTCTGCGGCGAACAGAATGAACAATTGTGTTGTTTAAGAAGCTAATGATTTGCGAAGAGCAATAGTTGGACACCAGTGCCTAAGTCTTAGCTGAAGGGTGCCATCCAGTGCTTTCAAATTGGGCAGTGAGGTATTTTCTGATCTCAGTTTCTGTTAACCTATTGGAAGAAAATTATGTGATTACAGCAAAATTCTGACAACGTAATTACATTCAAGAAAGAGTACCCCCGAATTACCAGCTAGACTACATGGATTGTAAGTTTTCTGACAAAACAATTTTGTTTGCTTTTTCCCTACCATGTTAACAAATGAAGGTTGTCATTTCACATGCATTTTTATTTCACAAGAACAGCCTCAGGATCTCGTTTTGTAGGCAACGAGAGTAGCTGGCTTTCTGTGGGCCCTCCATTTTTATCAAATTCAAAGCACTGCTTTGTTACCTGGTTGGACTTGCTCTTTTGTCTCTTGCAGATATGCACTACACCCTCCAATCAGATGAGCTCTCTAGCACTCGTAGCTCTCTGAAGGAACAATGACGCAATATAATTCCACAATTTCAAGCCTTAAACTATGACAGGAATACCCATCTACCCACTATAAACCCGGGACCTGGAAAATTGGTCCATTAGAACATATAACCAAACTTCAGAAATGGGCTGCCTCTGTTCCACTTCAAGGGAATACGCTCTGAATTAGGTGAGGAATCTGGCAAGGTAAGCTCCCGCAAGTGACATCGAGGTGCTGCCGCCTGTCATCAATACTCTAACCACACACCAGATCAGGAACACTCTAACCTCTGCTGAATATAACAGTGCTAGTCAGACACACCACTAGCATCATGGCCCGATCTGTTGCTTGACCTTTGGGCTCACTGAGCACCAGTCTACTTACTTAGGGTGTACTTGTATGTCTGATAGAACAGAACTAAAGTAAATGCACACTGAGAAGGTGTCATCCTATAAGCAATCTGCAGACCCAACAGGACATCGGGATGACCATAGTAGCTGTTGCTGGTCCTTGGGTCCACTGAACACCAGTCATTGAATCTAGTTAGTATTCGTAAGTCCGATAGAACACAATTGGATCTAACTGCACAACGAGAAGGTATCATCATATTGAGAATGGCAGACTCAACGAGACACAGGGACGACCATAGACCTGCAATTGGCTTAACACATTAAAGATTAGAAATAGGGTTAACTCAACACAGATGACACCACAGAGCAGGGAAAGACATCCTCAAGCCTGTTAACCAGAACAAACTGCACTTAAAAAAGACGTTTTCCCAGAGAACCAAGGATCCAAACCTCTAGAATAGATACGGTCAGCTCAGAGGGCACTGGATGATAATCAGGAATAGGGGGTCTCCCACCATTCCACACATATACTGATATGCTCACTGTCTCCTCTACACCAATAAACAATCGAATGCTCATGAACACCTCAACAGTCTTTAGAACGCAGCTATACCCCACAAAAACATCGGCCTAGCTGCACAGACATAGGGCCTCATTACACGGTAGGCGGAGGACCAAGATGCTATTAGCACCTTGGTCCATGCCGGTAAAATACCAGCACCGCCTTGGAGGAAAGGGTAATTACCGCCCTATTCCAAGGTTGGCGGGGCGGTAATTCCCCCTTCCCCCATTGCCCTTCCCCATTCCCATTTTTTTCCCCATAGTGCATAATGGGAATGAGGAAGGCGCTAATTACGGTGCCGCAAATTGCGGTACCATAATTAGCACCCTGGTCCCTTTGCGGGTTGGTTTTCAACACATGCTAAACAGCAGGCGTTAAAGTACCAACCCGCAAAGGGACCTCGTAGTAAGGCGGTAAGGGTTTACCGGTACCGGTGCCCTTACCGGTACCGGTAAACCCTTACCGCCGTCCGTGTAATGAGGCCCACAATCTCATACACAAGCTCCACCAGAATGCAGACTCCACAGTCAACGGCCTTGCTGCACACATTCTACTGATCCAGCACAACCACCACACCTGGCATCAGAATGCAGCTACACATTGCGTAAACCATACTGGAAGCACACATACTGAGTGCACCCAAGCATTATTATATTCTACCCTACTCTCTCCACTGACCTGGACTACCGTCCAGAGGGTGTTCAACCCACAGCGGTTTTAGATCATACCAATGATATATAAGGTGCTATACAAATGCACAATAACATAACATAACCTGGGTGAAAGCGGGATAGATTATTCTTCTTTAGAAACACGGATTGAACTGAAAATTGTTAAGAAGGTAATAGGTGTCTGCAGAATTTAAAATGATAGGCTGTAAATGGCTTGTTTACATTTTGAAAACTTATTTCACATTCTGTTTGTCAACCTTTGTTATGCTGCTGTCAATGAACAAAGAATATCAGACACAAGGACTATGCAATTGGGTTTGATTGTTAATTCAAAAGTATAATAAAATGCAGAATGTGGCCCATTGCCACCGTTTTGTGGAGGCCAATTGTTAAAAAAATGCGTGCTCACCAGAAACTAATCAGGGGTCTGCAACCTGCGACTCTCCAGCAAAATCAGCAGCTAACCAAGACAGCCTCTTTACAAGTTTGGCGGTGTGGTAATGCAGCAGTAATGCAGTGGTAACTCTGTTACCACTCTATTACTGCCATTTGTTTACCACCCGGCTGAACTACAGGTTTGAAGGTAAGGCAGAGGAAACACCTCCAGCAGACTACTGGAAGTCATTCCTCTGTCTTACTATCCAAAACAGCCAAATCGCCAGTATTACCAACCGTGGTAATACTGTCAGAATCCCCATGGAGTCCTATGGACTCCAATTGATGGGGACTAACACCACTTGGTATCTGGTGGTAATACCCCTGGTGGTAATATCTCCAGACCAAGTGGTGATAACGGTAATACAGTTTGGTGGTATGACCACCGAGATATCACAGAACTCATAATGAGGCTGTTAGTGTGCTGTCATTCGTCAGATATGGGGATCTCCCCTCAGGAAAGAACAGATAGGGCCTCATTAAAACAGTGGCAGAATGGGTTAACGGGTGCCGCAAAAGGATGCAGACCCGTTAACACCATTCCGCCACATTACGAGGTCCCCTCGCGGGACCCGCTCTGCACGTTGGTCTTACCAGACGTGCAGAGCGGGTCCTGCGAGGGGAAGAGGGAGCTGACAACGGGCCGGTCGTAATCGGCCCGTTGTTAGCTCCCTCCCCCATTCCCATTCAGCCCTATGGTGGCTGAAATGGGAATGGGGAAGGTCCAGGCCCTGGTTACTGGGCCATCCGAACTCGGAATGGCCCGGTAATTCCCCATTCTGGGAACCCGGACCCAATTTTGGCAGTAGCGGCATGGCTACCGCCAAAATCGTAATGAGGCCCATAGTGTCACTTGCACCCCTATAGAAGTGGAAAGAGCACACATGGTTACTTCCAGCCTGCACCCATCAACACTATAGGATTTGCATCTGTCCCACCCCAATTCCACTTACAGCCCCCTTCTCTTACAAGTTCCTGTGCAGCGAGGCCACCAAAGGGCGGAGGGGTGCTCTGGAAGACCACTTTACAGTACATCGCCCAAGGTGGCAGCAAATGGGTTCTGGGGTATTTGATGGCTATGCCTTGCAAATGCCGAATCTAAACATGTTAGCAGTGCCAATGCTTGTTAATAACAAGTGGTGATTCTTTTATCAACCTTAGCAGGATAAAAGGTGGAGCCAAACCTGCCGGGATCCAAACATGCATGTTGCACAAGGATCCTAGTTTAAATATAATGGGCCTCATTACGAGGTCGGCGGTAAGGGGTTAACGGCAATGGTAAGGGTGCTGCTGCCGTTAACCCCTCACCGCCCTAGAAATCACTGTGAAAATGAAAAAGGGCCAGAGCCACACAATCACAAAGACAGATATCAACTTTAAGGCAGTAGGGCGCTTACTTGGATTGTCGATGAATGTGGGCAAGATATGAAACGGGTGGGGCAGGGATTAAAATAATTGTAGTGCCACTGATCAGGAAGTAGGTCTGCAGCTTTGCTCTCCTTAAAATTCAGAGCAGGTTCTGAATATTTTTTCATCTGTTTCCAGTTCAGTGAAGGTAGAAATGCAGTTATGGCAGCCATTATGAGGCACTTTGAAAATGATTCTAGTCCAGGTTGAAATTGGACTTTCAAAAACCCCGGCCTCCATGTCTGTATGCATAGGAAGGGCAAAGGGATCCATCATTATGCGAGGGAGTGGGAAATCATGGCCGCCGCTTGAGGGGTCTCAGATGCAAAATGTCCTGATTCTTCTAGCTGGTGACACAGATGGCAGAAAGTGCGAAGTGACTATATTTTAGGGCTAGTGGCTGCCATAATAGAGTCGGCTGCCACTGGCTTTAATTATTCAGCCAATGCTCCAGGTGGCAAGGAAGACTCGGCCCCAGTGTTCTCTGTGGCAACCTGTGCTCTGGTCTTTGCCAACTGGGGACGAAGGGAGCATTTGATACTTAAGGTTGTAGGGGTCAATTCTAACTGTAGATACAGGATTTTAAAATTATTTATTTATTGATTTCATGTATAACCATTAACAATTCATAAAACCATTAAGAGGTCAACAGTAGATCTTTAGCATGGTCTCCATTGGTTTGTCTGACAGTAATTACTTCGAAACCACGTTGAATTATATAGGGGATTGTGGGTTAAGGGGTTAAAAGGGGTGTGAGGGGTTTGGGGTAGGGCTACTAGTGTTGGGGAAGTGGGAGTTTGGGGGGCACCCACATTTTTTAAAGAAAAATGTGAAGCGATTTTTCAAAGTAATTACTTCGAAGTAATTACTGTTGGCAAAATGGCATGGAACCATCAGTATGAATTAGCATGGGCAAGGCATCCAGATAAGACAATAAGAGGTCATTAGTGATTGTTCAGATATCAACAATTCATTGATGAAGTGAAACCCAAATTAAGTTTATGGAACTTTACAGGTGAAACAATGAGATCATTAGGAAGTCTCTTGGAAACCGTCCGGTGTTTAACAATATGATCCTCCATCTTCAGTCCTTCTCCCCTTCTCAGGACTCATAGTAGAATCCACAGTCCTTGGTAGAGCTTAGTAGAGCGGTGCTCTGTAACAAGGGCCCTGCCTGACTCTTTATCGTGCATGCAGAGTGATACAGGTGGAGAGGGTATGTCCCTGAGACAGTGGATGAAGGGCATGTGTGTGGAATGGGGAGGGTCTCTGAGTCACTATCCTGCAGTACCGGCTGCCTTGGCAGGAACCATCACATTGCATCATGGGGTTTGGTTCCTCGCTATTACAACAGTCCACCAGGAGGGATTAGCACTGACATTCCTGCTCTCTCTTACATAGCATATAGCAGTTGTTTGCCTGGCGAGTCATCCAAAACCCTAGCTGGACTCAAACCCTCAGCTTAGGAATTGATACTTTCTTCTTCAAGAGGAAAGGGTTTCATTCTCTGGAAAGCACCAGAAAAGGTTTTAATACATTTCCAAGTGGGCTACATGTATCAGGAAATACTACTGAGCGCACAGATCAGGTATGTAGAAGTTCTGCGGATAATACATTACTATTGTGGAATGAAATATATGAAATTAAACTCATCCATGTTGCCCACAGAAGTCCAAGCTATGCAGTTATTGTCTTCTTGGCCCCTGCTAAGCCTGTTGCAAATACAGTGTTGCTGTTTCCCCCATGTGGGAGGAAGCTTTTTTATGGAAAATTGATCCCATGGCGCAATAAGGGACTCCCTGACTCCTGACTCAAATGCGGGTGAGTCCTGTGAGGAACTCAAAGCACTGATACAACGTAGACACTTGGTATGGGTCCACCAATAATAGACAGTGTTGGTGATTCAAGTTAGATAAATGCCTGAAGGGGTTAAGGGAAACTCTACAGTTCAAAAGTGAATGGGATCAACTAAATGTTAATATTACAATTATTAGAAACATGATCAAAAGGATATAGGTGTAGTTACTTTATATCTTCAAACGTAGAAATGATGATCAAATTTAGAAGTTAAATAAAACCTCATTGAAGCATCCATCGTACAAACAAAGATACTATTATACCTTCCAAAAGGGACTGTTAGTTGTGTGCAACTCCATGAAACAAGCTTGATTCTTGAAGGCGGTAGAACGGAGCTCTATAATGTATTTCTCACTGACTGCAAGGTCTTCTGTATAAGCCAACCTTTCCAAAATTGCTGGAATTTATTTAGAATGTGCTGACAATAAAGTACATGACGTGATGCCCTCTTCATATCCGTACTGCAAGCACAGATTATGGGAATAATGCCGGTCGCAGATAAGTGAAGAAAGATAATGATGAATTTGTAATAAAAAATCGAATAAAGATAATTTAATATTTCTTGCTAACAGTCTAATGTGTATCGATCTAATTAGTGAAAAGCTATAAGAAAACAATTTAACAATTTAATACTAATGAACAATCCCGCAAATATCATATATATATAGAATAATATTTCTATCAATCAAATGTGAACCAATGTATAGTTACAAAACAAAAAACAATCACAACCGATAAAGCAAAATATTGAACCAAATTATATCTATATTAAAAACCAAAAATGATCCTTTGTCCGTAAACAACGTTATAGACCTCTAGTATAATTTAGTCAGATACATTAGTAATCATGAAGAGAAAGAAAACAAGTACAATTGAATGATTAATGAATATAAATATATATAAGTCCTCATTCAAAGGGTACATTGTATCAAGACAATCAATCTAGTATAATTCCTGCTGTAATCGTATTTTAACATTACCTCCACCCCTTGGTGGTTGATGTACTACTTCGAGAATTATAACTCAATTATGTAATGCTGTGTTTTTTTCAATCAAATGTGACTTCAGTTTTCCAGTATGAATGTTTGATTTATGTTCTTTCCATCGTTCCAAAGCACTGTAAGATATTTGCTCTACATAATATTGGCCACAAGGACAAAATAGGTTGTAATTATCATTCAGTGTATTTCAAGTTGCATAATGGTATACTTTGAGTTTACGGCCTAATCGTGATGTCTGATATATTCCCCTTTACTGATATTATTGCAGTTACTGAAGTTTGAACATGGAAATGTACAATTTTTTAGAACTTTGCAGTACGGTCTGTTTATTGGAAGGAAATCTTTCAGCATTGACCAATTGGTGATGGAGATTTCGGCCCCACTTATATGACATCACAGGTGGTTATGGAAATAATTGTTGTAACTCTGGGTCAAGTTGGATTATTTTCCAGTTCTTCTTTGTTTTTCGCAATATGATGGCTCTGACTGGAATAGTTCAAAACAAATAAGAAAGGGATAGATTATGTCCTGGGTTTGCTTCAAAAAAAATATTTTTGTCTTCCCATGCTAGATCCCTGCTCCCTTTTTCTAGACTTATCTCACTGTGTTTTTCCCCACTATGGTTGTATAGCAGTCTATTGCTTCCTGAAGCTAGGTCTGTGCCCAATGAATAAAATAATAATAATTATAAGAACAACAATTGGTTGGAAGTTCATAATAATCAGATCTAATGGTGTCATGTGGGTAGCCTCTAGAATAAAAACGATTGAAAATTGTTATACATTCTTTGTCAAAGGTAGTTGAGTCTGAAATAATTCTCCTCAGTCATAAGAATTGGCTGTAAGGTAACCTATATTATATATGTCATGGATGAAAACTACAATAATGTAACGCATTGCTCACATGAGTGAGCTTACGATAGGTATTAGTCAATTTGGTGCCCTGTGTAAATCTTTTGTCTGTATCAAAAACATTTAAGGCAGGAGTGCCGATTTCCAATGTACATTTTATTCCAGGTTGTACTTCAACGATGTGTCTGGAGTTTGGGCAGGCTCAGAACTAGAACTAACACACTTGTCAAAGATATCATTGATACAGCGTTTCCATAAAAACAATTAAGTCTTATGATTCAATCTAATGTTGTTTCGAAGTGGTGCATGATTATGTTGGCATTGATTGGGGCCATAACTAACCCCATCGATGTGCCATATACTTGTAAGTAATATCTATCTTGAAAACGAAAATAGCTATTTGTCATGCCCAGACCATGGAAACTCTCAAATACATGGAAGATATTACATCGTACAGCAAGATCCACGATTCCTAGGAGGTGCACTAGTTCCAGTGAGACCGGTCTAGTCTTCACTCAAGATGGCCGTCGTCAAGTGGGTAATGTGACTATAATACCGGCACATGATAGACGCTCTGTGCATTGTATCCATCTCTTCGGGTCTGCTGTGTTGTTTCCCATCACTCCTAGCCTGTTGCTTGCTTCCACTGAGCTTTTCACAGCCGAGTGGTTTATTCTTCTAGCCTCTCTGCATGTACATTGAACGTGTACTCTACTCACTTTCTTCCATTCCTTTTTTCTCTTTCTTCACACGGTTTTCCACCATCACCTTACCACTACATCTCTGTCCAGTAAACTCTATCATCTTGCTCCGGCGAGGCTTTGCTGTTCTTCCTTCTGGCTTCGGTGCTCTTTTGCCTATGTAATTTCTGACTTTTCTTTCCTGTGTGCCCTTGCACGAATTCCCAATCCTCATGGTTTCACTCTATGTGTCTCGTATTCTTACCAGTCTTTGCTATCAGTTCTGCTACCGGCTGCTGCTAGTTTTATCCCTTCTGTCGGTCTGTTGTTCTTCATCAGCAGCCCTTCCTTGCACTTCTGGCTCCCACTGCTGCACCAACTACTCCTGTGTAGGACAGTATCTGCCTCCACTACCCTTTGTGCTGGATCCATTTCCAAGGGGAATCCTTCTTATCCTCAAGACGTGGAGTTACCTAAAGGAGAATACCTACTTTCACTGTCATCCATCCAAGACACGTTCTGAAAAAGGCATCAGCTACTTTCCAAGAGTTCCACGCAGGGTTTTTTGGTGCCCCAAAGGCTTTTTCCCTGCAACAAGGGCTGGCTCCCTGGAGTTCCCTTTGGCTAGGTATCCCTTCTGGTCAAGGTGGCCTCTGGGGAAGCCAGATCCTGCCTGCTGATCGAAAGGTGTAGAGGAGGTCCCGGATATGGCCTGCACCCCATCCCCTCAGCTTGAGGAACCAGGAGCATACTCGCCAAGGTATGTGACATATGAGGAGCAAATGAATCAACAAAGAGCTGCACTGGAACTCTGCCCAGTATACATCAGAAGATCCATACCTGTTGAAGCGCCCATAACCAGACAACCTTGGGCAGCACAGTACCCCATCAGACAGCCCTACCAGCTGCTGATACGAAACGAAGAGTACCTACAGACGGTCCATGAAGAGACGCAAAGAGCCCTAATGGAAGGCCTGAACAGACTTGTGAATGAACAAAAGTGGCTATCAAAGATAAGCACGCCAGTGCGAGTAACTAGGAAAATGAATGCAATGGACACAGAGAAGAGACAATGTTAAAACGTGAGGAGACGTTGCTACAAGACAAGATGGAAGCAACCAACCTCTTAAACATGTGTAAATAGGCTTGAAGCGCAAGAGGCTAAAGAAACAATACTGCTTGTAATGCTTAGTAGAAGATTAGAGCGGCAAGCGCCAACTATATATCTACCGCAATAAGACACATTCTACAAGTGCGACTCCATTTTGTAAAAGCAGAAATGTACCTAGATTGCCAGAGGCCTGACAGACCAAGTTTCGTAACCCAGCCAGAGGCAAGAGAAGGGGCGGAATCGAAACTCAACAAAGAGCGGCTCATGCCTAGGAAATCGAGGTCATCCAGAGGAAGGGAGGAGAGCGTCAGCTAACAAGACTCAAACTTCAGAGCATACCAGTCTGCCCCATGAAGGTCAAGATAAGGGGGGGCCATGCAGGTGGTGAGGCTGAAACAGAATTAAATGCACTGAAAGCTGGAAACTGAAGTAGATTCATGGTGAACTAACACGTGACCAGCCAGGCGTGAAGAAGTACCACCGCCTGATGTCATCCAGGACCCAAGGATGCCATCACTTTTCCCGATAAGAGGCTATAGTTTTGAGGCCATACCCAGCCAACTAATTGACACATAGCCCTAAAATACTGATTGATGGAATGAAGGCAGGGTGAAACTTGGGACACCAGGCTAATGGGTGTCCATTCGGCATGCCGCTAATTAAAATGGGGATTTATGTCTAAGGGTGTAACCTGCCCAATCACAATAGACCAAGTTATTTGGAGTCCTATAGATAGTAGAACCAATAGGATGACGTACTTGTAGTGACGTCATTCACGTGTGATGTAGTGGGATGGGCGTAGATGCCCACCCGATAAGAATTATCCAATCTGCATGCTCTATTATCATATACAGATATAGCACCTATACTTAAGTTACCCTTCCTAACCAATTATATTGCATGTCGAGTTTTGCAGAGTTAGGCTCTCATTACGACCCTGGCGGAATACGAAAAACGATGGTGGAAATGTAATACCGCCATCGAATACCGCCCGTTGCGATTATGACCCGTCACCGTAAAGTACGATGCCATTAGCGACACCGTAGTGAACGCCAACGCTAACTGCACCAAGTATGCGCACGCGCGCCTTGCAAAACCGTAATTTCCGCCATGGCGCAACGGTACGCGAATGCTGACCCTAGCGGACATTTACTTAACGCCATCAAGCATGGCGGAAAGTACCATTCCGCCATGGTGAGAATTACGGCATCGCGAACCAACCGTAAATGGCCCTACTGAGTGCCTGTACTCCACTCCCTGGCCACATTGCACAACTCCTCGTAGGCGCAATGTAGTCACACCATGCAACCAGTGAAATGTACAAGTCACCCATGCATGCCAACGAACAAATGCATGCAGGGGCTCCAAGTGCCCTGTGAGTGGCCATCCACATTTGGCATGACACCATTGCCGTACTGATGCAGCACAGGCATTTGAAGGTGCAAGTACACCAAAATGAACTGAAAATCCCATGAGACAAAACAACAACAGTCCCCCATCGCTTGCCACCAGTGTAAATCAACATTCAAAGCAGTATCCTGAGGGAGACTGCACCAGCCCTGTACACTTGCCAGTAGTCAAACCAACCATCAGCATAAGCACGTACCACACAAGTTGGCAGAGCGACTGAGCAGCCAGGCTCATCCCAAGAGGGGCCAATGGGAGCTGTAGGGCACAGATGGCACGAATACAGAAGCAATTCCAATGGATCTGACCTCAGTCTCCCTCCAAGAAACGCACACAAACACAGGCACCTGTGACCAGCCATTTTCTGATAATCCCATCATTCCACCAATCCACCTGGCTGACCGGCATCTGTTGCACAAAAGCTAATCCCCCGCTGCTGAGCATGACAACATAAAAACAGTCATAATGGCAGCCCCCATCCCTGACCTAACTGGGCTCCGTAGGCAAACGCGGCCAGTACAGTACCACACAACTCTACTCAGAAGCCGGAACCCAATGCAGATCACCTCACAATTCATCGCGCCACAAATCGGAATATGCCACATTACTAGCAAAGAATAACGCTACACGGTTAATATCTGAATATAAATTTAATGCACATCAAAATCACCAAGCCCATACAGCTATTTGTCCATAAACTCCCAAATGATTATCATTACTGTGGGCTGCATCCGCAATAAATGACCAGCTTCCCCTTGTGTGACGCCCTGTACCTTCATGGTACACAGGGGCTACATCAACGTTCAAAAAGGCAACATGGAAGCGCCTAGAACCGCAGGGCCGTCCCATGAAGTAGGCACTAGTCCAGCTGGAAGGTAGGTATGTTGCTCCTAGCCACTAGTACTGCGTAAGGGCATGTGGCCCATTGGCGATCGTCCCATAAGATCGTAATGGTGCTCCACTGATTAACTCGAAGCTGCAGGTGTCGACTGTAGAAGTCATCTGCAGGAGTGGCGTACAGATGGCAGCGGCAGAAGGGGAGGAGATACCTGTCACCCAAATGAAAAAAAATAATAGTATGGGCATCCGAACTTCATATGTATTACTCACTTCATTCAACACACTAAATCTACAACCATATGCATGCTAGCCCACTCAAAAGGATCAATTTCACCCAAAAATCACTTGCGAATCATAACGATATAAATCGAGGTGAATACACTATTACAAACGAGTGTCTGTGTGCATGCGTCTGTCAAAACAGAATCCATTAGATGGGATTAGTAACGTGCATAGACACAAGTGTTTGAAGGCGCGTCGAGACAGGGAGGGTTCAACAAGGGCAGACAGACGATGGTCCCACTATGGCAGCTTTGCATCACATAGCGCAGGGGAAGGGGATAGATTCCAAAAAGCCATGTACATGGCAGACTCTCAATTAAATCATCTGTCCATGCATCCATTCATCATTCCCTCATCCCGGTATGAAAACGCCTGAATATTTACTCACATAACATTTGAAATTTCCATTGAGTCTGAGCGTAATGCAGTCTGCAAAATCCACTGTGCTCCTGCCCGGATTTCCAGTGTAGTGAAGTAACATGTATATGGGAACGTCCTGCCTTATCGTCCACTACGCTATTGCGCATCCCATTCAATTCATATCAATCATTGCATTCTCGTCATGGGCCCTGTCCCAAGGACATTCAACAATAGAACGTTATATTTCCAGTCAGACCTGTGGGCGTCTCCACGCCGCTAGTTGAAAACCAAAAGCGCTGTCCTTCGAATTCCTCATTCGCAACATCACGTCGAAAAGGCATCTGTGAACGCTTGAATTCACAAATACATCTATGTAGTGCGGCTGTGTGTGAAAATGGTAACTGGCTTCAATCACTAATGGGACTCCCCGCCCGTCGGTGAACGTCGGTACAGTGCTGCATGAGGGTCCACCGTTGATCGAGTACTACATTCCACTGACCCTTCACAAGTTTGCTCGCGACTGCAAATATAGTATGTGAAACAATGGGACCATAGCAGAATTAACATATAAACCAATATTTCACTGCCATCGGGATTAAATACATGATTGTAATTGCAATATGCCATGCGTCAAATTGCAGCGTTGTGTGCGGGACGTGCTCGCACAAAAGGCATTGCAGCTGGCACAGGTGGAATGAATCACCACAGGTGGAGGCTATACAGCCTGAAAACACATAAATTGCACACCCAACCCCCTTCCACAACCACACCCACTCCAGAATGCTACCGACAGGACTAGCGATGTTGGGCCTGGGGGACCTGATTGCACTGCAAGTACTCCAACTTCAAGAAGAAGACGAACACCAACTACTACAACAACCGGCCGCACAGAGGAGACGCAGGAGGAGGAGGAGGAGGAGGAGGGCAAGGCAGGGCCAGCAAGCCCCACCAGCACAGCCACTACCACCACGCAGGCAGCTCGCAATCCCACGCCTCCGAGCTAATCCGTTCAACCTCACTGCTGAGCAGATCCACACCCTCTACCGTTTGGACCGGGACACCATAACCGCCATTGTCAACATGACACACGCTGACCTTGTCAGCATGATAGATAGCCCAACCGCCATCCCACCCCTACTGAAGGTGGTGTCTGTACTCCACTTCCTGGCCACAGGCACCTACCAGCACACAGTCGGACAGTTGCATGGCATTTCACAGCCACTATTTTCACGGACACTATTCCAAGTGCTTGATGCCCTCCTGAAGCACTCAGACGACTACATCACTTTACCACGCTCGGAGCAGGAGATTACAAACACAAAAATGGGATTCCATGCACTTGGCGGCATACCGGGTTGCATTGGTGCCATCGACTGCACCCATGTGGAATTGGTTGTCCCACATGCCATGGAGGTCCAGTACCGCAACCGGAAACAATATCATTCTATCAATGTACAGATGGTGTGTGACTCCAACAGGATCTTTACACATTGTTGTGCCCGATTTCCAGGATCAACCCATGATTCCATGGTCTTGCGGAACTCTACAATACCACGCTACATGGAGCGACACGCAGGGCACCGATCCTGGCTACTCGGTGAGTCTCATTTAATGCATGAGAATGTGGGGTAGGTGATGCGTGAATGACCTGGCAGGAAGGGGGGGGGGATGCGTACGTAGCAATGACATTCCACAAACATCCTTTGTTGTCCACATACAGGTGATGCCGGGTATCCACTGAAGAGATGGCTCCTTACACCAATCCGGAACCCACAGAACCAGCATGAGGAGGACTACAACCATGCCCACTCACGTACCCGTGTAGTCATAGAACAGGCATTCGGCCTACTGAAGGCTCGTTTCCGATGCCTCAGCAGGTCTGGCGGGGCACTCCTGTACCGCCATGAGAAGGTTGCAAAGATGGTCATGGCATGTGTCATGCTACACAACATGTGCATACGTAGGAATGTGGCCATGCCCCCCGACGCAGAACTGCAAGCACCTGAAGATGGTCATGATGAGGGTGGGGATGTGGCAGCACCTCAAGGAGTCCGCGAGGCACAGGAGGCCCGTGAAATTCGTCAGAATATCATAGATGCATGCTTCTAGCACTCACGCCTGGTGGCTGTTGCATGGACACGGGACTTGTGGCACTGTGTGTGTCTGTAACATGCACAACGTGGACTGTACGCAAAGAAAGGCCTCGTACACAAAGATCAATGTCCACACATCTTATTTGATGAATATGAAGAAATGTATAGCAAATGTGAAATGATATTACACACCCAATCGACCCGCCACCCAAAAAAGCCCAACACACCCCCTCCACCCTCCTACCTCCCCCCCGAACACCAGTGTCCAAAGTTGCTCATTGTCAGTGGGCAGACGCTATCGCAAGCCCCCTCTACGGGTATCAGGGGCACCCCTGCCTGTGGAGCGCCGGTTCCTCCCAGATCTACGTTGGGGGCTGCCCTGGACGGAACTTGCAATGGATGATGTCTCTGCCTGCTCACGTCCATGCATGTCCCTAAGGGTTTGTGAGAGCTCAGTGAGCACACGGCGCACAGCGGCAAGTTCACCACATACGTCTTTGGACGTCGCATGCAGTTCCCCCCTCAGGCTCTCGGTGCTTCTCTCCATTTGTCCCCTCAGGCTCTCGGTGCTTCTCTCCATTTGTCCCCTCAGGCTCTCGGTGCTTCTCTCCATTTGTCCCCTCAGGCTCTCGGTACTTCGCTCCATTTCTGCCCTAAGTGTCTCGGTACTTCGCTCCATTTCTGCCCTAAGTGTCTCAGTAGATGTTTCAATGGCTGCCTTAGAACCCCCACATTCAGCAGCATGCTCCTTGAGGAGCGTGGCCAGTTGCTGCTGTTGCACAATCATCTGCTCGAGGGACTGTTGCCTCTGCTGGGCCATGCCCATTTGCGGTGGTGTCACAGAGGGGCTGGGCACCTCATGTTGCCTTGCCACAGGCCTTGTGGGGGTTTGCCAGTCGTCGTCTTGTGGGTACCCCTGCGTGGTTTCCTCATGGTGTACGGGATGATACAAACAGGGGGATTGAGACAGGTCATGGATGGGTCCTACATCGACAGCACCGTTTTCTGTGTCGGAGCATGCTGGCATGAAAGCAGTGTCACCTATGGTGCTGCTGCCACCAGAAGCAGTGCCTTCTGTGGCATCCATTGGGGGGACCTGTGGTGCTGCTGTTGTGGACATGCTGGCTGCTGGGGTGCCTGTTGGAGTCCCCTCCAGTGTGCTGCCACTTGATTTGTGCTGCTGCCGTGTCTTGATCCGTGCAGCTGAGGTGAGGGTCTTTGGCCGTTGGTCTTGGCCCTCTTTGCAGGTGTGCTGGTAGGGGTGTCCTGAAGCTCGTCGTTTGAATCGGACCCTGTGGTGGAGTAAAGGAGGGCGAGCGTTATTTATGGGTCTGTGGAAATTGGAATGGCAATGTATCACATGCATTGGGGTGGTACCTGAGGGTGATTTGGGTCAGGGCCTTGGAGGTGGTCTCATTTTTGTGTGGATTGGGGATGCAGTTATATTGCAGTCTGCAGTTAGGGTGTGCATGCTGCACATGTAGAGGGTGTTTTTAGGATTTTTACTTATTTATGTATTTAATCTGACTTTTAAAGGGCGCTGTCATGGCAATGTATGTGGACGTTCTCCTGGACATGTGTTTCTATTGCACTATGGGGACACATGGTACTTCACATGATTGGTCATTGTGGATTTAGCATTGTTTTATTTGGGCCACCTACCTGATTCTTCGGATGTCTGCACTCCTTTCTCCATCCCTCCGACTCGCTCTATGCTCTCCATTCCAATGGTGGAGGCACAGATTTCTTCCCAGGGGGTCAACTTGATGGGTGATTCCGATCCTCCCCCGGTAGCTGTGGCAATGTTCCGGTTGGCAGAAAGTATGCTCCGGACGCGTATCCGTAGGTCGTCCCATCGCTTTCTGCATTGCTGTGGGTTGCGGGGTGCGGTCCCCACCGCACTTACCCGCTGTGCCACCAGGGCCCATATGGCCTTCTTGTTCGCAAGTGCCGTCCTCGTCATTTGCGTCGAGAAGACGACGGCAGCATTCTCCTGGAGGGTCTCTGTGAGCACGGTGAGTTCCTCATGGGAGAAGTGGACCTGCCGCTTGCGATCGCACGCTTTTTTAGCAACTTTTCCCATGTTTATTTTTTTAACTGGGGTGGCTAACGGGTTGGGATGTGTCTCAGGGTCGGATTTTTAATGGTTGTGTTGGGATTCTGATTTTATAGGTGTACGGCGTGCTGTTTCCCGTTCCGGCCCCATGTTTTTACTTCCGTTTCCGTATATTTACGGTGACCGTAATTTGCGCTGGCCGCTCATTACGGTGACCGCTAAGATGGGTGGCGGAATTGCACCTAGGGCGGCGTACGACGGCGGTAAGGGGCGTTTTGGGGTCATTTCCGCCGTCGCGGACTTTGCACTTCCGCCATGGCGTAATGCTCGTGCCCGATGGGTCGGAATTAGCCGCACTTTACTCCATCGTGCAATGGCGGAAACGCTATTTACGCTATGGCGGTTATGTCAGTTACTTTCCGCCAGGGTCGTAATGAGGGCCTTAGACGTCAATGATGACGAATATTGCCTATAAGAATTGCTGTTCAACTGAAGTTCGAGGAAGTCGGAGCGAGACAGGTGATCGCAATGCTGCTGATTTCCTTTTATTTCTCTGTTTGATGTACTTGTCATTAAACGGACTTCCCTTTGCCAACCTACTGAGTCCTCATTATTGAGTCGTGTTGGAGTAAGTGAATCCTGCACCCCCAGTCCTCACATGGTGAAGCTATCTTGTCTTACAAGTACTAGAGGGTGCACACTGATCTATGGGTCTGTCAGTGTAACCACGCTCCTCTGTACAAAGGAGAAAAAAACAAAGACAAGGAAGCCCAAGGACAGTAAGAAGATTCAACAGAGGGTGGCATCCGAAAACCCTGAACAGCTCTTCAGAAGAAAGAGGTGAGGAGGGGTCTTGGGAGGGTACGCCTGAATCTGTTTGTTGCGACCATTAGGACACTATTGAATAGAATGTTCTCAGTTAATTCCAATGCCAACACTTTGTGTGTTGAAAATATTTCCTTTTCCAATGCTTCCAATCCCTCATTGTGTGCAATAGAGGTCTATACACTTTGAACATCTAAAGAAAAAAGACAATTCTCTGGAAAATCCTTCAGGTGATTCAAATGTCTAAAATAATATGTGGTATCTTTCAAATAAGCAGACATTTTGTTGACTATTGATCAAGGTATTTCACATGGGGGTCAAATATACTCTCTATACCACGTACAATTGCTCTAAATGGTGGCTTAGTAGGATGTGTATGTATTTTTGTAAGAGGATACAGTAACAGTATGATGGGACATTGCTGTATACGAAACACTTTAGTTCTGGTTGTGATACGCTCATGTTCCTCAGTGTTATCTAAGTCATTGTGTATCAGTTGTTTAACTTCATGAGTTGGGTCTGTGTCCAATTCCATGTCAGTGGTATCATCTTTAAGTACAAACTATTACGGCTCCAACGTTGTCAGCCAGTTTAATAGTGAAAGATGGATCATCTGCCAAGTTCTTGTTAAGTTGCATTTGTTTTCCTTTGATGTTGCTACCTTTATTTTTCTTTCAATTAACATTTCAAAATTCACCTATTACTTTAGATTCAAACATACTAATCGCTACATTATTAATCTGGAGCTAAATGTACTTTTAGGGCTCATCACTAGATAATCAAAGCTATCTGAGATATCATCATGTAAGTCTAATTTTATGAATTCATCTGTTAAGTTTAATTCTGTAGTGGGGGCGTCTGCCCCCCACAACCAACTAAACCACCAAGGTGACAGACGCCACTCAATGAAGCAGCCCTACAGACCATAACCAATGACATCACCAAAGTAATCATGAAGAGGCGACATGGCTGAACACACACACACACATAGATGCGTTAGTCATGAAGCACATACATCCCTGCACGAAGCTACACAGACACCTGGGCCAAACTGCTATTAGACACCAAGAACATGCTTACAATTGCTAAGATAGAGTTTACATACATCCTATCTTTCTTTTGCAGAACTGCCAATCACACAAGAATACATATAACTGCTTGCTTGATGCAGAATGCAACTAACATGATTGACCATATAAATCAAGATGGAAGCCACAGCTGTATTGAAATGAATGGAATTCACTGAAGAGGCTCAAGAACACAGAGAGAGGCCTGACACACTGATTCACTGAGAAACGCAGACCAGGCTGACAGTGCAGCCATTGTGAATATTCTGGCCAAGGACACAGAGGGAGAAAAAGTTGCATATCAACAAAAGGGATAGGATACATGCATGGATAAAAGTTGAAAATCCTCATAAATGTGAGCAGGAAAATTAAATTTGTGGTCCCTGCACACGTGATCCACCTGGCCCGGGAATACAAAGCCCATTCATTCGAGCCAGACAGAGGCTGTTGTTCCTACCAAACTGAAGACACGATACCAGTAATACAACATAAAGTTGGAAGCTAAAATGTCCTTTCTTGCCGCCAGGGAAGTCAGAGGGTGGTAACCTTATTGGGACAAGGTGACACCCTGGGGTTTTTCTCCCCACACCCCCCCATTGCGCTCATGTGCTAGTAACTTTTTAAGGCATCAAGGCTGAGAAAACACACACTGACCAATCACTATTCACCTTCGACGCTAAGCTCACTGGTTCTTGCATATCCAATCAGAGCATACTAAACGGCATATCTTAAGTTGCAACATCTTGTAAGTGGTCCCAGGCGGAGCTACCTAATTAGATCATCCATCCCATATAGAATACATATCTATCCATACTGTTCACCCCATCCCATCTCATCTGAAGTTTTAGAAATGTATCTTTTGTTTGTGATGTCACTTATTTAATAAAACTCAATGACAAGCCTATAATGAGTTGAGAGCATTGGAAATCTTGAGACGTCCATGCTCATCCCTGCTTTTTCTGAAACGTTATTATTAAAGCAGTAATTGTGTCACATTCCTTGACTCCTCCTTTACTTGGGCATGGGGATTTCCCCTGAGCTAGACCTCTGGCTTTTACTTTGCTTCCATTTATTCTTCAAAAAGTGTTGTGTTATAAGTCGGTGTGAATGAAAAAATATGTTTAATTGTTTGACAGTTAGATATTTACTTGAACATTTTCTTACGAGGGAATCACATTTTTGTCTTTGGGTCGCAGATTGCTTTTTACTTTGTAATGTTTTTTCTGATCTAAAACAGAAGAAGATATGGTGGGTACTGTTGATATAGGATATGTCGGGAAAGTGCCTATAACTCCATCAGTTATTACCATAGAACCTTCTGAAGTAACTTGGGTTTCTATTTCTCCTCCACTGCTTGAGGCATCATTGCTGTTTTCACTATTATCTGGTTGTGACTTTTTAGGTGCACATTTATCAGTCTTAATGGATTCATTATGATGGTAATAGTCCTGCCAGGTGATAGGTTATTCAGTGGGCTACTGTTTTCTTCCCCAGGATTGGTTAATTACTGCATTGGTTCTATTAGCTCCGATGTGGAACTGAGAGGTTTTTAAGGCATCCGTGGTGCATGGAGCCATGGTGGAAGTCCTTTGATCAGTGCCCATGACTCTGCGGCATGCCACATTCTCCCTGTTTCATGAAGTTTGTCCTTTCAGTCCATGGACCACTTTGCTCGCACGTTAGATTTCTGGGAACTGAAGTCCTGTAGTTCATTGACAGTTTGATTGCCCTGAGAAGAAAGTTACAGCATCTCCCTCATATGACTAGTCTGTATACATGATCCTGTGTTCTTGGTGTGTGATGAGCACACATCTTCCCATCGGATGGGCTGCCGGGCCTTATAATTCAACATAGTGGTGGCAGATTAATGCAGTAACATGGACTTAATTTGAGCACCATTTCTGCGAGAGGGGGACAAGGCTCCAAGTATGCTCTCTCCAATCACCCTCTGGGCCCACATGAGGTAGCAGCCTGGAAAATGGGAGTGTGGGGAGTTCCTCCAACTCACATTTGGAGGAGCCCAGTTTACACCGGGCAGTATGGAGAGCTTGATAGAGGGTGAGTGTGACCAGCCAAGTGACAAATGTTCAATATGTTGACTGGTCTTAGGCCAGCTCCCTGTCAGCACACCTGATGATAGCCACATGGCCCAGCCTCTCCTAAGCCTGCTGCCCACTTCACAAGTGTAGATAATGAAGGGGAGGCCTGCTCAAGGGCAGATGTTACTGCCATAAAGGGCACCAAGATACTCATTAAAGGTGTGTGGCTGACTGGAGCAAGAGACTCAGTTGGAGAAGGCTGGAGAGTGGAGAGCACTGGAAGAAGAGGAGACCGGAGGATCAGAGGCAGCTGGAGAGTTGGTGGCAATGGAGAGCAGAATGAGGCGGTAACATCAAAAGTAGTGATTAATCAGAAGGAGGTGGTGGTAGTAAGTGTAGGCCATGGCCTAAAAGGGCCTGAATAGTAAGGGCTACATGCTTGTCCCCTAAGGGATGAAATCTAGAAATGCACAGACACCCAGGTTGAATAAAATATACTTTATTTAATGTTTGTGTGAGTGCTTTATTTTCGGAAATTCCATCCATCCGACCATGGGGAATGTTGAGACAAAGGACAGGAAAGAACAAAGGCTTGGGAAGCATGCGTGGAGCTGCCCAGGCTGGAGATGGATCACCCAGTCTGGGTTGCATTAGGTGGTGGCCCGATTCAGACAGCCCGGCCTGGCCCCCAGTGGCCTGCCTCATGGCCAACAAGACATGACCTTTCAAAATTTCCTCCCAGGCTGCGTAAGCCATGCAGCCTGGGAGGTTAAGAGCAGAAGCCCGGAGGGCGGAGTGGTGAAGATGAAGTGCCAGGCTGCTTTGCAAGCAGTCTGGGTGAAGAGTGGGTTGCTGAAAGTCCTGGGATGTGTAAAGGAGGTTTATCTCTTAGCCATAACTGCTCTCAGTCAGCCATCCCCGGCAATAAATACACACCGTGCAAGAAAGAGACATAAAGACAGCCGGGTGGGAGCATCAGCTTAATCATCTTACAAGCTGACAAAATAATATCTGACTACATTTCTGCTTCCATCATGGCTTTATAGATTTTAAAATATTCCATCAGTTCTATTCTAATATGAATCTTGCAATGCTATTGGTCACATTGCTACAACAAAGTGTATTGACCTGTCTTATTGGATATAAACACTTCCTGAAACACATGATCATTTCCTGTCACAATTACCTAATTTATGCTAATCAGTATGACTTTGCTATTTTCCAAATTTCACTAAACCACGCAATATATTTCACAAACTTAAAACTGGAAAAAGCAGGTTTTGAAAATTATATGATATGATGTGGCATTTATAACGCTCCTGTACACAAGTGTTTCTATGAGTGACAAGACAAGGAGGAGGAAATAAAGGGAGGACAAAATAACTATCTTACTAGGCCTTGTGTCATTCAGATCATGCAATACAGGGAAGAGGCAAGGGGAGAAGTGCCAGGGGAAAGGGAGAAGTGCAGTTAACTCACAAGTGCAGCCAGCGGGTGGCTCATAAGTGCAGAGAGAAGGGACTGAAGTGCTGCAGATACAGACCCTACAGTGCTGGGGAGCCTAGAGGCAGTGCGGGGGCAACTGGACATGCAGCAGCTTGAGCCCGAGTTCAGGGGGTGACCAGGTGACCAGTGGGCGGAGCAGTCAGGTGCATCCACAGGGGAGAGTAAGAGAGAAAGCGGAAGTGAAAAGGAAGGTCTTGAGTTGCTTCCGACACTGGAGGTGGCTCAAGTTTGAGAGAGGCAGGGAGGCTGTTCCAGAGGCAGGCCCCAGCCTAGGAGATAGATTTGCCCCTAACTCTCTGCTTGGAGAAGCATCTGACCCTCAGAGAGTTGGAGGTGGATGAGCGGAGATATAGAGAGGGAAGATGTTTTGGAAGAGAAAGTTGGAGGTAGAGTGGTACCAGGCCCCAGAATTCCTTGTGGGCAATGCAGAGGGTCTTGAACGCATTTACTTCAGACTTTTTAGCCTACTGTGTCCAAGACATAGATTAGCTTCAGTATTTTTATTAGTCATCTCACCTGGCTTATCTTTTCTCTGATTTTATGCCAGCTTCATTTTGTAAGCAACACTGTTAAAAATAATATATACTGATATTTAAACTGCTGAATCACTGCATTTTAGCTTCTGCCCAATCACACCCTTTCTGAGTTTGCACACAGCACTATATTTTCTATTTGCTCAACACTTCTAAATTTCCAGGAGATTTAAGGCCTGCCGTTTATTTGAAATACATGATGTAGCATTTATTTTGAAACAAATGGATCCTTTCTCCTTTGCTATGGGCCTTAATATGACATAGCTTTCTAATGTATATTGAGTATGGCTGATATTTCTTATGTCAGAGAGCTATGTTCTATATTTTGTATGTTGGGTGCAATGTAAGCATTCTTTTATTTTTTATGTTGTCCTAAATAAATGTGTGCATTGTGACCTATTTTCTAAAGTAACTGCAGCCTGGCTGCCTCAATGAACAATGCTTCTGAATGACATTTTCAGCTGTCTATCACCAGAGAGAGGGACAATCTACTCCTGATCGGTTGCATCGTTGTGGCTGTCCTGGTGAAAAGAAGCACTAGGCTGCAATAAGGAAGCAGCCCGGGCGAAGCTCCAGCCGTCTGCCCCTGCGTCTCTGCAATGCTTTGCAGAGTAGCTGAGCCAGAAGAAGAGCAGGCCACGGGCAGACAGCAGTGGTCAACGGTGGCATCCCCATGCCAATGGCATGCCACCTGAAGTCAATATTGTGCTGCAGGGGTGCAGTGCTTACACGGGCAGCCTCCAGGCCAATGGGGCTACCCAGAAGGTTTCAAAGGTGGCTGTGGGTGCAGCAGTGAGTGTGGGTGGGTGCCCCAGCCTATGGGGCCAACCCTGAAAATTGAAAAAGGGTGCAGGTGCAACAGTGACTGCAGGCAGACCCCCCCAAGAACACAGGGGCCACACAGAGACACCTTTAGCAGTGTCTGCCATGCAATGAGTGTGGGTGACCCCACCTGGTGGGTGGGGCCACCAAGAAGAAAGAAGAAGTGGGACCAGGCTCATATACTAGCAGGGAATGGCCCCCATACACTTCACCTGACCACCATGGACAGCAGCACAGGTACTGTTACGCTCACCTGGTCTCCACAGGGGCGCCGAACGGGACTGGCAGATCTGATGTTAAATGGTTTCACATGTCTCCTCTGTATCCATGCCATCACGAAGGTGCGCCTAAATAGTTAAATGAAACGTTACCCAACTGCTAGGCGGAAGACCCACACCCGCCTCCCGTGGTCTTCTGAAACCCCCTCTGCTATGTCTCACCTTTGTTTTAAGAATGGCAGGCTCTCCGTCCTGCAACAGTATGCAGGGGTGCGTAGAGTTCTAGGATCCAGTTACTTCACTGATCCTGTCGAGTCCCAGACAACGTTGATTCAATGGGTAAGTCTTTACCATCTATATGGTTCACCAAAGAGTTCAAATTGCCCAAGTTTCACTTCGTTGTCTTTCCCTTGTAGGTTTCCCTTTGATGCAAAGTATGTAGAATGCAGAGTTGTTTTCCAAGAAAGGGTAAGTTCACACCAACGTTCTGTGATAAGTCTTTATATGCGATATTGCTCTTCTGTGCGACTGACCTGCTGCTCTTGTATTGCAGGTGCTGTACCTCGGACCGCGTGGTGAAGACTAGCGGAATCGCTAGTAGGAGCGGCCTTCAGGTGAGTATGACGCTGCAATGAGTTGACTATTCAACGTGGCTTTTCCCCAATATGCGCTAACCTGATGTTTCTTCTTGCATCCGACAGGTGCGGTGACTCCGGAGCGGCGGGCAAAAGATGGAAGCGGTCGAGAGATGGAGGTTCATTTTTTCGCCGGAAAGAGCAGCTCTCAGGTAGGTATGAACGATGCGCTGGATAGCGATGTGGAATCCTTGACCAGCGCGGATAACCTGATGTCTTTTCCTTCCTTTGCAGGTTGCTTGAGAAGAAACTGGACTGGCGTTGTAGCAGACTGGCCAGAAGGTAAAAGACACAGTGAGCGTTACACTGCAGGAGTGCAGAATAATGTGAAGCGTGTTCTGTACTAAAGGCGTGGTTTATATAGCCTTCAGAAAGTAGTCCCCAGGTAAACTAGTCTCAGCAACCACACCCAAGCAAATAGTTCCCTAGGCAAGTAGTCCCTTCAACCTGCCTCAGATTGGTCCACACGTGCTTCACTTAGTTTGAAACTTGCCATGTTGGTGATGGCAGCATGAGCCTGGTGCCAACGGCGCCAGGATCAAGTCCAGGAGGCCCCTGAGAGAGTCTTTGGGGCCTTAAAGGCCCTCATGGAAGTCGAAGTCCTGGGCAGGTTGGTCTGCACCTGATGTGTGGAGGTATGGACCGTGACAGTTACTGTGAAGGGGATAACTGACTGCAACAGTCATCCTCAATGTGACAGAATGTATTATATGTGTTTGCATGTATTATGCCATTGTTTGTATGTATGTATGCATGCCAGTCGCTTCCTTCCTGCTCTCCCAAACAACACACAGGGCCTCATTACGAGTTTGGAGGTAGCATTGGAGCAATTAGCTCCATGGCTGCCACCAAACCGGGCACCATTACCGGGTTCCTGCAATGAGGAATAACTGGGTCATTCTGACATAGGAGGACCCGGTAATTCCTCCTTGCAGGAACCATTCCCCATTCCCATTTGAGCCCCCATAGGGCTCAATGGGAATGGGGATGGAGGTAACAATGGGCACATTACAAGTGTCCCGTTGTTACCTCCCTCTTCCCCTCGTGGGACCCGGAAAAGACGTCTGATCCAGGTCCCGGGTCCCACAAAGGGTACCTCGTAATCCGCCCTGATGGAATAAAGGGGGTGGTCCTGTACCGGCCCCCTTCATTCCGTCAGCACCAGGGTCATAATGAGGCCCGCAGCTCTTCTGCCCACATAATGACCAGGGTCATAATGAGGCAGAGGAGCAAGGCTACCAGCAACAGACTCCCAGCCTGTGCACACACAATCAGCTTTGCGCACAATCAGCTGTACTGATCCTTTTTTCAGCCGGGAACAAAGCCTGCAGCCTACATCAACGTGCTGCAAAACCAATGGGGATGTCTATCAACATCTGACTACGCCCGTTGTGGCAATTGTGCATGTTCTATGATTGGGACATTTAAAAATGTCTGCCCTCTTCCTCAGCACCAGAGTGCCTCCAATGGTTGCCGTGGTGCTGTGGATGTATGCACCGTGGTTGGCCTGGCCATGCTTTTTCTTGGCCAATAGGAAGCCGGCTGTCGAGGAAGCCAGCCTCTGTCTCAAAGGCCCGTATCTAAGGCCCTGTCTGTGACTGTCTGGGCCAAGGTGGACTAGGAGGGCCCCCAACTTTTTTGCCCCCTCTTCAAACTATGAATCAGCCTCCTGATGTACAGCCAGCTCACCCACGAACTTGGGCCCTTGCACCTCTACGCTCTCTGCAGATCTGTGAGTGATGGCTGAACTATTTGTTTGCCTCCTCCACTAACAACATTGCACCAAAACTGTGCCTATCTCACTCTTCCTTCTCTGTCCCACCTAATCTACTTCTTCTATCACTGCAACATTTTTGCATTCCGTTTTGCAGTGCATTTTGTGTCCCCTTTTTAAAATTTGAATCTAGGTGTCTGTTTTTTAACATCTTTGCACCCCATTTTCCATTGCATTTTGTGTCCCTTTTTTGAAATTCGAATCTAGGTGTGTATTTTTTAACATCTTTGCACCCCATTTTGCATTGCATTTTGTGTCCCTTTTTTAAAATTCAAATCTAGGTGTGTGTGTTTTTTTAACATCTTTGCACCCCATTTCGCATTGCATTTTGTGTCCCTTTTTTGAAATTCAAATCTAGGTGTGTGTTTTTTAACATCTTTTCACCCCATTTTGCATTGCTTTTTGTGTCCCTTTTTTAAATTCAAATCTAGGCGAGTCTTTGCACCACATTCTGCATTGCATTTTGCACCCCATTTCGTGTCCCTTTTTCAGTTCAATGAGAGTCAGGTTGATGTGATCAAATGTGCAGATTCCTTTGATATGTAATGCTGTAGCATGCAGGACATATCTCAGAGGTGCCATGGTGGTCTCCAAAAGGTATTTTTGGAGGGTTCTGCTACCATCCAGGTCGGAGAGGACCAAAGCTTGAACAACAGATCTGAATTTGTTTGCTGGGATGAAGGGCACAATTTTCTGAAGAAGGTAAAGTTGATACCGAGCCATTTGTGTCTTGCTTGCTATGTGCTCCTTGAAGGAGAGATGTCTGCCGATGTAGAACCCAAGAGACTCAGGTGGTCAGATAAGGTGTGAAGCCCTCCAGGTTTATAGGGCAGGGCCAGGTCTGGATGTCAGGGTGTCCGGTTGTTGGTCAGCGGTAGGAATTCGGTCTTGGAGGAGTTGAGCTTTACGTAAGCACTGGACATTCCAGACATGATGATGTGTACTCCATCAGAGAATATACTGTTCAAACACCAGTCTGCAAATAAAAGTCTGTCTTGTGCGCAAGGGACAGGGTTGCACAGCTCACACAGACCATTAGGCAACATGAGCCCTGATGTGAAACAGCATATGAACAAACCATAAACAGGCAGGCAATTGGGGGGGGAACTGGTCCCTGACCCTCCTCCCCCACACCACCACTACAAATGCATAGCTCATCTACCACACAATTATAGAGTATGGACTTTTACAGACCTAACCACCAGAAAAAACTGCTGACAGCACCAGTTTGGAATCTCATAGAAGCTCAATCATCAACTCAACCATCAAACCCAGGTGGGCAGGAGAAGGGAAAATACCTATTGGTAAGTGATATGTATATGTTAGTTAAGGTGAACAGTCTAAAGCCAAACTGTATTCCTTGAGCGATGTTCCCATGGGAACAGATTTGAGGGAGGGAGCTATGTGTTTTGGTTCATCATGCAATTGCAGTGGTCAAGTGGCGGGAGTGGTTGGGAGCAGCGCTGCTCTACTTCTTAAAAAAGTTTTACTTTCCTATACTTTGATTTTAAAAAGAAACCGTTCTGGAATGGTTTAGTTTTAAAATAAAGGCGCAGGAAGAAGTTGAAACTTGCAGTGCACTGAACATTCCCTTAAACAGCAAGTGTGTTTGTTTGGGGGTTTGGAACGCGCCAGTCCAGCGGGGCACATAGTCCCACTGCTTCTTCTCATACACTTCGACCACTGTGCAATTGTAGAACAGGAGGAAGCAATGACTACTCCTGTGGCGTCACTGTAGTATAATACAGAAGTGTATGTACATCAGTGTGACTTTGATATTCTACTGTTATCTCCTGCAATACAAAGTGTGGAAAAATATGCGCTTAAGCGTCTATGGGCCTCATTACAACGTAGGCGGCCGCGGAATGAACGGTGCCGGTAAGGGACCGGCACCGTTCATTCCGGGCCACAACATTCCGAGGTCTGCAGCGGGTCCCGCAAGCAGACCAGGATGCTAACAACGGGCACGTCATTTACAGGCCCGTTCTTAGCATCCTCCCCATTGAGCCCTATGGGGGCTCAAATGGGAATGGGGATGTACTGTGTCCGGGTCCTGCGAAAGGGAATTACCGGGCCCTCCAAGGTTGGAATGGCCCGGTAAGTCCCCTTTTGCAGGACCTGGACCCGGTAACCGGTTTGGGGGTAGACATGCCGCTAAAAACAGCATGGCTACCTCCAAACTCGTACTGAGGCCCTATGTCTTTCACTCAATGGATTTGCGTCACTATGCACTTACGTTGATGCATTGGCTATGGTGCATTTGCATTGTGTTTTAATTGGGCCAAACCCTCTTTTTTAAATCTAACCCTCCACCTTTTCCACTGTGTGCATTATATCTTTTTTCACAACTGTTTTGCTTGATCCCTCAACAATTAGCAAAACAAATATACATCTTTCTTACATGTTTTTTTTTTCACATGCAGCAATCCCCCCATTTTCCTGCCCCCCTTTCCTTTGATATGCCCCTTTTTTTAAACTTGTATTTTTCTGATTTCCTTCAAAACATGCATAACCAAGGCAAATGCAATGATGCAAAAGCATCATCAAAGTAAAGACATTCTACAGTTTCTAATTATTCAATGAAGGTTTGTTGTGGTTGTTCGCTGGTCCCATGCCTCAATAATGCCACTTTTTTTTGGCAGTGTCAGAATTACTGCCATTTTTAGCGCTCTGTCAAATCCAGAGTTTGGGTTCGAAGTGGAGGATTCACCTCCAGCAGGTTGTAGGTAAATCCTTCACTTTAACTACAAAAATCACCTATGTAGTGCTATGGACTCCAGAAATGGGGACTAACATCAGCCTACCTACTTGTGATCTAAAGGACCAAGCAGAAGTTACAGTAACAGATGTTGGCAGTAATTTCGCAGAATTACCACTGAATTACTGCCAAACTTAGAATGAGGCCCGTACTCACCTCCACCATTCTGACATTAAGGGCCCTCTCGAGCAATCATGGATGAGCTGGACTGTAGCAACGATGTCTCAGTATATGTTTGTGGGGTCAGTGATGAGTACAATCCTGGAAAGAGACTGCATTCCAGGAGCCAGATAACACTCATTGTGCACTGGTGCAAGTGCAAATTTGTATGGTATTAGCAGCACTACGGCAAAGTATGCCCCTGGCCAAAAACCCTTTCTTTCAATGCATTTTTGCACTTTTATTCTTTCAATGCATTTTTGCACCTGCGCAAAAAAGGTGGCCCTTTCGCTAATATTTAATGGTATTATCACTAGGACAAATTTTGCTCCAGGGCAAAAATCCTTTTAAAGTATATGTTTTTGTGCAATAACATTGTTTCCCCCTAGTGCTAATAACATGCAAATTTGCACTTGCCATGGTGCAAAGGTATTCTAATATAGCTCCAAAGTTTTTTGCACCAGGGCAAACCAATACCATGTCAAATTCCCCTTGCCATGGTGCAAATGATTTGTAATATGGCCCCAATGTTTTTCTGCACAAGGGCATACTGCAAATACCCTGCAAAACTGCACTGGCCCCAGAAGTGCTTGCACAGGACAGGGGTTGCAAGCCACATTGTCAGTAAATATTTAACGAAGGAGAATTCCAGCGGGATATCGGGGGACTACCATACCGTCTCCGCCGCCAGGTTTTACCAGGATGTTACTGGTGGCGGAGACAACGGGAAATCCCCATTCCCAGGGAGTCCCATAGGACTCCGTTGGATGGGGAGGCCATGATCACAGGCACAGATAATACCGGTGCCGGTGATTGCACCAAATGTCTGCCGGCAGGGGCCTGAGCTACCGGTAGTTCAGGCCGGCTGGTTGATCACAGCCCCTAATGACAGACTTGTAGTTTGCCGGTCCGGAAAGGTCCAGTATACGTTATTGCCGGCACCTAATGTCATGACCACCAAACATGTAATGATCCCCAGACTCTCCCTTGAATGGTTGTGTCTGTTTCCGAGCATTATAAGCCAATCACACAAAGGCTGCAGAATTCACTTTCATAACACACCACCATGTGCTCCACATTGTGCACAGCACTTTGATCCTGCATAGTTCATTGGGCACAGAGCAAAGGTATAACCATGTTGCACTGCTCTCCGATGTCATTGTGAGTTCGTAGATCAGTTTTTTTGTACACTGTGAAACTCCAAGGTGAACGCTAGTGTGGACCAGTCTCCTCTTATGAATAAAGTCTCAAAGTCAGCAACGCAAGTAAAACATTCGGCTTTAATAAGCCTTCAAGATGAGGCAACGAAAGGCAAGAATTATTAACGCTGCTTTTATTGCCAATTAACAGCCAGGGCTGTGTTTTGTCGATTGTTATGTGACATGAACATAACGTTCGAACGCCAGCGGATTACTGAGCGGAATACTGCTGCAATTTGCCCCATGGAATTCTGAAAGATGAAACGTTGAATAGTCTCAGCATTGGTTCAGTACTTCACAAGCAAGCACATTATCCCAAAACATGGGACGTTTGTACTGTGCTTGTAAGTATCCGGAAATGAAATCATTTAAGTAAATGGCTCTGGTTTCTTGCAAATGAGCCCGGATTCTTCATTTTAATGAGTTAATCCGTTCAATTAACTCTTCAAAGATTCCAATCCCAGGTCCCCAATGACACATTACACAGGTCAAAGTCCCCATCATTATTTCAAAGCTTCCTAAAGTACATGATTCTGAAGATTGTGATAACATCATTTAAATACCGATTTTTTTAAGGAATGATTTTATTCGTTTTGTTATCTGAAACTATATTGTTTTGATACATTTTTATTGTGTGTTTTAAACAAAGATGTTGATGAATTGTTACTTAACTTGTTTTATGTTAAATTGAATATTTAATTGATTTTAGAAAAAGTTTTTTTTTAAATATATAATATGGTTAAATAATAACCTTTGGGCAACAGGGCCAATACACAGGATACTTTGAGGTGACATCGGGAGTACGCCAAGGTTATTTTGTAGCCCCTGTGTTGTTTGCCCTCTATATGAATGGCCTACATAAGGCATTGGTTAAAACAATGGGCCTCATTACGACCCAGGCGGTAAGGGTTTTACGGCGGTGTAAACAGCGCCGACCCTTACCGCCTGAGTACGAGGTCCCTTAGCGCCATGGCGGACTTAACACCTGCTTTTAGCAGGTGTTAAAATCCATGGCGCTAAGGGACCATGGAGTTAATTACGCCACCGTAATTTACGGTGGCGTAATTAATGCCTTCCCCACTCCCATTATGCCCTATGGGGCAAAAATGGGAATGGGGAAGGGTAAATGGGGATTGGGGACTTACCGCCCCGCCAAGGTCGGAATGGGGCGGTAAGTCCGCCAACCACCATGGCGTAAACATAGTTTACGCCATGGTGGTAAAGTCACGGGCCAGGCGGTAATTTACCGCCTGGGTCGTAATGAGGCCCAATGTCTGACTTTCTTAAGATGGGTGCATTGTGCCTCCCTGTTCTGGCATACGCAGATGACATGGTTTTGATTGCCTGCACCCCAATCGCTCTGCAACCTTTAATAGATACCTACACTGCTTTTATGTCTGACTTAAAATGATCTGTAAATACTTAACAGTCAGTAGTGATGGCATGTTCTAACAGGGGAAGATAAAAATGCAAACATTTTTGAAGAATGGTGAAATCATCCCGCAGGTAGAAAAACGTGACTACTTGGGCAACACTTTTAGCGAAAATTGGCAGGGGACTATACATATAGAGAAACAGTGCTAAAGAATGAAGCAGGCCATGGGGAGGGGGCTTGTCTTTATGAACATGTGTCAAGGACAGCCAATCAAACTTAATTTGAAAGTTTACAGAGCACAGATCAAGGCTTCAACAAACTATGGTGCGGCTTTATGGAGTAATGAAAAAACTTCACCATTAGAAGTTATACAGTTTTTCTTAAAAAAACATTTGGGTCTCCCCAGTTCGGCACCAACTTATGCTGTACATACTGAACTGGGTACCGCACACATAGGTGATGACTGGCATATGGCCCCACCTTTGCACTGGTTGGTGCTTTGGTCAAATCCAAGAGCTGAGCTGAAGCACATGATCAACAAAACCTTGTTGCAGAGCTCCTCTTGGCGCCAAATCCCCTGGCTGAATTTAATTTCCCAGTGCCTACTTCAATTGAATACCCTAAGTTTGCAGTGCCCCTCTGCTCTTTTAACTCCAACAATAGCTAATAAATATAAGCAGATTTGTTTCCCATAGTTGTGGCGAACAGGAAAACAATTGGGCTTATGCTTGAACCCAATAGGAATCACTTGTTGATTTCTTGCCCCTGTGGCATTCAACCTTACCTGTTACATGGCAACAGAACAATAGACCATTGGGCATTGATCAGGGCAAGACTTAACTTATTATGGCTTAGAACTATCACTAAGAACTGGTAGAGTACTGAGCAGTGCACAGCTTGTCCGGGGTGCAACGCTTCAGAAGAAGATATGTTGCATTTTGTTTTATTTTGTCTCTATATCATGATATTAGAAAGAACACTATCACCCCGTTGCTTAAGGTTGCACATTTTGCAAAAGCCCATCCTGCTCTGATTTGTTTATTACGTGCAGAAACAACTCTAGTTGCTTGGGGCTGCCTGGAGTGTTTGAGAAAAGCCTGGTATGGAAGGAAGAAGATGCTTGAGGGAAAGTTTTCACTTGTATTTTTAATCTGGATTGCCTTTTTTTACTGTTTTTAAACCTATATGTATTCTAATTTTACATAGATTGTTGATTCTTACTGATGTATTGATGTAATGCTGTTTCTTTTTTATTTTTTGGTTTATGGACTTTATCAGAATAAACTTTTTTGATGATGATGAATAACCTTTAACAAATCAATATTTAAACATTTCATATACATTTTAAACATTTCATTTACATTTTCAAAATAGACATAATATAAACCTTTACAATAAATGGCTAAAGACCTAAAAAACAACATTAAAAGATCACATTATTAATCACATTTAATCCTAGAAAACCTTTAGAATATCAGAACCAAATAAAACCAAGCGACATCTATACCTTTAAATCTCATTTCAATTTCAGTGAATTTAAAAAGCTTGTGACTGCCAAAACCAATGAGTGGTCTGGCTAGCAAGGCAAAATTGCCAAAGAGAATCTTGTGACTCCAAAGCCAATGATGATGAAAGGCGCCTAAAATGTATTTTGCGCTTGCCTTGGTGTTTAGGGCAAACAAATAATAAATGCCCCAGACTCTCAGCTGAATTAATCAATTTACGGCAGAGGCCCAAATCCTTTGATACATATTAATAACAAATCAGCACCTCTCTGGTTAAAACCAAGTTCCATCCGAATCTAATAAACACATGTCTAATAAACCAAAGAGGATAGATCGTAAGATAAGGAGCAAATATTTCAGCTGGTTCAAAGGTGTTTTAATGAGTCATAAGAATGGAAGGCGTTGATCGTATAAGCCCAATCTTCTCTATAAAGGATTTGTTTAACCTTTGTCGGATTGTCAGCAAGATCTCTAGCTGAAGCCCCAAATCACCAAGCAGTTGAATGCAGAAGTCTGAATAGGCACACACACACATTTCTCACCTCTCCTCTTAAGGATCAGGCTTAACTCAGTGAACAAGGATAAGCCACTCATTGGAAATGACATTTTACAATAGAAAGATAAGTATTTCCAATGAGCTCGGCTTTCAGGTGAAAAGAGGCATAGCTCATATCTAACTGCAGCCAAGGGAGTGCTGCTCGAAACCTGCAAGACTTTCCTCCCCACCAGCCCCTCAATGATAGGCAAAAAATCAAGAACCTACAATGGTAACATTTCTATGTCATACAACATTTTTGGCACGATTTTCCCCTCGTAGAATTTCACACAAGGTAAAAGGGACATTCTACCATGCTTAACATTAACCCGAAGAAGTTGATTACAAAGCGCCGCCCCCGAGACATCAGCCAGTTTTTAACAAGTACTTTGTGCTGTTTAACAAAAATGGGGAATCCCAAACATACAAAACTTTCGACCTTCTCAAGAGAATCTTGTCCAATTCGCCAGGTGAATATTTTAGCTTTTTTCTTATTAGTACAATGTACACCTTCAGTTTTATTGGCATTCATCTTGAGATTATGAACCTCAGCAAAGTTGGAAAAGGCGTCCAGTAGGCGCTGAAGACCAATCGGTGCAAAATCAAAGAATACAAAATCATCGCCCTTATCGAGCAGAATCGGTTTCCTAGGTGAAGCCAATGCTGCTGGAGTTAGATATTCACCAATGTCACACAGAAAGAGATTGAACAGGATGGGTGCGAGTACGCAACCCTGCCTGATGCCTCTACATGTCGAAATGCTGTGAGACAATGTACCATTTTGGTCAAGCAATACCTCAATATTAGAATCGGTATGGAGGCTGATAATAAGCCGAAGTAAACCCTAAGGGATGCCCCATCTTTGCAGCTTTGCCCACAATAGACCCCAATCAACTGCATCAAATGCAGCTGAAAGGTCAATTATGGCCACACAGTTTGATTAATATTTCTTCTGCCATACTTGGCTTATGGTGGCATTCAATAGAAACCCCTTTCAATGAAGTGCAATTGTGTTTACGAAAGCCTGTCTGCCATTGTAGAATTCTGCCAGTTGTTTTTTTGCCCTGATTCAAGATGATGTAAAAGCAAAGCGGAAAATACTTTGCTATCAGCACCCAGAATCGCTACAGGGCGATAGTTCAATGGATCGGAACCAGAACCTTTTTTGAAGATTGGTAATATGTAGGCAGTATACCAGGTTTTAGGAAAAGTGCAAGTGGCCACAATATTTTTAAATACAGTGGCAAAAATGGATGCCCATGTGTGCAAACCCCCTTTAAACATTGGGGGTCATTAAGACCCTGGCGTTAAGGGTTTAACGGCGCCGTAAAAAGTGTCGGCGCCGTTAAACCCTTAACGCCTGATTACGAGGACCCTTTGCGGGACCTGACCTTAACTGCTGGTTTTACCAGCTGTTAAAGTAGGGTGCCGCGAAGGGACCTCGGTGCTAATTACGGTACCGCAATTTGCGGTACCGTAATTAGCGCCTTCCCCATTCCCATTATGCCCTATGGGTCATTCCACCATGGCAGACTCGTTACAACACCGGCACCAACCATGGTGCTAATAGCGCCATGGTTTAGCGCCGGGGTTGTAATGAGGGCCAATATGTTCAAGAGATTTTTGGGGGCGGGGTCCCATGAGCAGCTAATATTCGAGATAACTTCAAAGAATAAATCCCTATCAACAGGCAAACTCCAACTAATGGCCGCAGAGGAAGTCAATGTGAATACATTCTCATCCACATCTACACATTTGGTAAACACTTTGCCAAAATGGCAAACCCACTGATTTTCCGAGACAGATGAAATTCTATGTTCCGTTTGGCTACATTCCGTATTGTTCATCAAGTACCAGAAGGATTAGGCATATTTGTTTCTGAATACCTGTAGCACACTCTCAGCATCATTTTGGTTGTAATTACCCCTCACCCAATTTCTGTAGATTATTTCAATAATCGTAATATTGTTCCACCAGAAAGGCGTGATACTGCCAGTCCATTGATGAAGCAATTAAGCAGGCCAAAGCTGTCTCATTTAACTTTTGGACTGAGCCGGGATTCCAGCTAGCTCGATTACCATCTGATTAACTCTTATAGGAAGGGAAACTGAAGCAGATGAGTGGTGATAGGCTAGCTTAAACTGAAACACAGTTGCCAGGTAGCAATGATCACTAAACTCGTTTGGTGTAATAAACACATGAGTGCACCTGCCAAACAGCCCATTGCTTAGAAAGATATAACCAAGTGTTGATCAAAAGGACCATTGGTCGAAGTGTAATGACTTGGAACATCTCCAGCAATCGAGCCATTCAGCATCATGCAACCAAGCCTTTCCATATTTTTTTAACCAGGAATGCCCATATTGCTTTTTACCTTGGGCTATTTGAGGGAGATCAGTCACGGACTGAATGGACAGGCAAGATGCATTTAGGTCACATTATAAAATCACCTGCCCCTTGCATTCTTGTCCAACCAGTCACTAACACAAACCATGATGGACTCAGTAAACATCTCAAGATGGCCCAAGCCTGCATGCCAGTAGATATAAAGTAACAATATATCAAAAAATGGAACACGCATCAACCGAACATGAGTTGCTAAAATGCCTTACATTTATTGAATTAAATTAACAATACACAAATACCTGGATGTACAACCACAGGGATGGCCTAGGACTCCCTTTTTGGCAGGCTGAAAACTGATCATATAACCATCAATCGCCGGACATTGAAGCAGCCATGTTTCTTGAAGAGAAATAATGTGATGATTTGTCAATAGTTTTCCCACTGTAGGATGAGTCAACAAGATGGAATGACCCCTAGAGTTCCAGGATAAAAGGGTGAGAGGAAAACTCGTATGCTGACTTTTAGGGGAAATGTGAAGTTGGCAGGTTCTTTTCAGTTCTCAAGGCCCCCGAAAACCAGGACCAGTCCTTATGCTGTTCTTTGGCAATCAAAGCAACTCCTGAACAACCGAATTTGTCTTGATTGATCATTTTCCCTGCGAAGGGAGCCTACAATCTCCCCAGGCGAGGGATCATTCTTCCCCCCATCATTCAACCCATCTCTGCCATGCCTCAAATCGGTGCACAAAGTAATATCGAAGCCCAGTGATCTAATTACATGCAAATGCTTCATCAATAAGTCAAATATTATCTTTGAATTCAAGAATATCATGACTCGATCTGTTCTATAGTGGTCTATAAAGTCAACACGTGCGATATTGCCAGTAACTATTTCATGAAGGGGGGGGGGGGGGGAATTGAACGAAACAATTTTAAGATGTCAGCTCAATTGAGATTGACATTCCTATTCTTAGACAAAACACTTTTTCGAAAAGGACTTGAAGGCCCAGGGGACTGCTATGGTGCATTGACGAGGGGGCACTTCGAGCAACTAACCTTTTCCAAGAAGGTAGTGCATTAATGGTTGGGGGTAAAAGAGATTCCCCCAATTGCTTGCCACCTTTAGAGCTCAGAAGTACACTGCACACTATGTTATAAACCGTAAATCGTACTCACGACGTGGCGTGTGGTCGTTTCCCAACAGAAATCTCCCAGATCAGAGCAAGACATGAATTGTACACATGCCTGAATGATAGAGTGGTGCACATGATGTTATCCATATATAAAAGCATGTCTGGTTAAATATCTGTGCTGGGCTGCTAAATCTCATTGGTTTCCTTTACCTGTGCCACTGGACAAGGTGATTAGCATCTGGGATAATACGCACATTTGTATAGCCTGATTCCTGTCTCCCAACCATCACTGGTGAGACTGATGAACATGATCGCGAACAGTGTACGGAAAAGCATAAGGGACAACTGCGGGTGTTGAGTGGGGGACTTGTCAGCTAGAATACAGCCCAAAGTGACTTTTCCAAGTCCACTAACCATGAGCCCCATGCTTCTTGGAACCATGCATCAGATGCTTTGGTCTGGGCTGCAGACAATATCCCTGAGAAACCAAAGTCTCTCAATGTAAGTGGAAGAGGCAAGGGGGGTTCCCTTACAGTCAGTGGCCAATATCCTCCCTCCACCCCATCTACTAACTGGCAGCAGACATGACCCCTCAACTGTTAGACATTGAATGTGGGCAGCAGAAGCTACAGATATCTGGCATGGTAGGACTGATGACATAGCACAGGATGCCATACACACTTCAGCTCAGAGTGCATACAGGTAGGACACATAAAGATGCATCCTTGCTGGAGCAGACGTGGATACAATATTTATTTATTTGTGTGCTTCAGTTAAAATAAAACTTTTCACAGATTTTATTCATTTTTTTGTGTTAAATGAAAGAGTAGCATTACAAAAAAGGTTTTAAAAATAAAATAAAAACAACTTGCTAAAATATCATACTTCAATTTTCCTATATGTATATAGGACCACTAAATAGACAAAACGTCCAAGATCACATGCTACTAAAGTGCAAACCTTATTTAGATAAAAGGACCACTTCTCATTATTAATTTTCCTATATATAGGACCACTTAACAAACAACACACCTAAGATAAAACAATACGAAATTGCAAATGTGGTTACATAAAAGGGCCAAACCATAATCCAACATTTTACATTTTCAACAATTAAAATACACTTAACTAGAAGGAAAAAAAAGGAAAATTAAAAAGAACAAATCCCTACAAGTGTAAAAAAAAGCAATGAACGAACTCGTGGCAAAGTCCGATGGCATGACACATTCAGTCCTGATCAATAAGACAGTGTGTCCGGGTCACTGTGCTCTCTAACGACATCCGCTCAAGGTCGCAATTGGAAGGGCCAGGGGATACCTTAGACAAATGATCAAGTATCCTGCCAATGGAGATGTCTCTCAGCATCTCGGCCTCACTCACACCCACTGGCACCTCTCCCAGCTAGAAAGACTCACCGAGGGGAGGTGGGCATCTGCTGTAGATCTTCATGCAGAATGTCTGTGGCCAACAACACATGCCACCCTATATAAAAACGTGAGGGTGATGCAGGGAAGATGTAAGGCTCTGTGGCTCCCGAAGTGTGAGCTTGCCATGGGCTATCACCCTCCCTCACCACCCTCCCTCACCACCGCCCTGTGTTCATGTGTGTGCATGTGTAAAACCTACTACCCTGCTTCTTGAAGGTGTGACAGGAGCTTCTACAAGAGGGACTGAGCCGTGTAAGTGACCAGGCCACAATCAGTGGGTGTGGCGGTGGACCAAGCCGTGTAAGTGACCAGGCCACCATCAGAGGTTGTGGTGGTGGACCAAGCCGTGTAAGTGACCAGGCCACCATCAGTGGGTGTGGCGGTGGACCAAGCAGTGTAAGTGACCAGGCCACCATCAGTGGGTGTGGCGGTGGACCAAGCCGTGTAAGTGACTAGGCCACCATCAGTGGTTGTGGCGGTGGACCAAGCCGTGTAAGTGACCAGGCCACCATCAGTGTGTGTGGCGGTGGACCAAGCTGTGTAATTGACCAGGCCACCATCAGTGGGTGTGGCGGTGGACCAAGCCGTGTAAGTGACCAGGCCACCATCAGTGGGTGTGGCGGTGGACCAAGCACATATATTGAAGCACATATATTGTTTGAATTATTTTTGACTGGTCCATCTGAAACACCTCTCGGTAGCTCTTTTGATTGTTTCGGGATTCCTGCTCTCTGCGCCATATTTATTGTTGACACCGCTCCTTTCAACAAGGAATCAAAAGGCGTGTTACTCAATTACGCTTCTATAATGACTGCACAATTGGTTCTCGAAAAAAACAACAAACGCTTAAAGGGGCTCAATATGTGCATACGGGAAATCCAAACACAGCGCATCTTCAGCTAACATAAAGAAGATCCTCATTGCCTGCCCGGCCCCAAACCTGGGAACCAAGGTCACCTCTTGCAACTCTGCAGCAATAGTCCTCCTCATTGATGAAATCCTCACTGGTAGTGTGATAACATTTTATCTTTTCCAGATAAGGACCTGCAGGGCTATTCTCCACTGCATCCCCGACAATGACACCAAGCACTGGCAATGCCAACAGTTTGGGCTTTTGTATTGGCATCGGAAAGGCACTTCCCATGCACTGCCGTAATGGTATTAACTGGCCATTGATGGTAGCAGATGCAAAATGGTGTGGGTTCCTGTGCATATAGGAGCAGTGTCTGGCAAATGCCCAACACTTATACACAAGCTTTGCCAATGCTGGTTTTTAACAGCACTTCAGTGAAGGACACTCATGGTGCTTATGAATTGAGTGGCTGAAGGCAGATCTGGTTAAGACATTTGTATTGCACCACTAGCGGGTTTGCAACCTCAAATAAATCATTAACTCTCAGAAGTCTGCTTTGAAAAAACACTGGCAGGCACATTGAAGTTTGATAATAAGGCTTGAATAAAGCAAGTTCGAAGAGATCGCATGAAGCAGTGGTTTGGGCTTTGAGGGGCAGGAACTGGGTGGCCATAGGGATTAGCATGGCCATCAGCAGTTAATAGGTGGGCAAATAACCAAACAGCACCTCGAAGCTTTGTGTCCCACGTCATATGCCATTTCCCCCTGTGTGTACTTCGATGCAATAGTGTCGGCTTGTAATAGCCCATACTAAAAATCTAGCAGTAGTTGCTTACCTGAGGTATTTTCCCCAAAGGTGAATGTTCTGAGTGCCCAGAAGCAGTTCGATGAGTACACTTTGCGCTACATACAACGCCACAATAAATTGACCCTTCCTTGTTCCATTAATTCTCCCCGTCCTTGATGGCCTTGTGGCTCCTGCCACCCTACAGTATTGCACCAGAACGTCACGGTTGCAGTCATATTGAACATATGGGGCCTCATTTCGAGTCCGGCGGTAACCCTGCCGGTGCTACCGGCGTGTTGCAGCCTGACTCGGAATAATTTGCTGGCACCTGACTTCCTGGTAACACCGGGGGATTCCAACCCCGGCGGTCCAGGAAGTCAGGTGCCGGCAAATTGTAAGTCCCCATTCCCATAGAATCCTCTAGGACTCTATGGGAATGGGGACCACAGAAGCACCGGCATGGTTGCTAACAGTGCCAGTGTTTCCGCGACAGTCTGCCTATCATGACCACTGTGTCCGGCAGGGTCAGACCTGTCGGGCACAGTGGCTCCGGCAGACAGACTTGTACTTTGTCAGTCCGGAAACAACCGTGGCGGTAAGCTTACTGGCACTGTTGTTTCCAGACTGGTTATAATGAGGCCCATTGTTTGGATTTGGTGGCCTGTTCCATCCACAGTCTATACTTGGGGGTCAGTGCAGTGTGGAAGCCTCGCCCCTCTTCCCCTGCACTATTCTTCAGCTGTTCTTCTTTTCTTAATGAAGCAGATCTCCAGCTGATGCACACGCAAGCATCCAGAGACATCATCTAAGCTCTTGTCTGCGAGCGCATTGTTTGGGCCACCCTTTCATATGACATCCCGTTGCCAATTAGGTGGCACTGTTAAAAATAGGAAGTATTTATAATGCCACATCTTTGCCGTTACCACCGGCTGGTTCATTGTCTAAAATCACAACAGAAAAATCTTTAAGGTGAATTTCATGTTGGATGAAAATCTTGCAAAGATTTTCTGACACACCAGTAACACCCGAGTAATGTTCTACCAAGCACCCGGGCATGAGTATTATATTATTGTAAAACCCAGTTCTTTTTCTTAAAACCTATGTCTGACTTGATCCAATTCACTGCCTCTCATATGGACAACCTGACATTGATGAAATCTGGCCAACAAAGCTCTGGGCTAAAATCAATAGCTGGCACAGCTGCCAGGCCCATCTCTTATACATATACCTTTTGTGTGAGGACAGGTAGAGCATTTCCAATTAGCTGGCACAGTTAATCACTGCATGAGGCTGAACCTTTCAGCTGCCCGGGCAGCTGATAAACTGCAGGAGGCCAGCGAGAGCTGTACACCCACCTCAGCATGCATGGAAATCAAGCCGCTTACAATTCTTCGACAGTGACTCAATTTCCAGAAATGTATTTTCAATGAAAAAAAATAACAAAGGACAGTACTAAAAGCATGGCGTGCATAAATAACCTCATATATGATTTTTGTTTTTTTGTAGAGCAAAGCAAAACGAGTTCTTCTTTTCATAGAAGGAGCGCAGAGGCTCTTGTAACGTTTGTTTTGAGAGCTGAATAATTTGAAAAGAGATAAGCAGAGGAGCAGGAGAACAGCGTTTTCTGATACAGTAAGATGAAAAATATAAAAGAAATGGAAGACTAACTAACAATATGGCCCTTAATTTAGGTAGCGTGTCATGCAGGTGGATGGGAACAGAATAACTCCGTACACCAATAATTAGACCGACTCAGGAAGAAGGCAAAGTCTTTTTACTGTTTTAATATCAATTATCTGAAACAAGGTGTTACAACGGACATCAACGGACGTCGCACCGCGTTCTCTCAAAGCATTTCATAAAAAATAGTAGTTATACAGTAAAAACGTGTCATACGTGACGTCATACTACGTGGCAAATAAGAAAAACCTACTGGGGGATTGTGGCTGGCTCAAGGGGAACAGCTGAGTATACTTTCTATAGGTACTGGGATTGGGATTGGGTCTCTACAGTCAGGTGGACAACTCATGCCCACCCCTAGTGCAAGTCATCTCCATCAGTTATTAGAAAAACGGTACTCTATCGGCTTTCAAACTATAAGGCTCTTCGTTATATGGCCCTCTACAATTGGTTGACACACTTGTGCACTTCTGGAACATTCGGTTCAATTAGCAGCATGTGCACTCAGACCCAGATGTCAGGGGGTTGACTTGACTGTAGCTCTCCACTCAGCCCAACATCTCCCACCACCCATGCCTTCTGCCATGCAGACTGTCTTTGAATTTGCCGTGCAATTAATTCTTGTCTCGGGGAACATAAGGGAGTACGGGCACACTCTTATCAAAGTTCCAGACTACGTGCCCAACTCTATTCTCCTCCTCAGCTCACGTGACAGGAGAAAACAATTCAGCCCATTTTATAGCATTTAATTGTGTTGAATTAATAAACTTGGCACTCATGGTGTTCTTTCCTTGCACCTAAATGGGGGATAATTCAACTTCTCACGTTCACTGTTCTTTGAGGATAGATCCGTTCTTGACTGCTTTCAGTCTCAACACCAGGCCAGACAGCCCTTCTCGCCTCTTCCATGCTCCCAGCTAATTCTTTGCTGCAACAAAGCCTTCAGCCCTTCTCTTCATGGTCTGAACTCACAACAATTGTGACACAAATGTCCAGCTTCTACATCAGCTTCTATATAATGGCGGCTCCACCTGCAGTCTATTCACTAAGTATAGCCAGCATCTATGATCACTTATTCTACTTGCATTGCTGCATCTGTACATGTATTAAATGGTTACAATTTCTACAGTGCTTTTCACACGTGTAATCTTTATTTGCCACATGAAAGTTTGCTCAAGTCTTTACTTCGTCATCAGTTCCTATAATGTCCATAAATTTTCTTCGTCAGCCAGTCTTTTCTGTGCATCACGCACATTTCTTGAGAGGTCACCAACTCCTCCTTCTCTTTTTTTCATATTCCTTCAGGGATCTCCTCCAAGAGATTATCATCTCTTGGGGAATACATCTGATAGGGTTTTCTCAATGGGTACCTTTTCTCAAAGACTCAACGCAGAATAGTCACAACTGATGGTGTCAAAAATGGCACTATTTCAGGTTTCCAGTATACAGGCAGTAGGGGGGCGGGACTTCCTGCAGAGGCAGTTGGCTGCTCCTCTACATAACAATTAATTAGGCTTTTCTACCATGTACAAAAGACAGAAGATGTGTAAACTCAAAAAATATTACCTGCACAGCCTGCACTTAGACTAAGAATTTTTAGGAACAGATGGGGGTATTTCTAGACTGAGTCTGACATCAAACCAATTCCACATCCTGATGCAGGCCCGATAATAATTTGAATGAGAACCCTAGGGAAAGAGGTATCACAGCAGAGAGGCCGAAACACGTGTCGACATCCACATGACTAGAGCATATTTTTGATCTAGCATTATACGTTTTTTCCAGAAAGGACTCCTGAATATCTGGGTCCTTTTCCTTGTAAGTAGAATGCGTCTGTATGGCAAAACCTATGAAAATGGTTGAGTAGCTTCAAACAAAATGGTGTACCCGACATGAAAGTCACCCTGTACTAACTCCTATGCACATATGTTTTAGAGTGTTTGTTAGGAATTGAGAGATAGTAGGTATGAATACGGTTTTGATAAAAAAAACGTTTTAAGAACAATGAGAGAATACAAAGAAAAATATATATATTTTTGGAGAGAAAAAACTGGTGATTAATGCTGAATATTTGCTAAGCATATAGTCAGGTAGTGGTATTTCACAATTTGTGTGAAAGTGTAAGGGAGAGGTAACCAGTTTCAACTTCATATGGCTTTGTATTTTGTGCCAAGACACTGAAATGCAGATGTACCACAGGGGCCTCTTGCTACCTCCTCGCTGCATGCCCATTTGCAATGCAATTTGTAAACAATATTGCGATCAAAATATAGCAAACATAAGGATTTTTCAATTGAAGACATCTGCAACCACCTGACCAAATAGACTCAGACTAGTAACTTCCTGTTCATTTGCAAAAAGGTTGAGAACCATTCTTCTGAGAGTGAGCATTGCCAAATAAACAGATTTCTGGGATGAGGCCCACTTTCTACAGTCTTGTCATAATTTGGTCTCCCTCCTGAAAATTGGGTGCATGCTTTGGGGTCCAGTCCCCTTTGGACTTTCCTTCTGATCCTTATGACACAGTACTGTGATGGTTTGGGAGCTCTAAAACCACATTTTCCACTTCACTTCCCTTCCAGATCCATTTTGGGTTCTTAGCAGTCAGTATGCTTGTTTACTGAAATGATTATGCTTCCCAAAATGCCTTGCACACTGCTACATCTCCATCCTTGCAGGACACGGTTGGGTGAAGGATAAGGAACACATGTGGCTGCAAGTGCTAGCAAACCATCTGAGGCATAACCTCGTTAGCCAGATTTATAAGTCTCAGTTGACTTCAGTTCAGCACTGCTCTTTGTTGCAGTGTTAATAATTGGGGGTGGTCCCCTGTTCCAGAGTTAATAATTGAGGTTGGTCCCCTGTTCCTGGGTTTTGTTCTAAGTTTCAAGTACCTAGCCCTTATTTCTTGTTCCTGAATTCTTAAATTTCGGATTTAGCGTGCGTATTAATATTTTCTGCTTCCTGGATTGCCTTTCTATCTTCCTATGTTTTGCATTGAACACTTTCCAGTTCTTTCTCGTTTATGTGCTGGCCATTTTTTCTGTCTTCTATAGTAATTTCACCTTGCGGTGTTCAGCAGTGTAAACACTGTGTGAATGTGTATTTTTAATCCATTTCCTTAGCTTCTATGGGTGGGAGTGGAGGGAATGGAAGGGTTAGGCTTGTGATTGCATTTCCCTGCTACTATTTTTTGACTCTGTGTTGGAGAATTTCTGGATTCCGTTGCACGTGTCCCTTTGTTCCTCCCTATTGATTTGTAGGTGTGCTGTTCTGTTTTGTACGCACCTGTGTGAATGCCAATGTTTTCCTCTCTATCCTGTAAGCACTATCCATACTTGTGCCTTGTCAAATGTCATATGTATTAGGTTAGCCTCCCTTTGCTATTATAGCCTTTCTGGGTCCCTCTTTGATCAGCAGGATTTGTGGCCTTCGCTGGCACTCCGGGTGATGTTGCTTGTCCTCATTAGTATTGTCTTTGAGTTGGCGTATATAAATGCCATTGAGGGTGTCAGTTCACAAACTATGTCATTGCTTGCCCTAAATGTGGGCTAGTGCTTACAGCATCTGTAATGGAAATTATTTGAGGAGCTTTTTCCCCCTTTCCAGGAAATTCATATCTAGGTGTTATGCTCTGCTGCAATTTAGGCTTTCCTCTATAGCCTTGGCACTTGATTCTAAATTGCATTGCTATTGTGTTGAATCTGCTTCATGCTTCTCCCTCACCTGCTCTCAGGCTTCCCTTGCTCCCCCCTCCCTTCCCTCCTACTCCGATCTTGTCTGCCACATCCCTGGTGACTTCTCTGGATGGCCCCTCTCTGTGAGAGTCTCATTCAACAGGTTTTCCCCTGCTCCTCATGGGCAACATTGCCTCTGTTGCTCTAGCCTTGGCGGACTCTGTGATTACTCCTTGTGCTCCTTCCCTCGTCTCCTCTAGCACTCACTTGTGCACCCTGTGAGAAACCTGAAGGTGTCTCACCCGCTAGTCCCCGAGGATCTGTCATCCAGGGGGCCGGGACACAGCCATCGCTATTGGATCCAGTTCCTGGGGGTGGACCAGTGGGGGAGGATCACCTGGATGGGGGGTTTTCAGGGAGTGGAAGTGGGACACCGAAGGGTGAGACACAGTATCCCCTTCCCTATAATACCTTTTCCCCATTCTGCCCAGTGGGATACTTAGAAACTCTACCCCCCTTTTCCAACACAAACACTTTCTCACAGAGTGAACAACAACGGACTAATACCCGAGCCGTTTACCTGACATGTTCCTAAACAAAGGTCAGGCAGAATCAGGCAATTACTGACAACTACACACACCTGATGACCTTTTCCCTTCCCCATAGGGATAAAAGGCTTAGCACAAGAGCACACTCTGAGCAAGGCCGAATGTATGAGGAAGCAGCCATTCGAGGACAGCAGTTCAAACAGAGGAGAAGAAGAAAGGTGGTGAGACCTGAAAGGATGTCAAGGGGGGAGTTGCCCATGTCCTTTTCAACCTAGACCCACAATGCTCCGATGAAATATATGTAGGATCTGGAATCAAAGCTGGCCGGTGGTGCGACGGATGTCAGCGGTACATGGCACCCTCCTGCACTGATTGCCAGGGTGGGGAGATGAGGTGGCCATCGAGGTACTGTCCTTAACTCCAGCGGGAAAAGGAACCGCCAATGAGTTCAACACAGCCGTTGAGTCGGAAGAAGCTGATAGTCAACTGGCTGGTGTTAGATTCAAGGTTACAAGTAGCAACAGTAACAAGATAAAAGCGACACAGGTTTTTTTATGAACAAACTTTGTACCGGATTCAGAGTGGTCCAGCACCACGTGGGCACTCATTCGAAGGTCTCTGGCTGGTGCCCCTCTCCTGAACATAGAGACTGTGTTGAACATTACGAGTATAGGAAACTACAACTACCAAGAGGCCATAGGGAGGCCGGTAAAAGGTGTTAAGGCGGTTATACAAGGGTCAAGTCAAATCCCTTGTACACCCGAAAGTCCTCAACACATTGTGGACCTTTTATTATTATAAAACTGGTGTTTGCACCCGGCTGAGGGGAATGCTGTGCGATCTATGATGGTATAAAGCCTGCGCTTGTCGTAGGCTAACAGAGTGACCCAGCAAGATGAGATCACCCTTTGGAAGTCTTTGTTTGAAGTGGCAATCACTCTAGTTGGTCTGAGCCCGACTGAGGGAGGCTGACGATTGAGAGAAGGATCGGAGCCCGGTGGAGGGGGATCCAAAGGTGACAGGTATTCACCCAACGTAAAGATTACCAGAAGTAACTTTTGTTTTGTTGTTTTGGCATGTCAGACCCTGCATGAGAAGAGACTTAAGCACAGAAGGCCCTGATACTGGAAAATAAATTATAACCATGTGCTGGAGAAGCCCAGGAGTGTGCTGTGCTCCAGAGTCCCGCTTTGTCCCATGCTAAAAACGTGGGAAAGGGAGACCACAGCCATAAAATCCTGACTTATCATTTTGTGATCACTTCTTTCTTTTCTTGTGAACATTATCCCACACTCTTTTGTAGCATAGCGGTAAGGATTGGCAATACGGTTTTTAGTATAGGCCCTTTTTATTTGACTAGACTTCACTAGGACTATATTATTATTATTTGATGGTCGTATCTTGCTCCCATCTTAGAGCAAGGTTTAGCTTAGGTGTTTATTTCACCCATTTTAAAGTTTAATAAACACCCTTGAACTGTAATCACTTGTGTCTGTCTTACTTTGATACCATGCCTTCCTTAGAACCCTCTCCTCAATACTGCAAGTGAACCTGTTCATTTGCCATTTATGTTCCCTTCTCCTCTCTCTCGCCTTAGCATTACCCTTCCTCCCCTTCCTGCTCTTCTCCCCTCCATCACCCCTCATTTCTGTTGCCACACTTGCATGTTCGGAATTGTCTCACGACCTAGTACGAACATTTTGTTTGTCTTGTTCTCTGCTTATTCCATCCTACGTTTCCCCTCCTCCCCCTCCACCCCTTCTTTTCTGTTAATGCACCACCACACTCCGAATTGTCTCACGACCTAGTAGGAACAATATTGCTTGTTTTCTTTCCTGTCCCTTCCCCTACCTTCACCACCCCATCTCCATTCCCATCCCTGCATTCTTGGTACGGCACTTGCACGTTCTCAATGTTTCAAGAACTAGTAGGAAAGTTATTGTTTGTTTTCTCAATGAACCTCCCCCGTCCCTTGTCTTGATGTGTCTTGAAAAACCATTTGGCTGTCTAGGCGAATTATATATACCTAATACATAAATAAATAAATAATCATAAGGCGCTTCTAAATGCTTACCAAAAATTCCTTTTCATATAATTGTATCATGTTCTACTTCAATATCCTGGGTGTTGCTGTGCATGCATGCTGTTTGATACATATTTGCTCAATGTGTGATATTCTGCACATTTCTCTTCCCATATGCTATGATCTGTGTTTCCTGATGACATGTCTACGGGCCTCATTACGACTCAGGCGGTAAGGGTTTTACGGCGGCGTAAACAGCGCCGACCCTTACCGCCTGATTCCGAGGTCCCTTAGCGCCATGGAGGTTTTAACACCTGGTGTTAAAATCCATGGCGCTAAGGGACCTTGATGTTAATAACGCCACCGTAATTTACGGTGGCGTAATTAACGCCTTCCCCACTCCCATTATGCCCTATGGGGCAAAATGGGAATGGGGAAGGGAAAATGGGAAAATGGGGATTTACCGCCCCGCCAAGGTTGGAATGGGGCGGTAAATCCGCCAACCACCATGGCGTAAACGTAGTTTACGCCATCATGGTAAAGTCACGGCCCAGGCGGTAACTTGGCCCTCTGCAAAGCCCTGGCTTCTCATTTCGCCTCTAAAGCTCTGGACATCCTGTCCACTCTCTCTTCCTCTACCCAGGGATGTCATTTCACCAAAATGCCAGGGGTAGCGGAAGTTACATCACATGACCTTTGACCTCTGATAACATCACAGGAAGTGATGTCATTTGACCCCACCCCGAAGTGACATAATGGGAAGCAATGAAACACAACCTTTCACCCCTTAACAAAATAGAAAGTGGCATCACATAGCATTGTTCCTAAGTACAGTATGAAAAATATGGCTACGATATCACTATAATGCGGCATACATTTCATACAAGAATGGATCACCATATGTATTGTTAATATCAGTGTGTATAGGCCCATGTTACCACATTACTCTGAATACAAGCAGACGCCCAAGGCCAAATGATAATTATGCGTTATTATATAGCACTTACGCTTAAGCGCTTTATATAGAACAAATATACATAGAATATCAACCAACCTTGGTTGGCACTCATTTATCACCCTCAGAAGGGAAGGGGTAAAGGCTGAGTTTAAGTGTTTAAGAACTGACTAAATCAGTGACTCACCCCTGAAGTGTGCCTGAAATAAACCTTTAATGAGTCTAGCAATTATCGTATAGAATTCCAGAAAGACAAATTATTTGTTATTCCTATTTAGGGTCAGTGCTCCAAGTGTTACACTTGTGGAACCCCCTCTTTTTTCAACAAGAAAGCCAGCCACTCCAGAAACAAAAAGCCACATAGTGCTGGCCACAGCCCTGGAGCTTACACTAAAACAAAAAAATAAAACAAAAAAAACTTTTCTTTTAGGGGTAGCAAGGGAGACCACAGAGGTAGCAAGGGAGACCTCCAAATGACATCCCTGCCTCTACCTCTTCTTCCTCCTCCTCTACCACCCCTGGCCCTCTTCAGCCGTTTCTCCTCCTCCTTTCCCCTGTTCACCCCTGACGATATTTCTAGACAAGTCCGATCTATGAAAGTCTTGTCAAAGCAGGTTCTCCCCTGCTCATCTTGAACCATCAAGGACCATATTGACATCCTTGCTCCAGCCTTGGCCAATTTCTGCAATCACTTTTTTTGCCACTGGAACCTTCCCCTCCCCCCTTAAGCACTCCCTTGTGCACCCCCTCCTTAAGAAGCCCTCTGCCGATCCTTCCTCTCCGGCTAACTATCCCCCAATCTCCATCACTCTTTTCCTGGGCAAACTCTTGGAAAAGCTGGCCATCTCTCAGCTT